>NW_027466061.1:27735000-27847500 GCF_046127955.1 Nelusetta ayraudi
CCAGAGGACGAGAACCCACCGGCTCCAAACGCGTCAGTGCACACACACACACACACACACACACACAAGCGCATGCACAACTGAAAATATGAGGCCTGCAAACGGCCCATAACCATTGAAAAAATACTTTCTCTCTTCAGACTGAAGAGGAATGAGACAGTCATGGTTACCGGAGGAAACGCCACAGGTCGGATTCAAATCTCATCTCAACAAACTCATCAACGTGTTCAAACCCGCTGTCCCTCTTATGTTTTGTTCTGCATCTTTGATGTATGAACCACACCATCTGTCCAAAATATGCAGAGATTTGTGATGTAATCTTTTACAAGGGTCTCACTGATCCACTTTGTCAGAAATAGTTTCCTCCTGGTTCTGATTGTTTTCTTGTGTCAAACTCCTCAGAGATATCCGGACCAATCATCCTGGACACCTACAGAGCCATTGCAGACTTTACCAAGACTTCCAAACATGAGCTCAACCTGCATGTTGACGACCATGTGGAAATTGTGGAGAAAAACCCCAATGGTAAGAGGAGTCGAGGAGTGTTTCTGCAAGTTACCACTGAGCAGGTTCCAAGCCAGTTCCTGCTCTCATCTTCAGGTTGGTGGTTCTGTCAGTGTGAGTCCAAACGAGGCTGGGTCCCTGCATCCTACCTGGAGCCTCTGGATGGACCTGAGGAGGCCGAGGACGCTGCACCTAATTATGAAGGCAGGATGTCGTTCCGCCGTTCTGACTATGCACATGTCCAATCACATTCTTCGCGTCTCTAACTGAATCTGTGTCCTGCAGGAGATCTTCATGTCACCATCAAAGCCTACAAGGCGGAACAGGAAGATGAGATCTCCCTGGAGCTTGGCGAGACCATCGAAGTGATCCACAAACTACTGGACGGCTGGTGGGTTGTCAGGTACAGAAGTCCAACCTCAGTCACTGGAGACAAAAGCCGATGGAGTCAAGAGGGTGTTGAAGAGAAAAACCAGAGCAGGGAGAAGAGAGGAACCATCATCCATTTACCATACAACTATCTAGAGCAGTCTGTCAATTTGAAGACAAAGACTGATCGGAATTTGTTTTAATTTTTTCTGTATGGCGCCCGACTGTGTGTTTAAAATTACCACAAGTATTCCTTATACAGGACAGGGGAGGAGACTGGTTATTTCCCCTCCATGTTTCTGCACAAAGCCGGCAAGAAAGAGAGGTATGAAGCAGAGGGGAAGAAGGTGGAGGGACGGAAACCCCCACCACGCAGGTACATGACACTGTAAAAACAAAACAGTCAAGTTTACCGTAGATGAAGGGATGTCATAGTTACTAATGCATCCTGTGATCCTGAACTAAACAAAGTAGCTGTGGGTTATAGGTCCCGTCTGCCCACGCTAGCATGCTGACACTAATCACTGTCCCAGGTCCACGATCAGAAATGCCAAAAGCATTCACGTCAAGTCTCGACAGCGCCTCAGCCAGGACACCTACCGCCGGAACAGTCGTAGGTACCTGCAGCAGAAGAACAGCCGCCTTGCAGAGCCCAACAACAACGTCAAGAACAGGCCCAAGTCTCCACTCAAGGAGAGGAAAAACCAAGGTACTAAACCCACTGGCTTCCACATAGTAAGACAAATTAATTAGTTTCGGCAAAGGCCGGTGGGCACTTAAAAACACTGTGGTTTATTTATCACAGGAAACATTCTTGATGATGCTGATGCCGGGTCAGAGAGGGAGCAGAAGAAGGAGACGCCGGTCATTCCACCACGGCCAAGTGCAGAACTCATTTTACAACGCTGCAGTGACAACACTCGCAGGAAGCTCAGCGTCCACGAGTCCAGCAGCAGCAGCAGCAGCAGCAGTAGCAACGGCAGCAGCAGAAACAGTAGCAGCAGCAGCAGCAGCAGCAGCAGCTAACATTAGACAGCAGAAGCTATTGTGAGGCCTTAATGAAAGATCTAAGTTGTTGGGGTTTGTTTTTATTGTTGTCATTTTAATTTTAAACATGTGCTTGTTGAAAATGTTTAACGTGCAGCTACATCACTGTGGGCGCTTCATCTCAGCAAAGTTATCAAGTAGCTGTAGTTTGCAGGTTTGAATGGGATTAATGTAGGTCATAGGAAGTAGGTCTCCTTTAAAACCAGCAGCACTCTTTGAAATGAGGTTGAGAGTCTAGGACAGCATGCCGGAGTTACACACCTCTTTCTTTGGTTCTTCATCAGGATTCAGATTGTGGGACAAACTTGGACGCTGCAACACGAAGCTCCAGGGAGAGGTTTCCGATGTTCTGTGGAATGTTTGTGTCAGGAATTTTAAATAAAATCTGGACTGCTGGACTGAACGGAGTGAAAACTGCACTGACCATCACACATGAAGATTATTATGGTTAAACAGCACTAGTAATATTATACTATCGCACCAATAAATTGTTACAATTTTGTAATTTTATTTCTAACCATATTAACATTTGAAAGAAGAAAAAGAAAAAAATAAATCGAAATTTGCAAAAACCTGACCCCGACGTGATTTGAACACGCAACCTTCTGATCTGGAGTCAGACGCGCTACCGTTGCGCCACGAGGTCTTGGCCAACTCACATATGCAGTAAAAGTTAAGTAGATAATGTACGCACTATCGCGCTTTCAATACAGATGGTTTGTTTAGGACGTCGTTTTATTGGCGAACATTAAAGTAAATGTGATAAGTGAAGAATACTTTGTCGTTGCTAACACTAGCAATGCTATCAAAACGTTGAAAATGGGATTAGTTAGAAGAAGACAGGCGTGCGGATAATGTTGACCCATGTGAGTTAGCCCTTGTCTTGTCGAGGTAAACGTTAGCAATCGGTTCGGTAAAATAAAATGTTTTGAATATTTTGGAAATGACACGCTTGTACTGTGCCTTTTCCAATACTGTACGACCACACTGTAAAAAAAATATATTACCTCTACTTACTTGCCGGCTTATAACCTCCCTGGTGGTCTAGTGGTTAGGATTCGGCGCTCTCACCGCCGCGGCCCGGGTTCGATTCCCGGTCAGGGAACGTCTTTTTTTTTTTTTTTTTCTTTTAATCTACCAGGGTATACCTATAAATTAGTCACATATATATATATATATATACATATATTTGTGTGTGTGTTAAAAATAGACTTGAAAATAGGCGTTAGTAGTTTCACTTTCACTTTTAATGTTACTGACATATTTGAAATCATAATCAAAATCATATAATTGTTTGAATATACTTAAAGACAACAGACCGCATAAACCACAAAAACACATAGACATAAACCGAGCACAACGACTCCCTGCGCATCTTCATCAACCGCTGCAGAAAGCACACGCATGCCTTTGCTGCTTTAGAGATTCGTCAAGTTGAGCTAATCTTCACGGAGATCAAATTAAACTCAATTTCATTCGGAGTATTGTGGCTCCAGGGAGTGATTTTTGGTCATGATTATATGTATATTGCGTTTCTTCAGGGAAAATGTTAACACTGTTTAATTGAAGTTGGACTAACCCCACAGTAAGAGTTGGCAGAAAGCACCCACCGTCAGTCACGGTGAGTCTTAATGTGAAAAACCTACCGGAAACGCTTTTATCCTCTCGGCGTGAACTTTCTCATCTCTGCTGCAAGATCGCTCGCCTCGCTCGTTGAGAGGAGAATTCGCTGCACCGTTTCGTGTTGCTCCAAATGCCACCGGACGGTGAGCGCGGCCTCGGAGCGCTCCGACAGCGGCGGCGACGGCAGCGAGACTCGGGATCTCAAACATGGCGGCGGGAACAACAAGAGACCCCGCAGCGTAGGGTGGATTAACCAGAGGAACGGCGCGACTGGCGGGCAAACGGAGGAGCATCACTTTACCCAGGTCGGGCAACGTCTGCGTAACATCGCGGTTACAATACATGTCTCTCTGTCCTCACTAATTAATCAATGCACGCAATTCCTTTGCTAAATATCTGCAGGATGCTGCAGAGTGGCACATAAAACAGTTTCCATTTTCCATTTTTATTTTTGGATTCTGTTGTTCTCCTTCTCATTTCCTTCCCGTCTACACATCTCGCTTCTCTTCCTGTGGCCACTTGCGTCCACGTCTCTATTCACATCTCAGTTCTCTCTCTGTCTCATTTTCTTCATTAAAAGGTGGAGTGTGGGGTCTGAAAAATAAACGTGAAAGGGTCAGAGTGCAAAAGAGCAAAGTGTATGTAACATTGAGGATTAAAGATAGCTAAACTGAAGAAGATGAATAATTATACGTATCTGTAAATGTATATACACACACACACACACACACACACAAACGTCTATGCAGGCCACTGACTGCGTGCATGTGCGTGTGTGTATGTGTGCGCGTGTGTGTTTCCACAGAGGTGATGAAGGGACACCAGGGGGCAGCATTCCGCACGTGAGGAACACTTCGTCACATCCTCACGTCATGGGCTACAAGGTAAGTTCAGGGTTCAGTACTCGTCAGAGGTGTTCAGTGCGCCTGATTTTCTGAAGGTTTGCACACAAAATAAAACGTACAGAAACATCATTAGACGCACTAATTAGGGACAAAGCTGCTCTACGAAGGGGGTTCAATGAGATTTGACTGGCAAAATAACACACCAGGTCCCCACAACTCGCAAAAATTGAGCAATTGCAAAGAGGATGCAAATTAATTTTTCCAAAGCTGGAAGTGATTGATACTGTTTTTATTCAGCACAAAATTTACACAAGGGACAACTGATGCTGACCGGGTTGCAGACGTGAGCGATCTGATTCAAGCATCTAGTATTCAAGTCTATATCCCTCAAGTAGAAAGTATATATTTTTTGCCATAGAGCACATATTTGTATGTGTATATATTTTGCTCAATAAAACATTTTTTTCCCCATAATGAATGGTTTAAGTCCCTCATGCTCGTGATGTCTACTGTCAGTCCAGACAGCGCTGACCAGCAGTGACTTGATGGCCGGAGTGTCCTGATTGACCGCATGCATCAAAGACAACACTTATCTCCTGTGGCACAAAACAGTCCTGGTTACAGTTGTGCGGCTGCGGTCGTGTCGCTTGCAGACACTCTGCTGTCCCATATTCTCTCTGGCAGAAAGCAGCAGGCTTAAAGTCCTCATTTAAATCGAGCTGTCTTGACCACTTTTGTGAATGTAGGCAATTATGCATGGCATGCAAGCTTAGGATCACCCACAACACGGAAACCAACAAGACGCGCACTCTATTTGCGTTATTGCAGATCTTAGTGAATCAATGCATGTGTGTGTGTGTATCCACGACATCACAATGGAGCTTCGAAGATCTCGTAGGTTGTTCTCCTGTCGGTAAGTCAGCAGCAGTTGTAATAACAGCCAGTGCTGCAGAGTCAGTCACGCTGAGAAACAGACAGTATAGTGTGAATTATTCAGGTGTGACGGCTCACATCTGCTCAGAGGACCGCTTCACTGACACTTCAGTAACACTTCAGAGGTGCAGATGTAAACACGAAGTGCCTTGAAGAGGAACCGAAAGGGTTTTTTTTTTATACTTCCTATCACAGCGTCTTAAAGGACCAGTGTTTAAGTTTTGGCTTAAGTTATTATTTTTATAATGGTTAAAGCGTAACATACAACCCATAAATACTATACATTAATAAAAGTGTATAGTGACAGTACACTAAAAGTAATTTGGTTTTCCTACCCTTAAAACAATTCTTATACGTATAAAAGAGCGTACACAGAGAAAGGGTCTTGCTCCCAGTTAGCTGCCATCTTGCACCGCCATATTTCTAAGCAAGCCGGTGGAGCCCGCCTGACAGCGCGTTTACGTATTTAGGGCAACTCTCGCGTCCTCAAGTAAACCAACAAAGAAGAAGGTGGACGAGGTATTCAAGTTTGTGCTCGAAGGCCACCGTAGTTCACTAGCAAGGTCAGGAAGGGAGGGTGCAGAGAGTGCTCCAATCTTCTAAAAAAAATCTCCAAATAGTACACAATTGACCTTCAATTTGAACACACACATTGTAAAAACTGCTGACGGGACCTTTTTAATTTCGATATCCGTCTCAATCAGTTTCTTTCACAGTTCTTGTCAGAGACTAAATTTAACAAGAATAACATAGTGAACTATTTATTCTTAACCAAAATAAGTGATTAGAAATAAGTGCAATAGAAGTAATGAAATGTTCATCAGCATTTAGAAACTGTGATCAAGCAAAATTAATTCAAATCCATAAATTTAGATTGTAATAATATGTGCAATATCTTTTTTCTTAATTTAATTTTGACAACCTTTATAGACAACCCTTTTAAAATGCAGAATTGTCTCAAACTGAGTGAGGGGTCCCCTGGCGTCTCTTACTACCACCACAAAATTGAATTATCATATGCACATAAGTAGTAATTTTATTTACAAACATATATATATATATATATATATATATATATGTATATATATATAAATATATATATACATATATTTGTATCGACGGTCACAGGTTTCTGTGTGGAGTTTGCATGTTCTCCCTGTGTCTGCGTGGGTTCTCTCCGGGTTCTCCCTGCTTCCTCCCACAGTCCAAAAACATGCTTGCGAGGTGAATTGGAAATGCTAACCTGACCGTAGGTGTGAGTGCGAATGGTTGTTTGTCTTTGTTTGTCTCTATGTGGCCCCGCAATGAACTATGGACGTGTCCGGGGTGTCACCCTGCCTTCGCCCTATGACACCCGGGATAGACTCCAGCAGACCCCTGCAACACTGAGTTCAGGAAGAAGTGTGTATTGAAAATGGATGACTGAATTTATAGTTGTACCTATTGTTCCCAAATTGTTTAAGCTACCAAACTCTTTGTTTTGTTTTCTTTGGGATCCATTTTTATGCCTCCAACTATTATTACTATTATTCCTTGAATAGTTTCAATGTACTGAACAAAAGAAACACCAAGTACAAGAGAAAAGCAATTCCATCTCACAGTGTGTGCAATGCAATTACCTATTACAATTACCTTGTGTATACAGTGTGAGTGGGAATCAAGTGTCAGCTAGCTTTACCGCTTCTGTCGAACTGCTGGGTGACATGACCACTACTGGAACTCCAGGTTCCCTATTGCATGTTTTTTCTGTAAATCAAGAGCTTCACCTTTCTGTTCAACTCCATCCTCACCGCAATGGAGCGGGACAACAGCCTCTGCACCGATCTGCCTGTCCATTTCACGCTCTACGGTACCCCCACTCATGAACAAGATCCCAAGACACTTCGGGTCTCAAGAGAGGATCTCCTCTCCAAAAGAGAGGGCAAGAGCAAATCACCTTTCTCCAGTTAAGAACCATGGCCTTGGGTTTGGTGATGCTGACCCTCATCCCAGCTTCTTTATACGAGCGAATTGCTCCAGTGCATGCTGCAGGGCTTGTGGAGCTAATATGTTGACATCATCTGCAAAGATGAAATCCTTTCTCCAAGTCCACAAAACACATGTGGACTAGGTAGGCAAACTCCCATGAACTGTTTAGCACCCTGCAAAGGATAAAAAGTTATTTTTTTCTCCAGCACCTTAAATTAGACTCTCCTCGGGAAGCTGAGAAGTTTGATCCCCCTATCATTGGAGCACACCCTCCAATTTTCCTTGAAAAGAGAGACCACAACTGCAGATGTCTTGTCCAAAGGCAACTTCCACGAGAAGTTGGCATCTCAACCAAAACAGCCCCACAACTTCATATGAACTACCTCGGTGACTTCAGCTTGAGTAATGGATGAATTATCGCCCCTTCAGTCCCCAGCCTCTGCTTTGCTCTACAGAAGGCATGTAGGTGGGATTGAGTAGATACCCAGCATATTACTTCCACAATTCCACGACACCTCTAGTCGAGGTCAGGGGCTCCCCACCTTCACTCTAGACAGTGTTGGTAGGGTACCGCTTCTGCAGAATTCAGAATTTTTTCGAAGCCAACTGGTCGTCCTCCTCCATGGTCTCCCCAACCTCCTATCAGCCTTGAATTTTTGCCTCCGTAACCCCCGGCCTGCCTGTGTTGTTCCGTTTGTCTTTAATATTTTTTTTATGAATCACAATGTTTCTGCATAAAGAATTAATAGGATATTCTGCTGCGTGATGTCACAGCAACTGTCCAATCAGCATCAGTCTCTCTCTCTCTCACACACACACACACACACACACACACACACACACACACACACACACAGCACCAGATTAAAACAACACTCACAAACCTTTTAATCTTATTGCAGCTATATCTGTGAGTTTGTGTACGCAAGCACTTGTGTGTGAAAAAAAACCTAAGCAGATATTAACTCATTCACTGCCATAAGCTTTCAGAGCAGTGATAGAAAGACAACGTATTCAACAGTGGAGAAGGAGTGTTTGGTGATGAAGTGGGCCATTGACTCCCTGAGGTACTATCTGTTGGGATGACACTTCTTCCTGGAAACGCACCATTGAGTTCACCAGTGGCTGCACCGAATGAAGGATGCCAACATGCGCATTGCTGGATGGTAGCTGTCCCTGCAGCTCAACAACAACTTCATGCTTCGCTACAAATCAGGAAGGACCAACATGGTGGTAGACTGTCTTTCCAGAGGGGAAGAGGACTGAGGTGCTGTTACGACGGACAGACGCTTTTATTGTTTATTTATATGGGTGAAGTTATATATGGGATGCACAGGGGATGGCAACAGATGGCACAAAGCACTTTAATAACAATGCACTTCATTAAAAATCAGAACATTAGGAGCTACAGGATAACAGCACATTTGATTTTAATGGAGAAAATTATTGATTTATTTATTATGTGATTGTTTAGCGCGGCGGTTTCGTGTACGGTTTCGTGGTGGGAGAGTAGCGACCAGCAGTGCGTAGCCCCACCGGACAGGGAAGGAAGCGTTAGCAATCTCTCATTTGAAGAATCTGGTTCAGGTTTGCTGAATTCATCTGACCAGAAAGAGTCTCCTGAGCTGGGCTGAGGTGGAACATACCACCGCTGATCTTCAACACTACACCCAGGTTGGTTCTCAAAGGCTTTTTTGAGACGTCGTCAGATCACATCCCGAGATTCATCTGCTGATCTTCTCAATGGTCTCCTTCGTCTTTACCCATGATCGCGATGCTCTTGCCAACAGAACTTCCACAACACATTCTTTGTTTGAGGGTTTAGCTGCCTGCAGTTGTCTGACCTGCAACACATGCCGTTTTCTCTTACTCTTAAACGTTACTTACATCATACGTACGCGTCCGCAGAACACCTCTGCCACCTACAATTTCAGTACTATGAGTTCACTGCGAATACAAGCCTGATATTTATGGACAAGCTGTGCCAGACCTTGCTCCACTCCTTCGCTTGAAAAACTAAATTGACATCTATAGATTTCTGTAGCATCAAATAACCAAACTGTGAAACTAATATCAGCACAGTACGGAAGCGTATTGCATTCACTTGGCAAATAAAAAAAATATGTGTTTTTCAGTGTAATTATTTCTGTTTTTCGTGCTATTTTTTTCTCCAGCCCAGTTTTTCGTGCTCATTTTTTTCCAGCCCAGTTTTTCGTGTTCATTTTTTTCCGCCCCGTTTTTCGTCCTCATTTTTTTTCCGCCCTGTTTTTTTTTTTTTTATTATTATTATTATTTTTATTTTCCTGCGAGAAAACAGTAGACAGTTGACTCTACGGCATGGGTGTGCTCTACGGTGGTGACACATGTCACCACGTAGCCACTCTGAATGCACTTCAAATGCATCATTTTGTATCCATGGAGCATGCCATATCTATCCAATTGATCTCGGAGAAACATTGCGATGTCGAGAATATCTGAATGGGCTTTCCTTCGAAACAATCGCAAAGTCCTCAGATGCCTACGTAAAGTTGATAAACTGATTGTAATGCCATCACTTAAAGACAGGACTATTTCCCAGTGTCTTAAGCCCATGTCAAAATAGAATTTGATTGAACTGAACAAGCTGGCCATGTTTGCTTCCATTATATCTAGCTCTCAATGAAAGAATGGATGGGATTGTTTCCGATGCTCTCTAAACTCGGGAAAATAGGGCGGAAAAAAATAGCACGAAAACCAGGGCGAAAAAAATTAGCACAAAAAACAGTGCTGGAAAAAAAATTGCACGAAAAACAGAAATAATTACACTGAAAAACAGATTTTTATTTGCCAAGTGAATGCAATACGCTTCCGTAGCATAGTAACCACTACCTAGAATGATGAATAAAAACTGTCCCATTTACTAACATTGAAGGAGATTAGCTCATAAGCCAGTTTTTATTGTGAATAATTATACTAATCTTACTTACTATTAATTCAGCATTGTCATTCACTCGAATAACAACAGGATTTTTGATCAGCTTATTCTGCCGTTACGTCAGTGTTTAAACAGATTCTTATAAACTGGCTTCACTCTGGTGTCCTGAATGCAAAGAAATATAACAAAAAATAAACACAAAGGCTGGTTAGCAATGTGTTACCATGCTGGTCCAAGCAAATCACAGTAATAAAGATTTATTCATAGTGCGTGTTGGTTGTGTTGATGTTGATGATTGTTGATTTGACCTGGCGGGCGTGGTGAGATCAATGCTGTCAGCAACCCAGTGTTCCATATAATGTACAACTCTCTAGGACATGTATTGATTACACACAAATGTGTCTGTGTGTGTGTGTGTGTGTGTGCGTGTGTGTGTCTGTGTGTATGCACACACTAGAGATACAACGGTACAGTTTTTCCATGATTTGGTGTGCATCACAGTTTTTGAGCCACAGTAATGGTATAGTTTCGATGTCTTAATATAAAACTACTCTGACTAGCAAAGGCATAATGTTGATACGTTAGATAAATGCATATGTTGCGTAACCTCCATTCACCCTGATGCAGACGTCATGCAAGCGTTAGGACTATTGTTGGAAAGGTTTTTTAAGGGTCATATTATCTTAGGCTGCTATATTCTACTTGGTTTGCCCAAAGAGAGACGTTTGGGTTAATGTGGTAAATGCGTTCTATTAATGTATTCTGGACTTTTTAACCCATTAAAGCTGTTTGAAACCACCTTTTTAACAAAATAAAAAAAGTCGTATTCAAAGACATACAGCGCCTTGCAAAAGTATTCACCCCCCCCCCGTTTGCTTTTATCTATTTTGTTAGATTTCAGGCTATAATTTAAATGTTTTTCATCTGAATATTTTGTGAGATGGATCTGCACAAAGTAATCTAAGTTGGTGAAGTTAAATGAGAAAAAAATATATAAAAGAATAATTTGAAGAAATAAAAAAGTGGAAATTGGCATGTGCATATGTATTCACCCCCCTGAAGTCAGTACTTTGTAGAGCCACCTTTTACAGCAATTACTGCTGTGAGTCTCTTCTGATAGGTCTCTGTGAGCTTGCCACATCTTTCAACTGGGATTTTTGCCCATTCCTCATGGCAAAACTTCTCCAGCTCCTCCAAGTTGGATGGTTTCCGCTTGTGAACAGCAGTCTTTAAGTCAAACCAGAGATTTTCAATCGGATTGAGGTCCGGGCTTTGACTAGGCCATTCTAGCACATTTAACTTCTTCTCCTTAAACCATTCTTGCGTAGCTTTAGCAGTATGCTTCAGGTCATTGTCCTCGTCCCAGTCGCAAATCACAGGTGGACTGAAACAGGTTTTTCTCCAGAATGTCCCTGTATTTAGTACCATCCATCTTCCTCTCTATGCGGACCAATTTCCCTGTCCCTGCTACTGCAAAACATCCCCACAGCATGATGCTGCCACCACCATGTTTCACTGTGGGGACAGTGTTCTTGGGGTGATAGGAAGTGTTGGGTTGCTGCCAGACATAGCATTTCCCTTTGTGGCCAAAAAGTTCAATTTTAGTCTCATCTGACCAGATCACCTTCCGCCATACATTTAGGGGGTTGTCCACATGCTTTTTAGCAAATTCAAAACGTGCCTTCTTAGTTTTAACACTGAATAAAGGCTTTTTTCTGGCCACCCTTCCATAAAGGACACTCAATAGAGCTTCCATAAAGGACAGCTCTATTGAGTGTATTGTGGTTCTATGGACAGACACACCAGTGTTTGCTGTAGAACTCTGCAGCTCCTTCAGGGATACCTTACTCTCTGATAATGTCCTCTTTGCCCGGTCTGTGAGTTTTGGTGGTCGGCCCTGTCTTGGCAGGTTTGTTGTGGTCCCGTGTTGTTTCCATTTGGCGATTATAGATTTTATGGTGCTCCGGGGGATCATCAAAGATGTAGATGTTTTTTTGTAATCCAGTCCTGACTTGTATCCCTCTATAACTTTGTCCCTGACTTGTTTGGAGAGCTCCTTGGTCTTCATGATGTGATTCTTCTTGCTAAGTAGAGTTGCAGCCCATTGGGGCCTCTCAGAGAAGGTGTGTTTATACTGACACATCATGTGACACTTAGATTGAACACAAGTGGACTTCATTGAACTAATTCTGTGACTTGTGAAGGTAATGGATTGCACCAGCACTTTTTAAGGGGCTTCATAGCAAAGGGGGTGAATACATATGCACATGCCAATTTCCACTTTTATTTCTTTAAATTATTCTTTTATATATTTTTTTCTCATTTCACTTCACCAACTTAGATTACTTTGTGCAGATGCATCTCACAAAATATTCAGATGAAAAACATTTAAATTACAGGCTGAAATCCAACAAAATAGATAAAAGCAAAGGGGGGGTGAATACTTTTGCAAGGCGCTGTATTAGTCTATTTAATGACAGCAATTTACGGGCTGAGGCGGGTTGTGATAATTGATATGGTTGTGCAGGGCAAGCGGGGACGAGGGAAATTACTGATAGCTGCGGGACCAGCGGGTCGTCAAAAACCCTGAGCCGCGCACCACTAGTCTCATCTCTGGAGTGGATCTACTTGCACAACATGCACTGCTGCGCCAAGCTTTAGTAGAGTATTGTGACTGGTTGAAACGTACCGAAATAACATTGTTTGCTATTGTGTATTGAACCGAACAGGGTTTACCGAACAGTTCAGTAAAATACCGAATGTTGTTGGTATTAGCGATAGAGTTCACCAGAGCTTCACAGGTTGCCACTGGAATCCTCTTCCGCCCTTCCATGATGACACCACGGAGGTGGCAGATGGTAGAGACCTTGCTGTCCTCTACCTTCCATTTGAGGATGCCTCACTGATGCGCAATAGGATTTATTTAAGTCTGGAGACATGCTTGGCCATACCATCACCTTTTACCTCAGCTTCTTTAGCAAGGCACTGGTCACCTTGGAGGTGTTTTGGGACTCGTTATTGTGTTGGAATACTGCCCTACGACCAAGTTTCCTAAGGGAGGGCATCATCTTCTGCTTCAGTATGTTGGCACACCTGGTTGCTGACACACGCTTGACACCATGCTACGGCTCAGTTTCAGGGTTCTGATAATGTTCTTATAGTCTTGGCCATCTTCATGTGTAGCAACAATTCTTTTATTCAAATCCTCAGAGAGTTCTATGCCAAGAGGTGTCATGTTGAACTTCCAGTCACCAGTATCAGAGAGTGTGAGAGTGATATCACAAAATTTTACACACCTGCTCCCCTTTCATACCTGAGACCTTGTAACATTAACAAGTCACATGACACCGTGGAGCTAGGGTTAGGGTTAATTGGGCCCAATTTGGACACTTTCTCTGAGGAGTGTACTCTCTCTTTTTGCTAGTTGTTTAGACACGTATCATGTGTGTTGAGTTATTCTGATGGGACAGTAAATTTACACTGGTATACATGCTCTACACTGACTACTTTACATTATATCTCAGTGTCATTATCTTCAGTGCTGTCCCATGAAAAGATATTGTAATGTGTTCTTTTAAGGCATTTACTTGGATGCCAAGGTGGTTATAATATGTCCAAAAATCTTAAGAATCAAGATGTCGAGAGAAAAAAGGTCCTAATATTTGTATGTCCAGTGATTCCAAAAAGGGCACAAATGGCAAACATAATACAACAGATGATAGAATGATCTAAACTGATTCAAAAAGGTACTCAAAACAAATTGAAAACCATTCGCTTGCTGGCGCCTCCAATTCCAATATTCATTGCTTTAACAAAATCCAATCTGGCCTTCGTCTGCCATTCAATCAAGGTGCTTTATGTGATACCAAAAACTGCCAGTAGAGATCATGAACCTGATGACTTGACTTTAAGGGAAACTAAAAAATAAATAAATAAATACAACATAGTTCCTACAGGTATAATTCAATATTTGTAGAAATGTAAGGGGTGTACTCATTTTTGTGACATACTGCATATCTATCTAACTCTCTCCGGTGGATCTCTCTCCTCAGGGCCAACATGCTCTTTCTGTCACAATTGTGTGAACCCAGTTTGTTCAGTTCCTGTCAGTTTGACTTCAGTATGTTGTCTCGTGCCATCCTCAGATTCACGGGGCAACAGTGGACCGGGTCAGCCTGATGTGGCGGCTGCGGCGTCGCGCTCGCCGCGGAGCGGTCTGCATGACCTTCTTCTGTATCGCCATGGCTCTGCTCTACGCCTTCTGCGCTGAGAACAGCGTCCCTGTCACCGACGCCATATTCGGGGTCCGTGCACGAACCCGGGCTCAACCTCGCACTCACTCCGTCACAAAGGTACGACATTTGCTGTGCCGTTCACTTTTGTTGGCTTCACCACACCAAGCGGCTCTGACTCAAACTGTTCTCCTCTGTGGCCCTGTCGTAACCCTGACTCCCCCAGGTTCAGAGGGGTGGGGCTAAGCCCATGTACATCGACCCTCAGAAGCTTCCGGGTGTTGTCCCAGGTGACCCACATCGTCCAATCCCGGTCCTATCCTCCTCGAATCGCAGCCACGACTCAGCTGATTCCCCGAACAAGAGGAAGCAGAGAGATCGGGCGCCATCTGGCTTCTTCACCCACCTGCTGCCCCGCCCCTTCACTCGGGCCCTGGAGACCCTGTTTGGGGGCAGGAAGAGAGGGGAGCTGAGTGGCAAAGGAGGGGACGCTGAGTTCTTTGGTCCTAATGGACCCCTCGCCGAGGTGTGGGACGATGAGATGTCCAGTCGCATGCTGGGAAGCAGACTGAAGAAGGTGGTGCAGAATTACCAGGTGACCTTCATGCAGAACGAGAAGAAAATGAGCCCATGTGATACCTTTGCTGTCTGATGGTGTCTATTAACTAGCTTACTGTCATCCTGAACCTTTCAGGCAATGAATAAATATGGGGTGGAGATCTCTGGTCCCGGCGCCGGGTCCCACAAGCGAAAGCTGAGTGGCTCGGAACTACTTTGTCAGCTGAAAGAAAAGGTAGAAGTCACAACCTTGACCTCTGACCTCCGGCCTTTCTCCTTGCTGCCGTGGGCGGCCCAGCTGCCGGTGAGGCAGCTAAGGGCGGAGCTGGGCCCGTTCAGGAGCTGTGCCGTGGTGTCCTCGGCCGGCTCGCTACGCAGCTCAGGTCTGGGCAAAGAAATCGGTGAGGTTTTTGTTGTTTTTTTGTTTTGCACAAATGGCAAACAAACAGCCAATCATAACAGCAGCAAAAGTCACAGGATGTGGTTTGAGAAATGTTCAGGGGACCACTCTCTAGATATGATTGCAGTTTTGCTAACTTCTTTTGATGTTACTTGTTAACCGCAGACACCCACGATGCAGTGCTGCGTTTTAATGCTGCGCCAACCTCTGGCTATGAGAAAGATGTCGGCTCCAAAACAACCATCCGCCTCATCAACTCACAGGTAACTCTGGCAATGCACTTGCAAACAATGCAATCAACAATGCAAACAAAAAACACATTTTACTCAATGCATCAGAAATTATGCTGACATTATCTACTTCTGATGATGAACACACACACATCATCTGTTTCTACACGGTGCTCTTCTGTGTGTTTCTGTGTTTCTATATCTACTCTCTACACAATCTGTTTACTTGATACGGAAACGCAGGAATTACTTCTACATCATCTACTGTGATATATGTCCTGACGATCAACCCCTATATGTTCTCTCTTTACATGATCTAAACGTTCCTGAGATATACATACATGTACATGTTCCACAACTACATTATTTTATAGTCTGACACGTTACTGACTGGATATGGAGATGATTTTTCTGTGACACTTGTACCCGTTTTCCCCAGGTGATGGCTTCTGATGACCATCGCTTCCTGTCCAGTTCACTTTACAGTTCAGGCGCTTTGGTAGCCTGGGACCCTGCCCCCTTCTCTGCTGACCTCACTCAGGTGAAGAAGACAGCCTGTGATACAGGAAATGAACACATTGTTACTGACTGATTCAGCATGTCACATCGCTATTGTGACATGCTGAATCAGTCCTCCCTGTTAGCGCAATTTTTTCTCTGGCCATATTTGTGTGTTCTAACAATGATGCATGGTCTACAGACATGTGATGCAATGTGTTCCATCTCCCCAGTGGTTCAACAGGACAGACTACCCGATCTTCACGCAGTACCAGAGGTACCGCAGGCTCCACCCTCTGCAGCCTTTCTACATCCTGCACCCCAGTTTTGAGTGGCAGGTCTGGCAGCTAATACAAGACAACATGGCCGAGCCCATCCAGAAGAACCCGCCTTCCTCCGGCCTGCTCGGTTCGTGCAAATCCATCCCAAAACCTTCTGCAAGCCTACTGTCCGTTGTTTTAAAGCTCCCCATGTCTGTCTGTGGCAGGTACTGTCCTAATGATGTCCCTGTGTGAGGTGGTACACGTGTACGAGTTCCTGCCATCCCGCAGGAGAACGGAGCTCTGCCATTACTACCAGCGCTTCTTCGATGCCGCCTGCACGCTCGGCGCGTACCACCCGCTGCTCTACGAAAAGAACTTGGTTAAACGCATGAACCGGGGCTCCGACCGTGACATTGTCATGCACGGACGCGTCAAGCTGCCCGGCCTCAGAACACTCAACTGCACCCAGACCACTAGACGAGGCCCCACTGACTGAGGAAAACACACACACACACACACACACACACACACACACACACACACACACAGATCCCTGCATGGAGGCACATTGAAACAAGGACTGATGCATGGCTAGTCCTCCGTGTCAGTATTGTTTAATATTTAATATGGGTGGATACACTGGACACACACATATGGGTGGATACACTGGACACACACATAAAGATACAAAGGTACAACAGAAAATTTAAGACAACGGCAAAACAGAAAAGCATTCACAAATCATGAATTTAAGTTTCAGATAAACTACACTTGTAGATGCTAAGGCCCAAATTCCATTAAGTATTTTTTGTGAAACCAGTGTTGACAAACCAGGTGATCAATGAACAAAATCCTTGAAAGATTTTAAACTGTAGAACAAGGGAGCTATGCTAGTGTGGCCATATTTTAAAATATACTGGAAAAACAACGACAATTGGCCCGACAATCAGACACTCTTATTATATTAAAAGATGCCTAACAATATAAGGCAGACCTCCTCAAAAAAAAAAAACATTCTTTGATCGTTGATCAGCCATCAACACAAAAAACACTGAGACAGCTGTGTACATACTGTAACATAGTTATTATTCCTCCAAATGGGGACCTCTCTGTATAGCAGCTAGCCACCTGGAGGCAGTAAGAGAGGCTTCATTTCAAAAGGCGCTTTGCCATCAAAAGTATAGAAAACTTTTAGTCCGTTTCCATTGCGGCCCAAGTTCCAGATATTATATTGGAGATCGGGCATTTACACATAGACATAAACCTAATAACGCTGTTAGCTGTTAGAATTAGCATTAAGCTAATGTCAACCTACCAAACGTATTTACTCAGCTAAATAGACACGCTAAGCAAAATGCATCCCTATCCTTTCACCTTTGTGTCCGGACTGAATGACAAAAGCTGCACCATCATTAAGAAGATGGAGAAGTTCTCCTTATGTGATTTTAGAACGATGCTGCCTGATGAGATGAACACTCTCTCGACCAATGAGAATGCATTAATGCTGTACCCAATGGCTATACAAAAGGCCAGAAAGTCCCAGATCTATATTTAGATTTTCTTCTTTTTTTTTTGACAAGAGTTTTAACTCGAATTCACCTCTGGCCCAAAACTCAACTTCCTCCTGAAGTTTATTGGGGAGTGTTGAAAGTGTCTTAACAGGTTCTTGCGCCACTCGAGCTGGACGTTTTGTAAGAGCGCCCTAACGGCGGCTATCAGCGGACAGTCTTTCGTTTTTAGTACAGCGCCCATGTCAAGGTTTACTCAGCGTCTCGTGACACCTGGTGTTCAAACACAATAGTGCAGTTGCCTCTGTCAGCCTGACAAGCGCGTCCGTTGCAGCATAATCACGGATGAGTAGCCGTGTCGTTGGTATTCTGATGATTATTTTTGTACAACTGAAGCATGTATGTAGATTACTGTGAACCCCTCATGAACGGCGGCCTGACCGCATCCTTCTTCATCTTCTTCTTCTTCTTCTTCTTCTTCACACCTGATCACCAGGTGAACCTGGTACTTTGTCGCATGCAGATGCTGAACCGGAATTAGAGGCTCCTCACCGCATGAATACGTTTACTTTTAATCGACTAAATTTCAGCGTTTTCTTTTTAGAGTTTCGTTTATGTAATTTTGAACAATACCGTTTCCACCTTGGCTGTTTGTTCCTCAATTTAATAATATTATTATTTGTCATAATTATGACTCAGTAGGCAAGCACTTGAATTATTGATGTCACGGCAGAAGGAACTCTCCTCTCTATGCACTCGGCTTTTTAAAAATGTCATCGTCAGCTGATGTTTGTGCGACAAACGTTGTCCCTCAGTTTGCAACAGCGTCTCCTCTGCCTGCTTCCTGTGGCCCCTGTTTTTCATTTACTGCTGTTTAATTTTCTCGTTGTGCTTCTTACCGTGAAAATGTGAAAATAAAAACACACGTACTCAAAAGTTGTTTTTTTTTTTTTTTTTTTTTTTCTGTTTTGTGTTCTTACATTGTTGCCAGAATTATGCGCATTCCTCGTTAGTATAGTGGACAGTATCTCCACCTGTCACGCGGAAGATCGGTGTCACATCGGTGTTACATTTTTTAAAATTGTACCTTAATGTCGCTGTGTAATTTTCTTTTTTTTTTCTTTTTTTTTTTTGAAGTCACCGTTTCTCGAACACGCTGTTGCTATTCGGGAACAGGTCCCCCCCCCCCGTTTTTGCTGATACTGAACTGTGTCCCGCATTCGTGAGAAGGGTTTTCTTTTTACCCCGACAAAGGCACGTCCCGTTCGTCTCTTCGTGGTCGATTTACGATTAGACTACAGTCCCTGAACTCACCGCGGAAGAAGATACGCTTTACGTTTACGTCACGTGACAACAAACGCGGACAGAAATAAACATGGCGCGGTGAAACTGCAGGAAGCTGTAAAGTGTCGTTCGAATGGATTTGTTTGTGTATTTGTGCGGCGGTTTTGTTTTTGTTTGTTTTTTATCTATTGGAGATAAACTCTTCGGGACGACAGAATACAAACCGTTAGCTTGAGTAGCGTAGCTATTCAAATGAAGAACTTTGAAATATCAACTTTATTCTCAGCTTTCACTGGTGGTTTGTTTCAATGTTGACGTTCATTTATTTTTATTTTCGGTAGCAGTCTAAGTTCAAAGACACAGGCAGCTGCCTTTTTCGTTCGTTGCCATTCTTCCCAGAGCAGATATCCTTCTGGGTTGAGGTTGGCGCCGCCGCCTCTCCAGGAAGAAAAGAAGCAACTTCTTCACCTGCAGGTTTTAAAGCTTGACTCGCTGACGAAGCCCTCATTTAGCACGATCAAGGCGCTTGCATGCATTACATTGCGCGCGCGTGTGTGTGTGTGTGTGTGCAGGATGTCCCAGTGGACGAACGGCTCGAAGGACGGTGTTTCCTGTCGGGGGCGTCAGACGGACGACGGACAAAATCAGGTGCGCATGACCACTCAAAGATCAGCTGCTTTCATCCGCTGTCTGGTCAGACACACAGCATCAGGTTGTGGCTTGAACCTGTGGCCAACGTTTGCACCTGCGTGTTGTTGCGTTTCCCATTGTTTTTTGTTTTGTTTTTTTGAACAAACGATTCCATTCAACGGTTAAGTGACTGATCAACCCACTGAGATGTTCACCCCATTCCTGATTAAATCTCAAGTAGCTGGCAGCTGCTCAGGCACAGAACTCCAATAAGTGTCAATGTTTTTTGTTGGACTGTCCAGGAGGAACCCTCCTCTTCTTCACCGTGTGTGACGTCCAGAGAAAAGAGGAGACGGCAGCGAGAAAACACGTCGAGAACTAAAGGTGAGAAAGAAAATAAATACAGACACGGCAGGTTAAAAAGGAGCTACAGTCAATGTAAGGCTGAAGGAGAGACTTAAAGCGCAACTCTTTCAGTTCAGTATTTGTGTGTGTGTGCCTGCGTGCGATGGTCAGAGCTGAGCGAGGAGGAGATGATGGACTTGGCGCTGCAGCTCAGCCAGCAGGAGGCCAGCGTGACGGCGCTGCAGCTGCAGAGAAGAGAGGAAGAGGACGTGATGAAGGCCATCAAGGAGAGCGTGAGCACAGATCTATCACAACTAGAACTAAAACTCTCCATGGGTCACAAGCACCTGTTCTTCACCAGAGAGCAAAATAGGGAGAACTCAGTCGGTGTCTATTGTGACTATTTAGATTAAAACCTTAATGGAAGTCCACGTGACCTCTGATCATTTTACAACACACACAGCACCTTTTGGTCAAGTCCCGGTCCGTTGGAACTGATTGACAACTCAGTGTTTTTCCTCCAGATGATCGTTCAGGCTCGCCGTCCCCAGAGTCCAAGTCTTTACACCAACGAGGAGGCCCCCAGCAGAACCTGCTCCAGACAAAAACTCTCCTACTCAAACGGAACAGTTGTGGTGGACGAGGACGACAGCTCCTCCTCAGAGATGCAGCTGACCTCACGTCAGTCAGGTGACTTTCTCGCGTCTTTGCTTCCCCCAACAGGAAATCAGTTCTTCTGTTATTCTTCCTGTGATGTTTGTGTTTTCCAGGAGAACGGAGGAGGAAGCCAGCAAGCTCTCTGCAGAAGAAGCCTGAAGCTGTTCAGACCCAGGACCTGCACCTGGTCCCGGATTCACCAGGCAGCTCTGATGTCCTGGATCCCATTCTGCACTCTCCACAGGTACAGACTTGAGCTGACTTTGTTTATGAGCAGGTAGAATGATAAGTCGTAATAATAATAATAGCAGGAATAAAACCAGGAAAATGTCCCATTCTTTTTTTTAGAGCTCTGACTCGACGCTGATCGACGACTCTCAGCCCCCCAGATCTCCAGTCTTCCCGTCCACGTGCTGCCGAGCTGAGGTTGTGATCCCTCGGCTCAACCAGGACCTGGTGCAGTCCTGCAGGACCTCAGGGTTCATCTTGTGCTCTCAGGACAGTCACGTGTCCTCAGAGTCTCTGTGCGACGGAGCCAAGAGCCCCACATTTCCCCAAAGCTCCCGACAGTCCGGGTTCCTCTCGGAGAAAGATCAGGGAGACATTGGAGGCCTCAGCCCTGAGCCCTGTGGGTCCACCTTCTCCTCTCAGGACAGTTTGAGCTCCTCAGTGATCGTCACTTCCGGCCGTAGCCCCGTGTTCCCCAGAACCGGACCCTCGTCCTCAGAGACGCGTCTGACTGTAAGGAGTCCGGTGGTCCAGATGACCGAAGCACTGCAGACGAGCAGAAGTCTGAACAAAACCCAAATCCCTGCAGCAGCTCTGAGTCCGGTTAGTCCCCTTCAAGTACAACTCTCACCAAATAATTTTTGTTTTTTGTATTTTTCTTTTCTTAAAACAAACTTTAACTGTAATGTCATTTCCAGACAGAAGAGGGCAATGTTCTGCTGCGGTGTTACTAATTTATCTAATTTTCTCTTCAGCCTCCTCAGTCTGAAGATGTCAGGGACTCACCTGGTTCAGGTAAAGTGTTACGTCTGCTTCATATGTGACCTGACCTGTCGCTCGGTCACAGTCTAAGACCTGGGTCTGGGTCTGTGCGTGTCTAGTGCCAGGTGTGGAGGTGACGACGACGAACTCGGACGAGGCTCCGCTCGGCAGCAACATGACGGTTTGCTGGTCAGATGAAGATGGCGAAGTGACGGTAAAAGAGCACCAGCAATCACACGATCCCTGTCGGTTCTTCTGTCCAGACTCGACTGATTTTATTGTGACTTATGATCCAAGTTCTCGGTGTGTTTTGCAGCCGGTTGCATCCCCCAGCCCCGTGTTTCCTGCAGAGACGGAGGGTCAGCAGGCAGCGTCACGGCCAACCGGACCCAACTGCAGGTACTAGAACATCCAAGCCATCCTGCTTGGTCCTGTGGATGCTCCCTAACATGGTCTTTGCCACACACACACCAACAGAGGGGAACGTTCCACTGCTCAGGCACAGCCAATCAGCAGCCAGGCAGCAGCAAGAGGGGCGGGACATCCTGCACCCTTCGGATCAACGGTGCACTACTACTGGGGCATCCCGTTCTGTCCTCAAGGACTGGACCCGGATCGATACACACAGGTAGGAGGTGCACAGCGAAGGCTGGAGGTCAGTGAAGACTGTTGGTCTCTGAGCAGTGGATGAAACCTGGAGAATCTGCTTCTGCTCCATCAGGTGATCGTAGCGCAAATGGAGGTTTTTGAGAAGAGCCTGAAAATGGCCCAGAGGAACCTGCTGAGGAAGGCCGAGTGGGGTGAGGGCATCCAGCCGCAGCCAGAGGCACAGCAGGAGGTAACATCACCGCCAAACATCTCCAGCTCACAGCTCCCGCCAACAGTTCACATCATGCCTCGCCCTGAGGACCTCCCTCTGTGAGCTGCACCTGCCAGAGGAGCCTCTGATAAATGACTGCGTCTTCATCTTCTTCTCCTAGAATTCCGAGTCCGAGTGTGTTGTTGAAGAATCGGAGGATCTTCGTCCTCAGAGGTGACACCAGCAGGAGATTCTTCTTTTTACACCGTGTTTCTGTCTCCTCGGCCTCCTGCTGCCTGAACTGACATTCCTGTTTCTATGAACCTCCCAGACGTCTAAGGAGTAAAAAGCGGCGCAACCCAGCCGATTCTCCGTCAGCAGGAGCCAAAGAAGACGACAGCGAGGTGATAGAGGAGGTGGAGCAGAGAGAGAGCCAACAAGAAGGGAGCAGAGGTGTGGCTGAGGCAGGAGAGGAGACAGAGGTGCCAGGTAGTGAAGCTCCGCCCCCTCCTTGGCGCAGATGTTTTTTCTGGTCCTGTCTGGATGAAATGTTGTGGCTCTCCACCACCAGAACTTTAGTTTCTGTCTTGAGAATTTCCTGAACAGTTCACCTTCGCCTTCACATTCACACTTGAATATTTGCCTCTGACAGAAACACAGCTCAGCGTCGACGACGAAGATGAGAGGATGGAGGGCTTGATCGTGGTGCGAGACGTCAGAACCGAGGTCCGACCAACACCTGGTGGAGTCTGACACTCCTGTTAGCCACAGGAGACATTCAGTCTGTAAAGCTGTTCGTGTTTTGAAGCAGGTGAAGAGCAAAGAGCCGCCAGGCATCCAGATGATTCTCCTGGAGTCTCCTCCTGCAGAGGAGAAGGAGGAGGCGATGGAGGTGGAGGGTGAGTCAGCTGATATCGGAGATTTAACACAGAATCTGCATTAAGTATCAACTGTTTATTTTTTTAAATTTATTTTACCATCGGCAGTCCGACAGACGGAGGGAAGCTCCCCCGAGAGGAGGAGCTCACCCAGAGGACCGCCCCCTTGTGATGAGGAGACACAAGATGGAGCGTCTCCCTCGCAGGAAGTGGCTGTGGATGTGCAGGAAGCCAGCGTGGACTGTCCCATCTGTCAGGGCTCCTTCCCCGCGGGCCAGATCGAGATGCACGCAGCGTACTGCGACGGAGCGCCGGCTGACAGTCCACCAGGGGGCGCAGTTCCAGGTGAGGGGCCGTAATTCCTCCCAGCTGTTATCTCTGCATCTCTTTATACGTTTGGTTTTCAGCGAGGTGCTTCCACATCGCCCCCTTGTGTTGCCACAGTGTCTGTGAAACCCCGGAGGAAGCGAACGAGACGGTGCGAAGCGGGCGATGGAGCATCGGGCCCCGCCCCCAGTACGTCCCGGTGAGTAGCTCCGACTTCTGACCCCTCCGGTGACTCCACACTTTCACTGCTTTCACTGACCCGGCCCGTTCTCCTCCCCAGGGAGCAGATGAAGTGTTTCATCTGTCAGTCGGTGGTTCCGGTGCAAGACTACGGCCGCCACACTGACCTCTGCCTCAGCCGCCAGGACGGCGCGTCTGCAGCGGTAAAACTCCCCAGATCCCTTCCAGCGCTTCCCGTCCTGCGTCAGCATAAACGTTTGATTCGTCTGTCACCTTCTAGAAAGAGAACCTGCTGTCGGCGCTGGAGAAAACAGACAGCCGGCTCTCAGGTCAGTGCGACATGTGGCCAACGTCTTCGGTGTTTGTCATGTGGTCAGCTGGTCAGATGTTTCATGGAGTTCATTTGTGGTTATCGATGTCCCTTCACGTGAAATGTGCCAGTGTTGGTGGTTGTGTTGTCTTGAAGCTGAGAGTTACATGGCCTCGGCGCCTCACTCGTCACGTTGTTGTTGTTGTTGTTGTTGTGTCGTCTTCATACGTGAATGCTGTGTATTTGTGTTGTTGCAGACGTCAGACCGTCTGGATCCAGACTGCAGTACAGGTTAGTTTGCGTCCTTGAAACGATCTGACTATGAAAAAGATGAATAAAAAAAACAAACAGGAAGTGATGTGGGTAGAAAGAGTGAGGTTAAAGGTACGGTAGAAGGGTTCTAAGATGACCTCAAGATGACGTGGATGACTGAGAACCTTCACAGACAAGATCAAGGTACTCATTTTAGGCAAAAATAATCTTGTTTTGTTGTAACAATAGCCAGTGGTTCTGCCCTGCCTGTGAACTCATCACGAGGTTAAGAGTCTGTCTTGAATGTGTGACTTAAACCACACAGTTCTGGAAATCTTCCTTGTGAGTTGTCACAAAGGGCAACTCCACGCAGGCCCTCTGACATGACCTTGTTTTTGTCCCCCTGCAAACATGTGGACGGTCCGACAAAGCATCAGTTTTAGCAGGAGGCTGTAAACAGAGGGCGAAGTACATTATTTCCTGCACATCTGGAGAGGAAAATAAATGTCACTAAAACTCCAACGTTTTTTGTGCTCTCGTCTCAGTGATGTCATTGACCTGCGGAACGACAACGACGGCATGCCGGTAGAGGAGGAGGAGGAGGAGGAGGACGGAGTAGGAGGCGTGTCTTCGATCGCGATCAGCAACTCGCCTATCAGGTCCTTCACCCCCATCTCAGAGGCCACAGACTGTCTCATCGACTTCAGGAGACCACAACGCTCCAAGAAGCTGGGTCGAAGGAGGAGATGAAAGTGGAGGAGGAGGAGGAGGAGATGAAATCAGAGCAAATGAGAGTGGACCTTTGCAGATGTGACTGGACACATTCTGACGTTTTTGGAGTTTCATTCTAAATACATTGTTTTTCTCTTTCGGAGTCTGTCTGCTCACATCCTGTATTGAACTACCTCTTCCTGTTGTAAAGCATTTCCTCTGTCACTCTCTTCTTCTTCTTCTTCTTTTTTTTTTACTTTTTGTGTTCACAAACCTCAAATGTTGTCTGAGGCTCTGCAACAAGAACACAAGAAGAGAAAGAAAAAAAAAAAAAAGAATTAGCTTAAGTTTTTCCAATTCTCCACTAGAGGGACCCTCAAGGTACCGCGTGTGTCAGGAAAGTTCAGAACCATCAGTACACATGTTCAACGCCTTCAGGTGATGTGTGTGTCTGCGTGTGTGAGTGAGTCTTCACACATCAGATTTATGACCTTGCACTGCAGTATGTGTCTGTGAGACTCAGATGTGTCTGATCCAGTCTGAGTGTTTCAGCCTCTTGATGTTGCAACTGTTGTTTCATCAGACTGTTGCTCAAAGCAACGCCCGCAGACCGAAGGCCAACTGACTCTTCAACACTGTAAAACATTCTGCATTCTTCGCTGCTCTACTGGACAGATTTCACATTTGTTAATAAATATACTTATGTTCATGTAAAACAAAGGATTTTATTATTCCTGTTAATTTGTCTATTCCACAGCATTTGTTATTACACTGTTGATTTTTTCCCCCACATCTTTAGACTCTGTAAACGTGAAAAATAGTGTTAAGGAAAAGTTCAATCTTCACCCTTAAAATGTGTCTAAAAGGTTGTAATACCACGTCCAGCCACATGGGGGCAGAGCCTCTGTTTTTGCTAGGTATCTTTTCATTTACCTCCTATATTTTATGCTAAAAAAGAAAAATGTACAGAACCAGAAAGTCTTGTTCTGCTATGAGGATAGGAAAAACAGCAATTGTGTTTCCAAGTTTTGTGTGCATCCAACTTACAAGTCAATCATTAAAGCCTTGTTGCAGAAAAGCAGGGATGTCAATGAGAAGAGTTTGAAATATATGTTCTACTGATTACATATTTTGTATTTAAATAATAATTAGTCCCTGGATCTGACTCCTTGCCATGTTTCGGTCTGTCAGACAGGCATGTTGTATTATTAACACTGAATTTTAGTATATTCATTTTCAAAGAATTGGTTTGGTTGGTTTTAATGGTTCATGTGCGTTGCAACATTTTCATTCAATCGTCAAGACGTGCCAGCGGGAGAGACAGTGACGTGGCCGTCCACGTAGCCCCGCCCCCCAACGGGAACACCTGTCATGAGAAACCGAACCGCCAACCCGCCTCGTCCAGGCTCGCGGCGGCAGAGATCGGTGGTTTGGGTCGGTTCCTGACGTGCACGTGACCGAGCTTTCGGTTTCCCTCCAATTATCGGCTCGGTTCGATTCTGCAACGCCGGCAGTTGGTTCAGTGAAATCAGCTGTTTGGTCTGGAGCAGGACATCCGCCCCGTCACAAAGCTCCGTCATGAGGGAGCCCTCGGGCGGTGGGAGGGGTGTGAAGGGGTGGTGTGTGTGTGTGTGTGTGTGTGTGTGTGTGTGTGTGTGTGTGTGTGTGTGTGTGAGAGAGAGAGAGAGAGAGAGAGAGAGAGAGATTGTGAGTCTGTGAGTGAGCGTGTGAGTGTTTGGAGACGGTCGGCGGTGGGAGGGGCGTGAAGGGGTGGAGTGTGTGTGTGTGAGAGAGAGAGAGTGTTTGGAGGAAGGAGAAACTCTCAACAGCTAACAGGATCTTCAGGAGGCAGACAGCGGTGGAGAGCAGAAGCCACAGGTGAGGAACCCTCACCCACTTTCCTTCAACCTTCTGCTCCTTCAGAGGAAGTCTGAGGAGCACAACAGTCGACGCAGAGAAGAGTTCCCCCCCCCCCCCCCGCACCCTCTTCTCTGCCTCCTCCGAGCTCCTCCTGTCTGTCCTGTCTGCCCGCTTGACAACCTTAGCCCAGGTCCGCCGCCCTGCTTGAACTTTGTGCAGATGTTTTTTCCAGCTCAGTCTTTGCAAGAGCTCATAAGTGATGATGGTGGTGGTGATGGTGGTGAAACTTCCCACTGAGGAAATTCCTGGACCCTCAGAAGAGCTGACGAGTCTCAGCTGCCTGAAGGGTCAGGTGATCACACACACACACACACACACACACACACAGGTCCTCGTTTCTGGGTGGACCGTTTCCGAAACGTGACATGACAGAAACTCCACCCGTCAACACCAAACGCATGTCTGAGTTTCATCACCGGCCGTAACCTGGATGTCATGACCATTTCTGTAGCAACAGAAGAAGAAGAAGAAGAAGAAGAAAAGGAGGACGAGGAGGATGAGATAAAGAAAACAGAAGAGTTGTTACCTCCTCCCACCCTGCGATGCTGTCGCAGTGTGTTCCACTACGAGGTCCCTCTCAGATCTAATGGACC
Source organism: Nelusetta ayraudi (assembly GCF_046127955.1). Taxonomy (NCBI): domain Eukaryota; kingdom Metazoa; phylum Chordata; class Actinopteri; order Tetraodontiformes; family Monacanthidae; genus Nelusetta; species Nelusetta ayraudi. Next base: position 27,762,769 of record NW_027466061.1, read on the forward strand.
CAGGTGGAACTTCTCATGGAACCGAGAGACACTCAAACATGCACAACAAAAGCCAAATCATGTTCACGGAAAAGCTGAGTGAAACTCTGCCACATCTGTATCTGATTGGATCATGTCCACTTTTGGTCAGACACTGATGAGAACCAGGTGAACTCTGTTTTTTATGACTAAACGACCCAATAACATCCATTCTATTTTTACAAGAAGGCCCAGTATCTTTGTTTAATAGCAGTCAGATTTGTTTTATTATTATTATTATTATTATTGTTGTTATCTTTGTATTTAAAGGACCAGTGTGTACGATTTCGTGGCTTCTATTGGATGGAAGATTATTACGACCAACGTTCTTTTTAATCTTTTTTCCCTCACATCTTTCCTACACTGGCTGGGATGTCAGGATCTGTTACTTGAGGTCCAGACTCGGGTTACATCAGGTGTCTGATGAGAGTTCAGTGAAGGAGAACCTGTCAGAGGAACTGCACACTTTAATGTGACTTGGCACACTGTTGTTGTTCCTCTTCTTGTATCTACGCACTGCAAACAGTCCATACCACACGTGGACACAGGTAGTCTAATCATGTGGGAGAGTTTCAAAATACAATTCCAGAGGCCCTGCCCATCAGCTGCACCCAGGCCAGCAGAGAAAAGCTGGTTGAGCTGCGAGGGGGAGATTTTCCCATGATCCTCCAGTTTTTTGTCTTTGTTTTATTTTGAAGAAGAAGGAATATGGTTTGCAGACCGGAGCAGCTTGTCTGGGATTCCTCCGAGACAAGAGGTCTGGTTGTGTGACCCTTTGTTTGTGGGAGTCGTGTCACCACTCCCCACGCAAGACAAAAAAGTAGTGGTGTGGTGAGAATCTGTGAAACTGTGAAAGTTGTGTTGTCATGCAAACAGGTGTGTGTGTGTGTGTGTGTGTGTGTGGGAGAGGGGGGTGGTGGTTACCACCTCAAAGCAGGTTGTCATTGGTGTTCAACAGGCTCTGCAGAGCTGCAACATGGCCTGGTGGGAAGGTGTCGGGATTTGATCTGTGACCTTTTGCGGTGGAATATTTTTTTTAAACGTCTTGCCTCATCTGTGACTTCACCCCTGAACTTTTGTTTCTCACGACATGATGCAGCTTATTAGTAACATGACCATAGGAGATTCCAGAAAAAAAACACTGATGTCACATGAAAGCATTCTGATTGGTCTGCCGGCAGGAAGTGAGGACATCCTGGTTCTGCTTTTATCGCTGCCAGTTTCTAGATCAACAGAGGTTTTTGAAGAACAGTGCAAACACATGACCCTTGAGAGATTTGCTTTGGTTTGGACCTCTGTCAGAGTTTAGTTTTACTTGAATATTTCATCTGCCGACCAAAGTTAAAGTGAGTTATTTTTACATACATGTACAAACTAACACAACATTTCGGTTGTTTCAGCTGTTGTCAGTTCCACTGAGGATTAAACTTCATTTAAAAAAAGAAAATCTGACATCAATTCACAGCAGCAGCCGAGTTATGCTGACAGGGCGGAGCTTAGAGGTGAATACTGCTTCAAATGGTTTCATCACACTTTCAAAAATCATTATTTGGCAGTTGGACACAGAATGTGGGCGTCATCCATGTTCATCCCAAATACAAGGCCATGATGATACGTCTTGTGGACTTCAGTGCAGAAATCTGGAGTTTATTTTGAATTTCTATCCTCCCCAAAAAGTAAAAATAGGAATGTGAAGCTGACATGTGACGGTCACATGACACAATTGGTTTCTGGTGTATTTGGGTGAAATTAACCTTTACCTGTGCCTGTCCAGGTGATTGCCACGCCAAGCAAACCGGAAGAAGACAACAATTCCAGACACACAAAGATGAACAGAGATGCGGCCAACGTGGACAGGATTCCTGAGGAGACCCTGATCAAGGTACCCAACTGGCGACTCTTTGCATAAATGAGCCTATAAGAAGTTCCCCATGAAACGTTGTTCCTGATATCAACTGAGTGAAAAATCTCAATTTCACTTCATCTGAAATACAGTTTTTATATTTCATTTTTGGCCACGCACACACCCACACAGTGTATGTTGTTGTTTGCAGACATTTGCCTCAGATTTTGCGCAATGTCTGTTAATTCTGAGAGTCATAATGGAGGAATGAAGGTAGCCCAGCTCAGGTAGGAGCGTGTCGCGACAGGATGAGAGGCAGACGGGAAGCGGGTGGTGAAGAAACCTCGCTGCAGAGGGATGAGAGCTGAAGGGACACGCCTGGAAAACCAATGAATACCAGGAATTAACTATTGAGTGGAGGCGCTGGGCGACGCAACTTTTATTTCTCCCACACAAATGGCGATTGAAGGCCATATTAATGAAGTTAAAATAAAAATATTTCCCGTTGCAATTTTTAAATTGAATTCTTGCCATCAAGAAACTGGTTTCCCCAGAACGTCCAAACATGGACACATAAACCGGTTCTTCCCAGGTACATTATACAACCTGTGTGTGTGTGTGTGTGTGTGTGTGTGCTGCAGTGGCGCATTCAAATCACATTCATCCCTCCTGGTGAACTCCATTTACCTCAGAAGGAGCGAGGAACCTCAAACTGGGTTCAGCAACAGTGTTCCACTTGTCCGAAAAGCAGTTGTGTTGTGTGATTTTATTTTCCTCGTCACTGTCAGCTGATTGAATGCCCACTATGCGAGGTGGGCCAGAGAATGGCACCAGGCTATGTTCACACCAAATCCTGCTGCTGTGGCCACAGAAGACGGGGTTGCGCTGCACGGATGGTCTTACACAAGTACAGTAACTCATCCGGTGGTTGGCTGTGTCACTTTGCCAAAGACTCGTGATTGGCTGCCACAGTGTGCCGCACAACATGTTGCAACGGGCACATTGCAGCGGATGCATTTGAAGTGAACAGGAAAGTGGCAGGCGTTGTGTTGAAGGGTTGGAGTTAGTGTGGCGGCGCCACCAGCATTGTGGAGAATTTGCTGCTGGGTTACTGAGGATGCTGTTGACACATGTAGTTCTTCTATCCCTGTGGTCTGTCGGCTTTTTTCTTCTGGGCATGTGCGCATCTCTGGACTCGACAAACAGCCACGCCATTTCCAGCAAAGTTCATAGCGGTGTGACAAGATCTCGTGCCGCAAAAATAAACCATGGCGATATTTCTCGGTTTAGTGAAAAGCTGCCTCGAGGGCGCATTGTCTATTTGTGACCTTTGGGGGTAGCAATACCAAAAACTCACAAGAAGAAGTAGAAGAATAAGACGAAGACGCAGCAGCTAAAATGATGGAAAATATAATAACATTGAAGATGCCCCCTCACATTTTAAATCATTTGTGTGGCGGCAACTGCCTTCAAGTGATGTAGCGTTACCACCGAGACTGACGAGTAGACCCGAAATAAAAACTCTACATATTTTACCATTTTAGTTTTCTTAAGAGTAATGTGGAAATCTCATCTGGTTCTCGTGAACCCAATATTGCGTATCTTCTCATCTCATGAGCTGAGTGTATCATCACACCACTATTCAGTGTCTTATTCTAATAGTTTGCCATGGAAACACATCAGGTTTGCATGGACTGATAATAGAATACACCAAAGAAGCCGTCATACCGGTCCAAGGACCTGAGATTTAATTTCATGTATTGTTAAAAGTTGGACAAAGAAAAATCTGCCATGCACATTTGTTCACACCTGCGACTTTCTTGCGTCTCCACTCTTTGGTGCCTCCCTCCCTGGCGCGTGTTTAAAGTTGTTTTCCGAGATCATTATGGAGGTTCACGCTGTGAACAGCCTTCAGTTCCATGGAGGGGTTTTTGGCTTTGCTTTGCGATGGCCTGCTGCAGAATTTGACGATTAGATTTTTTCCTCCCATTCGTCTTAAAACTAATACAACAACAACAACAACAAAACAGTCCACCATTTCACACGAAAAAGGCCGGAGCCCCTCGCTTATTTCTTCCAGAAAACAAGAAAGTATATGGCGATGGCCACGCCCCCCAGGATGACCAGGACCAGCAGTAGGCACTTGATGATGAAGCAGGCTTTGCCCGCGGTGGCGGCCTCGGCCAGCCGCGTCGACTCGCTCTGGATGTGCGTCTGCATGCACTGCACCACGATGGTTTCCACCAGGGGGCAGTCCAGCTCCTCAGTCTCCAGCGCCCTTTTGGTGTTGAACCTCCTCTGCAGCTCATCGATGATGGACCTACACATTCTCTTGATGCTGCCGTTATCGGGACAGTAGCCGTCGGTGAGCTTCAGGCCCTCCAGCGTCTGGTTGACGAGCCGGTCGCTGTGCGGCACCCACTCCTTCTGGTCGCGTTTGCGCAGCGCCTTGCACTCCTTCAGGAAGCGCACCGTCAGCAGCACCACAAAGAGACGGAGCCGCTCCTTGTCCCGCACCGCCGTTGGCTTGATGGACAGGATCGGGTAGATGGGCATGGCGACGGGCACAGCCTGGGGCATTAGCTGGGGCATTGGCTGAGACATTGGCTGGGGCATGGCCAGGGTGCTGACCTGTGGGCGGTTGTCCGGTCGGAAGGGCCCCACCGGCGTCGGTTCGATTCTCTGACCGGTTCGCCTGAATTCCATTCTGGTGGCTTTCCTTTTACTTTGCTGCAGCGGCAACAATTTCTCAAATTAACCAAACCAAACATAAAGTAGGAGGTCGGGGGGTGGGGGAGGGGCGGTGCCACCGCTTTTAACCTTCCGCCCTTTCGCAACGGCGCACATAAAAGTGCCCAGTGTTCTTTAAGGTTCTTTCATGTGTTTTAACCTGTGCTGTGATGTCGCTTGACTCTGCCCCCTGACTCAAGATAAATCAAACATCTTTTCTGCCGGGCGACTTGGTGGTGCAGTGGTTAGTGCTGCCGCCTCAAAGCAGGAAGGTTCCGGGTCCAATTGGGGTCATTCTCTGGGGATTTTGAATGGACTGCGTGGACTGTGTCTGCGTGGCTTCTCGCCGGCTTCTCCGGCTTCCTCCCACAGTCCAAAAACATGCATGTGAGGTGAATTGGGAACTCTAAATTTACCATAGGTGTGTGTGCGTGTGTGACTGCGAATGGTTGTTTGTCTCTATCAGTGGCCCTGTGAAGAACTGGCGACTTGTCCAGGGTGTCACCCCGCCCTATGACAGCTGGGATAGGCTCCAGCAGACCCCTGCAACCCTGAATGCAGGAACAAGCAGGCTGGCTGTATCTTTTCTGCTTGCCAGTTAAGTTTTGCTGAGTCATTCTCCCTTCAGGAGCTCAATCGCTGCCGAGAACGTACATGAAACTCGGCTCGTTTAAACTTTTTCGGAAATTCTGCAGGTTTTTTTTTTTTTTTTTTGCCCTTTCCTGCTTTGACAGAGGCAGAAAACAGGACGTTGAGTTGAATAGTTGCTGCCATCTCCAGAGGATCGTAAAATGTTCCAGCACAAGCTGAAATTCTCTCATTAAATGTTCTGAAAAGTGGGAAAACGTGACCAACTTCACTGAAATCATTCTGTTTTAGTCAGAAAACTGTCAGTCAATAAATTTTTTTTTACAGAAATCCAATTTCATTGCAGTTTCTCGGATTTAATCAATTCATAATTTAAAACAGTTCGTTTTTGGGTTTTTTTGTTGTTGTTTTTTTAAGATTCATTGTCCTGTTAAAGAGAATACACTCCTGCCTCTGACACAGCGCCCCCTGTTGACTGCCCACTGCACACAGGAAGTGACTACATTGTCCTCTGTCATTCCAATCAGTCTAGAGGAGACTTGTAGAGGAGGCAAGGAGGAGGAGTAGAGAGCAGACAAAGAAGCAGGCAACTGTGTTCGCACGACAGAGTGCTGGGCAGGCGACCACCGTCATACAGTCCTATACCAGGCCAGCGGGGGGCAGTGTGTCCTGGCAGAGAAACCACTGTTCCATTTCGTAGTTGATTTAAAAAAAAAAGAAGAAAGGTTTAAAAAAAAAAAAATAAGATCAACATCGTGCAGCTTTAAGGCCGCCACAGTGACAGTAGTTTCTTGTGGTTGACTGCCAAAGATCCAATAAGCCAGTTTGAATTAAACTGGGGGAAGTTTTACTGCGGTTCATCAGAGTTCACGTTGTCATCTCATGGTTCATTTATAGACCTTTTTTTAGTAATCTCACTTTACAGTACGTGTGATCAGAGTCTGGTGGCGGAACATCAACCTGTATTAATGCTGTGTGAAAACAAAGAAATAGAGCAGAAATTAGTAGCAGATGGAGTTTACAATGCAAATGTTACTGTACAACAGTGATGTGCCATCAAGGAAAGGCAGGTGAAGCAAAGCCTCGCCGGTTACAAAGTCAAATGGTTACTATGAATGATAAGACAAAAACAATTTTCGCCACTTGACAGTTCTGTAAACTTGTTTTCTGAATGATTTCAACGTTTTCATGGTCAAAGTCGCTGAAAGTACTCAAGTCATTAGGAGTGTTACTGGTGAGGCAGCGATGAGTGCTGCCTCACTTGTGACGTTGCTGCGCCACACACACTGACTGAAGAGGGCAGGTGGCACGTGATTACTCATGTTCTGCACATGCTGACGTTCCACATTCTGTCTAATATATTTAATGAATGTTTGTGACAAATTTAGATTTTATCTCAATTTTATCTCAATTTTATCTAACCAGCCGTGAATGCGCAGTGAAATTATACAAAGCGAGGCAGGAAGTAGAGTGCAGAAAGTAGAGGAAGGTCAGAGGTCATTGGATTGTTGAAATTCTGACGTTGTGTGTTGAAGTTACAACTGGAAAGACGAGATTGTGAGATGACTCCATTCCACAGTGACAAAAGCTCTGGCTTTCAGGCCTGAGTGTTGACGCATGTTTCCTCTGTGACATTGGGAACACTACCCCCTTGTGGAGAAACGTTCAATTAAATTTCTCTGCTGCTGGACTCAATGTGTAGTATTTTGTATGGATGTGCGTGTGTGTTTTCAGGTGCGGGCCTTCCTCGAGCCTCTCTGTCTGTCCCAGGAGAAGCTGCAGGATGTTTCAGCTCGCCTGAAGAAGGATCTGCAGCGAGGTTTGGGCAAACACACCCATCACAAGGCGGCCGTCAAGATGCTGCCGACCTTCGTGAGGGCCACGCCGGATGGGACAGGTGAGGCGGGCTCAGTGCATGGCCTGAAACATGGACACACAGGACAGGGAGTCAGCGTGGGGGCAGGGATTACATTTTTCTCCTGTTGCGGCAGAGAAGGGCGACTTCCTGGCGTTGGATCTCGGCGGAACAAACTTCCGCGTTCTTCACGTGCGCGTGATAGAGGAGGAGAAGAAGGTGCTGAAGATGGACAGTCAGGTCTGCGCCATCCCACAGGAGATGATGGTGGGGCCTGGAGAACAGGTGAGGAACCTCTCGACGCCAAAGCTGGCCACCTATCAAGAGAAGACACCCGCAGAGTGTCTGGATAGAACCCAGAATACTCTGACACCTCAGCGGAGTGATTTCGGACATGGTCACTGTTGTTTTTCCACTCGGCTTTGGTGCATATTTCAAATGAGTCATTCAACTGTTAGCTGATAACAGTGTGTATGTTTTCTCTGTTTCTTCACCTCCTGCAGCTGTTCGACCACATCGCAGCCTGCCTCGGGGACTTCCTTGTCTCCAGAGACCTGAAGGGGCAAACTCTTCCTCTGGGCTTCACCTTCTCCTTCCCTTGTGAGCAGAAAGAGATTGACAAGGTCCGCCTCACACTCACGCACTCACGCTCTAAGCAGGAATGAATTCTGTGCCGAGTGTTGATGCGCAGTTTTGCGCCACAGAGCATCCTGATACGCTGGACCAAAGGCTTCCAGTGTTCCGGCGTGGAGGGAGAAGATGTGGTGAAGTTACTGAAGGAGGCCATCAGCAGGAGAGGGGTGAGTCTGACGTACCATCTTCACTTTTTGTGTGTCTTGTCCTCTCCCTGAGCAGAGGACCGAAACATCTGAGTCGGGCTGAATCTGGCCTGTCGCTTCTTCTCATTATTGTTTTAAAACTAAAGATCCGCTGCTGCTTTAAGTGACACTGACTGTAAACTACATCTCCCAAAATGCATTTTTTCTCTCTCCTATAAAACTTTAGTTTTGAAATATCAACAAATAATCCCCAAAATGTCCTGATGCAAAATCAAGGAAATTTATTTTGAATTTTGAAAAAAAAAAATTAAAGGACTTGATTTGAGTCCTTTACTTGAAAAGTTTGATAATTAATTGAAGGAGCAATTTTCTTACCTGATAAACTCAAATGTTGTCATAACATTAGAAAATTCTATAGTATGAGAATATATAAGAATATTTGCCTGCTTATATCCTTGAAATCTGTGCAAATACATGAACCATATTGATCGCTTGAGAAATCAATAATCAGAAAACACCTCTTTTACGTTTTACAACGTCTTCAGTCAGAACCAGAAGGCTGATGTGGCTCTCAGTCTAATTGTGTTCCACTGCTCTGATTCAGCCCTGGTTCCTCCTGTCAGAACAATCTTTACTGTACTGATAAAATCGTGGTGAAAGCATGCGGTCAGACCTGTTACTCTCCCCAAGAATACACCTGTGAATCGTCCTGCTGCCATGGGTGTGGGTTCTCATGGCATTTACCGAAGGAACCCTAGCCTCGTCGATCTGGAAAACATTCTCAAATCGGCACAAGCCGACTGTTTTGATCCTTTCCGCTTTTTTGCGTCTTTTCCTGCCAGAGAGACTGTAACATTGTAACACTGTAACACTGTCAGTGTGCCGTTTCACCTCCGTGCCGCTCTTGTCTCTGTCTCCCCCTGCAGGACTATCACATCGGTACGGTTGCTATGGTGAACGACACGGTGGGAACCATGATGAGCTGCGGCTACAAGGACCGGAGTTGCGAGATCGGCCTGATTATTGGTCACCAGAGTTTTTTGTTTGTTTGCTTTGCTTTTTTTTCCTGCTACATGCAGAGCTGTGCTGAAGTTTTAGGCCGCTGTGGGAAAAGTGCTGTGAAGTCAGTTAAAAATGAAAGTATTAATATTGAGTTCTTCTGAATGAGCAGTGGTGAAACGTTAAATAACAAAAATGTTTCAATTCTTCGTGATGCGCTGCCGATGGTTCCTACTGACAGGCCGGCTGCAGGTTTTTGGTTGTTGCTCTGGTGCAGAAAAAAATGTTCAGCCAATCAGGCGAAGTTTATTCGATTGCGTTCTGACTTCACAGCCTTTCTTTTAACCACATCGGCATAGAAGTCAGACGTTTTGACCGCCATGACAAGCCTGTGACTATGAATACGGCCCCTTTGCAGGCACGGGAACCAACGCCTGCTACATGGAGGAGATGCGGAATGTGAAGCGTGCGGAGGGCGAGGACGGCCTGATGTGCATCAACACGGAGTGGGGGGGCTTCGGGGACGACGGCTCCCTGAGAGACATCCTGACCGAGTTTGACATCACCGTGGATGAAACGTCCGTCAACCCTGGCGTTCACACGTAAGTAGTGGTAGTTTTTCCGGGTTTTTTTGGTTGTTTGTTTGTTTGTATTTGCAGTGTGCGCCGGTGTTTGTTTCGTCGGCTCGGCCCACAAATCTTCTCTCAGCAAATCAACAGACCGCCAACACTTGATGTTGCTGAGGCCTCTGGTTTAAGTTTGGCTCTCTGGTTCTGTGGATGTTTCTGCAGAATCGTAGGGGTTCATCCATCCATCCATCCATCCATCCATCCATGCCAAAAGCTGGATGGAATTCTCTCCCGTCCTCTCCCCTCTCAGTCTTTAAAAATGTCGGTCACGTGGTGAGGTTTTGTGCTGTGTGCCGCAGCTTCGAGAAGATGATCAGCGGGATGTACCTGGGAGAGATCGTGCGGCTGCTGCTGGTGAAGCTGACGGAGGAGAAGCTGCTGTTTCGCGGGAAACTGTCGCAGACGCTGCAGACAGATGGGGCGTTCCAGACCAAGTTCATCTCTGAGATAGAAGAGTGAGTTTCTGACCGATGGTCATCATTCACACGTGAAGATCCCACATCAGAACCATTTCAGATTTTTTTTAAATATTTTTTTATTCATCTTCTATACCCGCTTATTCCAATTCAGGGTCACGGGGGTCTTATTTTTTTTATATTTTCAGATTTCTTTTATTTCAAATTCAGATTCTTTGTGCTTTTGTCCCAAACCTCAGATAGTTTCTGATCACTTACCCAGCAATAAATCCCATCATACATTGTGCTCACGATGAAGCAAAGGTAGAAAAGGCTATAGAGGATCTGAGCATTATTTTTGATGTGAGAAGACACCTTTTATAATATGTACTTGTCACAAACGTGCATATAAATGTGTAAATTAATTTACATATTTTATGTTATTAATGGCGGCATGAGCAATGTCCAATTTCTTTTTTCATTTGGCTAATTAGTGCATGATATAAAGGAAGAAGCAAGTGGGTTATTTAATGAATTGAATGTAACCTCAGGTTTAATACCTCGTAATGCCACTGGGGGAAACCTAAAAAACAGCGGTGAATGCTTTCATGTATTCAAATATTCCAGATGTTCAGTGACCGTGTGTGCGCGTCGTCTCTCTCCCTCTCCACCCTCCAGGACGGAGGGCGGCCTGCAGAACGCCCGGAACATCCTGACCCAGCTGGGCCTGCAGAGCGACTGGGTGGACGCCCTTGTGGTGCGCTTGGTCTGCGACACCGTGTCGTCGCGCTCTGCCCGCCTCTGTGCCGCAGCACTGGCCACCCTAGCCAACCGCATCCGGGTCAACCGCGGCCAGAAGCAGCTGAAGGTCACAGTGGCGGTGGACGGGACGGTCTTCAGGAAGCACCCCAAGTGAGACACGTCAATAGCTGGTCTTCACGTGATGGTCGCACGCCTCTTTTTTCCAATCGGCAAAGCCATGACGCCCTTACAGGAGCTGTTATCTCATCTTGGGCATTCTTGAACGTAGCTTGAACTGAAAACGTGTCGTTTTAGACTTTTCATCACTGGTGGCTGCTGAGAAAGTGAACAATGTTTGACTGAAGCTTTGTTCATTTCGGCTGCGAGATAAAATTGATCCAGTGACACAACAGGAAATGTTGGGTTTTTTTGGTGACACGTTTCCTGTTTTATGTGAGCAAAACCTCAAGCTGAGGAAATAGCAAGAAACCACTCTTTCTTTCTTTCTTATCTTGTTTTTTTTTTTTAATTCAGTGCTTCATAGTCATCCAAGTAATATCCTGTTTAAAGACTTAGCCTTTTCGATGATGATGATGAGGATGCTGATGATGATGATGATGATGATGATGATGAGACTTTCTGCATCTGCCTCTCCTCTGCTGCAGTTTCAGCCAGGAGCTGAAGGAGACTGTCCGTGTCCTCGCCCCACGGTGTGACATCACCTTCCACGTCTCGGAGGACGGCAGCGGGAAAGGCGCCGCCATGGTGACGGCGGTGGCTCAGCGGCTGGCGCTGCAGTCAAGACTGTTGGAGGAGAGCGAGGGAGAAGACGAGGAGGAGGAGGAGGAGGAGGAGGAAGAGGAGGAGGAAAACTAATGAGAAAATTCACAAGGGCTGACAGTGTTTTTACTCATGGGATCAGTCTCGTCTGCAGTGACTGGTTTTATTTTCCATTGGAAACCTTCAGGAATGTGTTAAATGTTTGCACCTCTGAGATTTTTAAAGTTTTGTTGCTGTTCTTTTTTTTATATATATATATAAAAATCTGATGATGCAGAGCAAGTGTAGTTTGAATGTTGTGGCGGGGAGGCGGGGGGCGGGGGGCAAAGAGGAATACATGGATGACTAAAATATGTACATTTAAAGATGCTAAATATTTTTACACCGAGAATGCGGACGCAACGTGAGCTGTCGACTCTTTAGAGTAATAAACTACAAAGTGTCTGAACTCTTGTCTCTCGTCTCTGTCCTTCATCGCTTCAGTAAACCAGCAGCGGCTCTGCAGAGCGTTCGTCTCCGTCAGCAGAGATCATCAGCTGCTGCAGCGTTAGCGGGCAGCAAGGGGGCTCTGCGGAGCAGGAGCCTCTCCTCCCCCTCTGTTGCATCCTGTTTGATGCAGCTCCTGTCTCCCCTTGTGCACACACACATGCACACCTTCACCTCCTCCTGCTCTGCTGCGTCACTGCAGTTCCAGCCTGATGTTAATATGTGTCTCCTCAGCAGAGGTGCAGCGTTCAGAGATCCATATGTATATCGTATACATAGATGTATTGTGTGTAGAAACAGCACTGAGTTATTGTGTACTGGGTTGTAAATATTGTGTATTTGGGAGAAGTAATTTTTTTTTTTGAAATTACTATTTTTTTTAACCAAATTTGACAAAAACTAGGAGAAGGCTTAATCCTACCTAGTCTTACATTTTAAAGAGGATAATGAAATTGTAATTATTTGAAATGCCCTCTGTCGCCATCCAGTGGCAAAAAGAGAAACTGAATGACCTCGCGTACCATTACTGTTAGTTCTCTCTCTCTCCCTCTCTCTGTCTCTGTCTCTCTTTCTCTCTCTCTCTTTTATATCTTAACTACTGTAAACATTAGTATGTATAATAAAGTACTGGGTGCATATGTGCTCTTCCTGCATGTATATTGCTAACTGATAAAATGTTATTAAATGGAGGAAATGATGATTGAATATGAATTTTATGTTTGATTTTCAATGTTTATGTTTTATATATTTTCTTGTTACACATATGATCCCTTTAAACTGACATTTTTTGGACCACGTTGTACAACTGTTGTGTTTTTAGTCACACAAAGAAACAAAAGTAAAGAGCTCATTGTTTAAAGTTTCACCAAACCATCTATCATTTACAAAATAATGTTTATCACCCAACACTTTAAAAAAGAAAGAAAGAAAGAACCCACAAGGTGAGTTTTAGAACATCTGTGTCTTTGTAGTGAGGGGCCGGGCCCCTAGGGAACATGGCTGATTACGGAGTGTGTTGCTCAACATTTCAAACTGGTTGAACTTTATTTCTCTGCTGAATGGAACCACAGCCACTGTCACATGACCCCAGAGTTAAATAACTGCAATCCCTGATTAAGGTGTTATGATTAAAGCTTGTTTACCTCTTTGAGGGAAAAGACGAAACAAGAGAGGTTTGTTACCAATGTGACGTGGTAAAAGTGCTCGAGGGACTCTTTTGAGAACGTCACAGAAATGTTCCTGACCACCAATTCATCTCTAAAAGCTGGAAAACCACTACTGCATGCCTAAAACCACATTATTTTATGTGAGGGAATAAACATTCTGACGGACAAATACGATTTTACCAAACAAAACCACCCCAGTTTACATTTGCTTTGTAGCAAACATTTATACAAGTACAATAACTTTATTTCCCTCATCTGCACCTGGTAGTGCATTAACTTGAAGTTACTGATTAATAAGAGGAATTAAAATTAGGTTGTTGGTTTAAAAAAAAAAAGTGTTATCAACTATTATAGACCCTGGTGGTCTATGAGACTTAGTGCGGGCAATGCTTTTGTTCACCCCTGTTGTTAATCTATGGCTCTCATCTTTCTTGTAGAGGCTGTAAAAATCAACCTCAGCCCAGCAGTTTTGGTCTGCTGTTGATAAATGGTGGCACAATATGGCTGCCTGCCTCAAAACAAGTAGCCCTTGTCTTCGTGTAGATGTAAGTGAAACGCAATTGTCTTTAGCACACGAAAGCCGGGAATTAAAATAAACAAAACAATTGTTCCGTATTTCCTTCTTCATTTTGTGAAAGTTAGATGCCATTAAAAGTTTCTCACCGACCCTTAACAATAAAACCAAACGTGTGCTATCAGTTGAAAAGAGAAAGTGTCAACACTGTCGCACATGTTCTAACATGGTCTATCCAAACGCAACAAAAAAACATAACTACGCTCACTTTTTCCATTAATTTGAAGACATTATTTCTTTTGGACAAGGGGGGAGGGGAGCACGTTAAATGTTGGCAGCGAAGCCCCGCCCACACGTTCCGTGTCAAGCGGAAGTACGTCACGCTGCCGAAGCTAAAAGATGCTTTAGCCCGTTTCACTATTAAGTTGTACTCCGGCAAAACTTTGGCCACACCTAGATCCTGTCCCGGCTCATCAAAAAAACACTCAGCCAGCCCTCCACTGGTGCGTTTGTTTGTGTGTCGGCTAGTCCCGGCGGTGTAACCGGAGAGGGGCCTCACAGAGGGAATGCGGGACTGCAATGGAGCACAATGCCATACAGGTAAGAGGCGATATGATTTTTTTTTTTTTTTTTTTTTTTTTTTTTAAAGATTATTATTTAATTCATTCATTTATTTATTTTTCGCCGCTGATAATTTGATGCCGATTAAATGTGGCTTGCAGACGCCGCTCCTCCAGACCTGTTGATACGGGGAATATTAGCGGCCGTTTTGCTTGCGTCCGCTGTGCTGAGCTCTTTTTTGATATCAACATTTTTTTTAAAGGAAATATTTTGTCGTCGAGTTTGGCCGAAAATGTCGTATTGTGTGTTTTGTCCACCGCCATTCGAAGCCCGAATACCGAGACTTCCCTCCGACTCAATCACAACTTTATTCAACCGACCTTAAACTTTTTTTTTCCTCTTCTTCTTCTTCTTCTTCTTCCTCCCCCCCCTCTCCTCCACACACTCACACACACACACATCGGCCCTCCGGAGGGCAGACCCAGTCCGCTGATATTGCACTTTTTTCGGGCTCTGGCTCGGCCGACGAGCCGAGGGGGGACCTGACCGCCTCTGCACCGAATCCCACTTTTAATATCGCCGATATTTTCTGTATGTTAATGATTAATTTCTTTGTGTGTCGTGTCGACAGGCTGGGACTCAGTGTGTCGATCCTACCAACCCCCACCCACAGCAACACACTGGGGCTGGCGATCTTTAAAAATAATAACAATGAAAATGGAAAAAAAAATTCGGCATATTTTCGGCAAACTTTCCAACTAGTCAGCCGTGCTTTTAACGCTCACCCCGGCAGAAACTAGCTTAGCAGTGAGCCGCCGACATGTTTGTCTGTGGATGTAGGTCTGCGGCTCGTTGGGGGAAGAGTCGAAATTACATTTCCACGCCGACGTAATGTATGTATATATGTTTCGGCCTATAAAGGTTGAAATTTTGCGGACGGTAATGGAGGCTTGCTCGACAAGAAAGCGTGTTGATATTACGGCCAAAAAAATCCTCCCGACATTTTGTCTCCGCTGTAATTAGCCGTAACACTTTGAGCAGGAATGTTAATATTGCCTTCGACTTGTTTTTTTTTTTTTTTTTTTTTTTTTTTTTTGGTGGGGGATGTCGATGATCCATCCAGAGGACGAAGTTGGGCTTCATATCGACCCTGGGTGGTTATTTTATTCTATCAGACGAGGGAATTTTCTTACATTAAAAAAAAATTATATATATATATATATATATATATATATATATATATATATATATATATATATATATATATATATATATATATATATATATATATAAAATGTATTGCAGCATACTTCCTCCCCCCCTCCTCCCTTCAGCGGTGAACTTGTTCGCTTTGATTACTTTTTACAAACTAACAGGATACAGCCAAGGTCAGCGGTGTAGACTGTTATTTATTTGTGTATTGTAGACGTTATTAATATCTGTCGAAGATTTTTTTTTTCTCCTTCCGGCTTCCTTCCCTGTAAACTGGGTAACAAAAAAATCTCTGCAATATTCCCAGAAATATCACGAGAACTGACGTAGACAGAGCTGAAGATTAAGGGTTTCCATCTTAAATTCTTCTCTCTCTCTCTCTCTCTCTCCCTGCCTCCCTCCCTCCCTCTCTCTCTCTCTCTCCCTGTGTGTGTGTGTGTGTGTGTGTGTGTGTGTGTGTGTGTGTGTGTGTGTGTGTGTGTGTGTGTGTGTGTGTCACAGATTATATTATGTGGCTGTGTGGTATTTTGCTGGTATCACTAGCTCGTCCTTCCCACAAGGGGGCGCGCCTTCTCTTTGTAATAACATTTCCATACAGCATAATAACATGTTCATGTGACTCTATACGCCAACTCACGATGATTCACAATAATTTAGTGACGTGCACCAGTCTGAGGCGACATACTGTCTTCAAACCGGAGTTTTTTTTCTTTTGAAGTCAGACTCGCTTTGTTTTCATTTAGTGACTATAAATCACAAAGTGTAGCAAAAAGAAAACTGAAAATACTCCCAGGTCCACGCGAGTTTCTTCTCAAGTTGTTTTTCTTTCTTTTTCTTCAAACTATTTCAACATTTCTGAAGGAAATGTGTGGGCAAGGAACAGCTGCTGTTTGTATGATCTATACTTGAATGCAGTAAACAAGCTTTAGGAATATTTCAATTGTTCATGTGGTTTGTTGTCAGTGTTCAATGTAATTCATGTCTAGTTGCAGATATTAGGTATAGCAATCCTTTCTAGTGTTGTTTTCAAACTACCAGTAGTTTATACTGTTTGTAAATAGTAAACTTGTAGTTTAAATTAAATAAAATGAAGAATTGCGCATTGTTCTGTAATGAATCAGACGCCGGTGCCGTCCTGTCTGTCTGCTGGCTTTATTTAAACCGTCTTAGCATATATTTTTTTTTTTTTTACTGCTGATGAAACTTTTTTCCTTTTTTTAAATGTTAACTTTTGATGTAATGGTCTCAGCACAACGAAAATATTTTTCCTCCTGCTGCTTATTTCAAAACGGTTAAATGTCACATGGATCGAATTTGGTCACGTTGTCAGCGTGACTTGTAAACATTTTATCTACGAAATCGCAGCTGGTCAGTGTTGAATTACTTAACTGTTACTTAACGTTTACATTTTAAACACTCATCAGTTTTAAACGTCCTTCAGTGTGCAGCTTACCGTGCTTTGATTTATGACAGAGATTTTGTGTCTGCCAGTCAAGTGTGTGCCCACTAATTGATGAGTTGTTGGACTGCTGTGAATTGATTGATTATTGGAGAATTTTCCCTTTAATGGCTTGATGCCCATCCTGTGTGTGTGTGTGTGTGTGTGTGTGTGTGTGTGTGTGTGTGTGTGTGTGTGTGTGTGTGTGTGTGTGTGTGTGTGTGTGTGTGTGTGTGTGTGTGTGTGTGTGTGTGTGTGTGTGTGTGTGTCCTTCAGAGCTCTGTGTGTGAATGACATTCAGCTCTGACCTTGTGTGTCTGTGTTTAGCTTGTCTTTCTTTCACAGCTTTGTGTAAAATTGATTTTGCAATGTCCTGATGGGAGCCGTCGTTGCTGTGGCGACCAGGCAGCGCTGCTTTTCGCCGTCGTGTGTTCAACGTCGCTCCCTCTGTGTACGACTGTGCTGCTACGACATTTATTCCATTGCGCTCTAAAAACTGATCGTGGCGGTGGGCAGTGGCTGGCGTCCTGTGGTGGGTTGTGGGTAGGAGCGAAGAGGGCGATGTGCATTTTAGGAGCGCACAGAGGAGATGGGAATAAGGAGAGGGGAAAATCTTTTCAATTAATTTGGTTTATTATTCTTTATGTCTGTAAGAGAAAAATGGCGCCACCTTCTGGATCATTCTCAAAAAATTTTCTAAACCTATTTTCCGTGGTGATCATCCTAATATTATTATTTTCTATAGTTTTTGTTTAAAGAACATTTTCTAAATCTCACCACAACACAGTAAAATCAGTGTTTATCCAGTTAGAGTGTCATGTTTTTTTTTTTTTGTTTTTTTGTTTTTTTTTAACCCATCAGCCCATTTTGACTGCAGAGACAGAGAGAAGCATCACCACAGCTTCTGGGTCATAATCCTGCATGGGTGGAGCTACTGGCTCCGATTTTATATGTACAGATCTGTTCACCAGACACGTCTTGAATTCCTTCTATTATCTTTGACTATGCAGTGGGTGGGCGCCCCCTCCTGTCAGCGAGGCAGCTACGCCTTCTACAAGTCTGTGAGCAGCAGCGCGCCGCCTGACGGGCCCGTCCAGGTGTGGAGGCTCGGGGAGTTTTACTTCATCCGCTGTGGACCGCAGGACCCCGTATGCGTCGCCGAGGTTGGTCACATGGTCACATGGTCAACAGCTGTAGTGATTTTTTTTGTATTTTATCACACTGTCTGAATAAAGTCAGAGCAAATACACAATCGCTCGTTGGACAATGTTTCAAGCTCTCCGATTCAGCCAAAAGTCACGTACGAGTTCTGAATTCTCCCCCCCCCCCCCTCAGGTGACCTTACTGTGGGAGGACCAGACAAGGCGCCACTTGCTGGCCAGCACCAGACTGTACTTTCTGCCCGAGGACACGCCAAAGGGCCGGACCAAGGAGCACGGAGAGGTGGGTGCAACCTTCCGGTCTAGAACCTCAACTGAATACCCCCCCCAATGAGAGTAGGCATCAAATCGCATCAGCTCTGTGAACACACGCATTTAATATGTAACATGTAGAGACACAAACACGCACTCACACACGCAGTGTGAAGTGGAAACAGTTGCAATAAAGAAACCACTTCAAATTCCTTACCAGAAATGGTCTGTTTCACAGAGTTGCTGCCTTTTTATATAAATGTGGTTTTTCAGTTTTGTACAGGTTTGTCAGTCAGTGATCTGTTTCATTAAAACTATGTTTTAAAAATTCCAACAACTTTGTCATACAAATACTATGCTCCAATATGAGGAGTCTGCAGTTCTCCTGCAGCTTGACAAACAAAACTCAGGGCACTGAAAGTCCCAGGCTTCAGAGAAAAACTGATAACAGAAGGTGACTCCTTTGTGCGCCGTTACAGAGGCTGGCCAGAAGAGGGAAGCAGTGAGTCATTTTTGGTGCACACTCAATTTCTTGCATGCAGGATGAGGTGCTGGCCGTTTCCAGGAAGATGGTGGTGCCTGTGGAGGACCTGGTGCGATGGTCTTGTGGGCAGCCAGCAGACTGGTGTGGCAGCCAGAAGGGGGCGCCCCGTGGCACCAACGGCCTCCACAAATCTCCGCAGGGCACCGACGAAAATGGCGACGGCAACAGCAGCGATCCACTCAAAGTGGAAACAGAGGGTAAGACGGAAAAAAGAAACCCATGCTGGACCTGATATCGCCACTAGGTGGTGCACGGCTGCACGTTGCAGCATCATCTAATCCAGATTGAGTCGTAAATCAGTTTTTTTTTTTACTTCATTTTTTTAATTAAAAGTTTTTTTTCTTCTTACTGACGATGTTGCTCTTTGTCTCTGCAGGCCCCCTGCTGGAGGTTCAGGGTATCAGAGTACTCAGCTACCCGCAATATTGCCGCTTCCGCTCCCTGCAGAAACGCATCCAGGACGCAGCAACAAGTCCAGAGATGCAGAACCCACATGTGATGGCCCTGGGTGGAGTCAAGGCGCCCCCTACCGCCCGGCTAATGTATTGCAGGGACACCTTCAGCCACCCGATGCTGGAGAATAACTCAAACTTCTCCTGGCAGTTCAGTGAGTGTTTTCTAATCGGCCAGCTGTCTCAGTCTTGTCCTTCCTGGAAGGCTTTTGGTCATGTTTTGGTCGGGTGTCTCGTGCCGTCCTGCAGGATGTCCGTCTCTCAGTCTCAGAGGTCGGCCTCGGAAGAGGAGAGGGCGAGATGGGAAAGAGTCTCCGACCTCCAGCCAGTCAGAGGCCTGGATCGACAAGATGAAGGTCAGTTTACTGGAACTAACTTCTGACCAACTGGCCATGCTGAGTCAAGTGAAGAGTAGAGTTGGCACCAAACCAATCGCTGACAGGAGAACACCTGCCATTAGAACCTCAGAACCATAATCAGCTCCACCTGATGACGGTTCCAGTTCCATCATGTGTGTGTATGTGTGTGTGACCTCCACAGGAGAACGTGATGGGCAGCGTGGAGGCCGGCTGCGAAGGCAGTTGGCTCCCTCACCCGGAGGAGCAGCTGTTTCTGGATCAGCTCTTCAGCTTCATGGACCGTCACGGCTCCCCCATCCACAAAGTCCCCAACCTGGGCTTCAAGAAGAGTCAGTCTCTCCTCTTCCTCACCTTCCTCCCTCCTCCTTCTCTGTCCTCTGGTTGTCCTTCCTCTTGCCTTTCCTCCATAACCTGGTCCATGGCCAGAAGGAACATTTATAGAAAAATAAACATGCCCTGAATTTAAATGCTTCTCAGATAAGGAGCCAATAATAAACACTGTGCGCCCCAGCTCCTTCAACTCTGCCCCTCCCTGCTTCCCACTAGCTGTTTTAAATATATTCTAATTCTGTGACACGCTAAACGTTTTATCCCATATCTATGTGTGCTGCTGAGGTGAAGGCATGAGACCTTATGTTTGTCTGTGTGCGTCTCATTTGCACGTTGTCGTCCTCAGTTGACCTTTTCCTGATGTACACGGTGGTGAGGCGGCTCGGAGGATACAAGAAGGTAACTCCCTCGCACGCCTCGCACTCGGTGAAATTGCAGTCGGCAGTCTAGGACTGAAGCTGCAGCCATTACTGACCTAGCGCCAGTGACAATGTGGATGTGAGCCCCCTGGTGGCTGGAAGGGGAACAGATTTCACTCGAACTTTGTTAATATAAAATGAATGATTTTTTTTTTTTTTTTTTTTCGTGTGTTACAGGTGACGATGGACCGGCTGTGGAAGGTGGTGTATAACGAGCTGGGTGGATGTCCCGGCAGCACCAGCGCTGCCACATGCACCAGGAGGCACTACGAGAGGTAAGAAGATGCACGCACCAACATGCTCTCTCTGTCTCTCTGTCTCTCGCTCTCTCAGTCTCTCTCTGTCTCTCACTCTCTCTCTGTCTCTCTCTGTCTCTCACTCTCTCTCTATCTCTCTCTGTCTCTCTATCTCTCTCGCTCTCTCGCTCTCTCTGTCTCTCACTCTCTCACTCTCTGTCTCTCTCTCTGTCTCTCACTCTCTCTGTCTCTCTCTCTGTCTCTCTCTCTCTCTGTCTCTCTCGCTCTCTCTTCTCTCACTCTCTCTCTGTCTCACTCTCTCGCTCTCTCTGTCTCTCTCTCTGTCTCTCACTCTCTCTGTCTCTCGGTCTCTCTCTGTCTCTCGCTCTCTCTCTCTGTCTCTCGCTCTCTCGCTCTCTCGCTCTCTCTCTCTCTCTCTGTCTCTCTCTCTCTGTCTCTCTCCCTCTTTCTTACAACAACACACTCAGACACTCTGGCATTCACTTACCTGTGTGCTTGTTTGTCAGGCTGGTGCTTCCCTACGAAGAGCACCTCAGGGCAGGGGGGGGTGGAGCAGACTTTAAAATCCCAGAATCCCCGGCTCCCCCCAAGCCTCGAGCCATGCGAGGGAGGAAGCCCCTCCCACGAGGGCGGAGGCCTGGAACCAAAAACAAAGAGAAGAGCAGCAGTGCTCCTTCTCCTCCTCCTGTGAGTAACTGAAACAATCCTTTGTACATTTTGGTTCTTCATGCTTCCTTTTATTCAAAAAAAGAAAAAAACAAAACAAAAAAATAGTCCTATTGTAACTGCAGGTGGCGCTCCAACAGATGTTCACACACACACATGTTGGTGTCAGAAATGGACTTTGAGAAACCTGCAGTCTGCTAATACTTTCAACTAATGCCCTCCTTGCATCCAGCAGGTGGCGCCCTCCGGTGGTGGTGCTGTGAAGAGGGGGCGGGGCCGACCTCCCGGCACACGGAACAAGGCGACGCTGATAGCTCAGGCCAAACTGTTGAACAAGGTTAAAACAGCCGCTGACGGGCCGAGGGCTGTTCCACTTCCTAACGGCAACGCAACCAGGGTAACGGCTCAACACCTCCTACACTCCCGACCACCGACTCCCCCCACTGCCTCAGTGACGTCAATGAAATCAGGGCGTTGTTGTTTAGGATTATTTTGCCGCTCCATCTTAAATCGCAATCATCAAACATGTTTTATAATGTGGATTCCGTCTAATCACCAGCTTTGTGTTGATCACATGAGCTGGAGTCACCTGACCTCCTCCCTCTCCCTTCACTCCCACAGCCTGCCCAGACAGCCGTCCTGCCCATCAGCATGCCTCTCACCCCCGAACTCTCCCCGCTCCTCACCCCTCTGCTCCCCTTCCAGCCCAAACCGCAGGAGCCCAAGGCTGACAACTGCGACTCGCCGGTGCCCCCCGCCGGCTTGTTGATCTCCGCCCTGCCTCGGCAGTTTGTCGGAGGATCTCTGGCCGGCTTCAGCCCCATCAAAGGGGTGTGTCCTCTGGACGTTTTCAGGAACTGCGTCGGCCTGCAGAGGGCGCCAGATAGCGCTGCGCTGACGCCGCAGGATCCCTCCAAGCACCTCCCGGCCATCTTTACCCTCCAACCAAAAGGTGGAACCCCGGACACGCCCCCGCCCAGCGTGGACCAGCCTCAGGTCCACACGCTTCTCCAGCAGCACAACCGCTGCTCCGGGTGCAGTGCGGACGGGGAGGCGGCCCAGCGGGGTCCCGGCCGGGACCAGCGGAGCCGGCCCAGTCTGCCGCCACTGCGGGTGCTGCCGCTCAACCTGGACTGCAGCGTTCAGGTGTGTCAGCTGATGAAGACGCGTTTGGGCTCAACGCAGTTCCAGACCTTCACCCGCCGCCTGTCGGAGGTGCTGTCCCAGGACCTGGGCAGCAAGCCCCCCTGCGGCCCCATAACCCCGCCCCCAGAGCAGGCGCTGCCCCTCAACCTCAGCAAGCGGCTCAAGAGGCCGGAGGGCTCGGATTTGAGTCCGGCCGCAGCCAACGGGAACGCGGAGCAGCCCCCCGCCAAACGAGCCAAAACCTGCGCGGAGGCCATGGAGGACCAGAGCGAGCAGCCCGGTTGCCAAGACGACGGAGGAGCAACAACTGGCGGGGAGGTGAAGAACCAGGAGGAGCCTGCAGACCTTAGCTCTCCCAGCAGGATCCGGGCCTTTCTGCTGGGCCTGCCTCCCTTCCAGGTCAAGTTCGAGGAGGACCTGAACGGCTCCAGGCTCGGAAAGTTGCCACCCACTGGTCCAAAGCCGGAGTCACCGTTGGAGAAGAGGGAGGGAGGAGGAGTCGTGAAGGAGGAGGTGAAGGAGGCAGAGAGGGTCAACAAACTGCTAGTCAAGTCTGAGCAGGAGGAGGCGGAGCTGCCCGCCGCCGTGACCCCACTGAGTTGAAGCCTGACACACTTGGGCTGAGAGAAGCTTTGATCCTGGACTCGTCTGGTTCTGATCCGGCTCAGTGTGGATTCTGCCGTCCGGGCCTTTAACCTGAACACAAGGAGCAACACAACATCTGGACTCTTTCTGGTCCTGTTGTTGGTCCTGCTTCAGGTCCTACTTCAGGTCCTACTTCAGGTCCTGGTCCTGGTCCTGGTCCTGGGCCTGGGTGGGGGGTTGGACTTGGCAACAGCTGAACTCGCGACAATCACTCATAGTGTTTTTATTTTGGAAAGAGAGAGAGAGACTCTAACACTGCCATGATCCTCCATAACACTAGGGGCTCCACTGCCCCCTCCCGACACAGTAAATCAACGGTCATTAGCTGCTGATGCTATGCATCAATTAGCATCTGGCTTGTAGTTTCCTAGTTTGCTTTTCAACGGTTCTCTCCTTCTGCAGAGAGGCGCAATTCTCTCTGGAGTTCCTCGTTCTTCACCTTGTTGCTCGTGAAGTGAAGCCTTCCTATCATCCTGCTCGCTATCGCCACCTATGTAACCCCTTTTTTTTTTCTTTTTTTTTTACACGTTCGTGCCTTATACAGTCTGCGATGTCCCATCGCCGGCGTCTCGTTAAAGAGATACCTCGTTGTTTTTGTCTTCTGCTGCGACAGCTTGGAACAGAAACCAGCCGAGACGGCTCCCGTTTCAGTTCCACACGCCGTCGTCTGCGTACAGCTTAGTTCCGGCCGCACGGTGGCGCCATCCTTCGGGTTGTCACATCTCACACAACAACATGTAGCGCTAACTTTCAGACTACCTCAGGGTTTTTTTTTTTCGTTTGCCTTGTTTTTTTGACTAATGTGCACCTGCTTTGTCCACATCAAAGGGGCGGAGCCTCGTCCGTCTCATCATGTCTTTGGGTCGACAGCTGGTCTGTAAACACAAAACAGACTCTTCATGGCATTTGGATTTTTTTGTCTTAAAACGTCACCAAATGGTCCAACAGGGTTTGAGATGTTACAGGTGGAATAATGTCTCTTTCGCATGTTAACTACAGAACTACTCTCAGAACTACGGGGCCGAATGCAGTTAGTTAGTTTAGCATTAGCAGACGCACGAATGAGAATGTTTAAGGTTTAGCGCACATGATAATAGATTTTAGCTGGAAAATCAACGTCATTCAACACTTGACTGGAGTCGCTCTCATTTTAAAACCTGCAGACACCCCCAGTTGACCGGGGAGTGCAGGAGGGAGCAGCAGGATGCTAGGCTAGGAGGCCAACTCCTGTGTGGCTGCTGCAGGCACACTGCTAATGAGTGGAATGCTGCTAACTCACAGCAGCGTGCTAACAGTCTCAAATAACGCACAAGTTGGGCGTGGCTGCAGTGAAACCAGTATGAACTGGTGACTGGACCAGTTTTTTTTAATGTACTCAGCTGATTGTTTTGGACTCCCTGGTGTTTTAGTTTTTTTTTTTTCTGTCTCGTTTTTGCATTCGTGCAAAGATCCAAAGTGCTGCTCAGTGCAGCTCTCCAACCCCTGGACACACTTCATCAAAACACACCGTAACGATTATAAAATGATTCGAGGTATTTCTTTAACTGCAGCTCTCTGATTCATCTCTATTTTTCTGGTTCGCCTACTCATGCCCCACCCTTTCTTTGAGTATTTATATTTGCCAACTCCTACGAGGGGAACACAGACATAAGTTGGTGCTCGTTCTCCTTTTAGTCATTTAGCTTTTCGCCATATTATTGTCCTCTTTTCAATGACTTGAAACTGTGGCAGATCATTAAATCAAACCCCCTCTGTGGCGCGCCTGCCTGATCCAGGAAATGTCTCTGTGACTTGTTGCGAAAGGGTTCTTGCGTTTGTGAACTATCGAATGATTCAAAGCGTAGATATAAAAAAAATGTGTCGATGCACCAAAGCACAGAAATCCCACCTGTCAATGTTTCTCCCGCAGGAGTGAAGAGGAGGAGGAGGAGGAGGAGACGGTCCAAGACGTCTCCTCCTCCTCCTCGTCGCTCCTGCTCATGTTCTAATGATCTGTGGTGAGTCTGTGGCGCTCGGAGGCCTCGCAGGGAACAGCTTGTGCAATGTGTAGCTGAAGACAAACTTGGTCAACGGTCTTTTGGCCCTGATCGTCCAATCAGGAGCTTCAGCCTGTCAAAACTAAATGTTCACCAACAAGTGGATGAGATGTGAACAAAACGGTGAAAACTGAAAGATGAAAGAACAAGAGAATTATGAGCTATACTGCAGTCGGCCACCAGGGGGTGCTATAAGTTATTACAGTCAGTCTGCCCCCATAGTGTCTCCCCAAGTGTTACTTATAAGTGAATGTGAAAGATATTTTTTTTCTTTCTTTTTTTGCCTGACACCAAGAATGCTGGCAGCTCAGGCTCCTCCCCTTTCATCACAAAAACATGTTTGTCTTCAGCGCGCAGCCAAATGAAGAGTGGGAGCCTCCCATTCCAGCCACAGCGCCACCTCCTGCCGCTTCAGTCCACTGGGTTTCTGCATGTTTTTCTGTTTTTAATTGTTGTTGTACGTCGGAGACAACGTGTCAACGTGGGCCCACTCTGTTATTTCCTCCTTCGTTGGTTATTTAAGCTTTAGTTTGTTTAAGTTCCTTTAGGTATTTTTTTTTTTTTTTTTTGTAACGTTTACATTTTGTTATGCATGTTCATACACTCGTGTCGTTCTTTTCAGTCGGATTTTTCCCCCATTCTTCCCCTTCTCCTTTGCACACACTACTCCAGCAGCAGCCCTCCCGAATTAAAGTGCCTGATTGGTTAACGCTGGGCGTCTTGGTGTCACGTGACTCCCGAGTTTCTGCAGATTGTTGGCGTTGACGAGCGGTCGAATTCGAATCAGCTGCCTACCTGTGGCGGGGATAATGTTTGACTGTAGAGGGCGCTGCTCCTCTGCGGCTGACAGGAAGCTGCTGCAACTGCTGCTGTTTTCTGTCTACATGGTGACACGAGACTGTCGTCGTGTCCAGACAGGAAACAAACCAGCTATAGTAGTTTTTATTTGAAGAATAAAACAAAAAACAAAAAAGTGACCTCCATATCTGGTCAGTCTGAATGTTTGTAATAACAAAGGTGACGTCAAAGATGGAATTTCTACATTCACTGGCGTGGCTTCCGCTCCGGAACTGTTACATTTTTATTTTTTTTAATTATATATATAGAAGGAAGTGGTCCCTGATCCACTTCCTGTTTGTTCAGTCCAACCTCTCAAGAATGTGTTTCCGTCTTAACATGTATGACGTCACCGAATTATCAAATGTTTCAAATGGCCGCCCACCTCGCCAGGTGAGTGATTGGAGGTCGGGGTGTGCAGTTGTTCAGAGCTCACCACAATTCCGTTTCATTGTTCTTTTTGCCAGGTACCATTCCATTTTAACACTGTATATTTATAATAAAAGTAATCTGATAATAAAACGGAAACGGGCTCCTTCACTCACACACAAGATCACTCACATCACTCAGCAGGTGATTTGACAAAGTTGCTATGAAGGAACAGATTCAAACTTGTGATTTCCTGTTAGATGCCTAAGTCCCTAGTACTATTTTATAATAGCAGAACCTCTAATGTTCTCTCTGTGACGTCACAAATGGGGCTGACAGCTGTCCCCAGGTTAGTGTTGGTGGAACATGGCGATCATAACATGTGCATTTTTAAAATTAGGATTTTATTCATGGCTGTATTTGCCGCGGCTCTTGTCATTCCTCCTTGTGACCACGAGGTGGAGGCAGACACCAATAGAATTTATTTTGTAAAACCGTTCAGACGAGCCCGTGATAGTGACATTAATGTAATCCAGGGGATTACGTTTCCATGTCATCATTCCACACGGAGTTCCAGTGTGTTCTGTCAGCAGAAAAGTTCCTCAGGTCTGAAATAAATAAATCCGAGTTTATTCCTGAAGGATTTAAAAGTAGGAGCTTCTGGTTTGTTGTTGGATTTAAACCGGATGATTTTCTAAGTGTTATTTATTGCACTGCGTGATTTCCGGCTCTCAGCCTGACAGACCAATTTGCTGCTCAGAGGGTCCAACACTGTGTGTGTGTGTGTGTGTGTGTGTGTGTGTCTCACACACACACACACAGGGAGAGAGAGACAGACAAACAGGAAACTACAAAGCCCTACAGGCTGAAGTGAATTAATTAATAATAAACTAATTTAATGGGATTTGAGGGGGGAGGAGCTGTGTGTGTGTGTGTGTGTGTGTGTGTGTGTGTGTGTGTGTGTGTGTGTGTGTGTGTGTGTGTGTGTGTTATCAGACAGGGAGAAGGATGAGTCTGGCTCGTAGACTTAAAGGTACAGTTTACATTTCGGATCATGAGTTTCATTTCCCAGAAAACCTCACAAAGTTTGACGGCAGTCAAGCTGCCACAGCGAGCAGCTGAATGCAGCCTGGTCACGTGACCTCAGCAGCTTCATCCTCGTCCAACATCCCCGATTGTGGCCCCGCCCCCCTCCAACCTCAGTCATTGTGAGGCCTCAGTGTGGAGCTGTGAAGGTATGTGGGCTTCGTGCCAACCGGTTCTGTGAGAAAAACAGCGCAAGGGTTTGACTCCACGGCAACCGAGCATCAGCGCTCTTCCAAATGTCAAACACTTCCAGGAAGCAGAAGAAAAGAGTTTGTTTCAATGGGGACAAGTTCTTTCAGAGGTAGAGAAGCAAAGAGACTGGGATGGGAAGGGCTGCTAGAAAGTATTTGGGGATTCCCTGACAGTAGTTTGCCGAAAATGATAAAAAAAAATCGTGAAAATTGCCGAGGCTGTACGGTCAGCAGGGTTCTTCCCTCCGTCTGACAAAGGAGGCCTTTCGCTCGGTCAGATCAGCTGTCACACTAGTTTAAAACACATAACTATCAGGACGGGAGGTATTTTAATGGAGTGTCTCACTGGCTGCGTCGCATTTCGTCTTGAATTAAACGGACTGTGATCATAAGGTGCGTGACGTGTTGCCGAGCAGGGCCACGGCTGGACGCCGGCGCTGTTCGTTATGTGTGAAGATGTGGTCACAAACTGGAACAGCTCACCTCGCCCGGTGTGAATGCGGCGACCCCGAAACATCTCTGATTCCTTTTCTCTTCGCCTTATCAGCGGCCCCTCACATCTTTCCAGCCTTGTGTTTGACCATGTAACCTCATCACGCCGTCTGGTTGACACTTTAAAGAAATTTTCAGGTTCTACAATGTCCTGTTTTTTCTTTTAATGCTGAGGATCGTTTATTGACACGTTACAGTTTAAACGCCTCTTGTTGACAAGGCCACAGCAGCTCCGTAAGAACAAAACCCAACTGTTTCAGTTTTTGGTTTAAAAACATGTTTGAAAAATAGCTTTTGACAAAGAGTTGAGCGATCGCAATTACACTCCACTGATAACATTACAATAGCGTTAGGACTGTCTCAACATAAATAAAGCTTCAAAAGACAAAATAAAGCAGGAACATCTAAATGTCTTCTTCCTGTGTGTGGTGTTACTATGTTAACAATCAGCCTAGTCTGTACATACAAAGGTGTTTTATATCTTTTATGTTTCATATCTTAATTTTTTATACTAATTTAACCTTGCAATACTGTATTTCTATTGCATGCCTATTTCTATTTCTGTTTGCTTTATTTCTATTCCATGTATATTTCTATTTCTTTCTGTGTGTGAAAGCCCAAAGAATTTGTATTGCCTGCATCATGACAGTGAAAGATCTTGAACCTTGAATCTTTTAAAGGTTGTACTACAAGTGTCGTCTCCCTGTGCAGACGCTGCTGTTGTGCTACTACTGTATGTTCAGTGTATGACTCGTAATGCAACAAACAACAACAGCAGCAGCAGCAGCAGCAGCAGTACTTCACTTAATGACCATTACATACGACTAAATCTGACACACTGGGCCGCTAATTTATTTTTATTTTATTCATCTTTTTTTTCTTACTGTAAAACGCACAGCAGCTGAACTGCAGTCGGCGTTAGGACCTGGAGTCGGCGCTAGGACCTGCGGGAGCCTGCGCTGTCTCTTTGTCTCGGTGCCTTGATTATCTCCTCCCCCTACCACTGCTGTCTCCGCCCCCCAGCTGTCTCCGCCCCCCGGGCTCGCTCCTCTCCGCGCTCCCCTCTCCATCAGCAGCAGTCTGGATGCAGCAGCGCCTCCAACATGGCCGTGAATCTCGCTAAGAACCGGCTGTTGCTGCTCACCGCATACCAGGACGTCATCGACGAGACTTCGGACACCGACTGGTGAGTCCCGCCTGCCGGCCCGCCGACCAGCGCTTCCTTCGGCCTCGTGCCCTCGTGCCTGTGTCCCGGGTTTTGTTGTTGCACGCTGCTGATGCGCAGGACTCGCTCCTCGCCTCCTCGCCCTCCTCATCCCATCAAACTCCGGGTAAAGTGCGCGCAGAGCCGCAGCAGCGCCTCCCAAGGTCGGGGTTCAGCGGTGGGGAGGGGAAGGGTCGGTCAGGAGGGGCCGGGGGCAGAGGCCCGGTGATCGGACCTCGGGGCCGGTGGAGGTGGCTCCTCCCCCGGTCCGCTTTGTCTCCTGCAGCTCGGTGCTGCTCCGGACCAGGTTCCTCCGCAGCTGGAAGCGATTTTAGGCTTTTATGTAATGCGATGCTGTGTGTGTGTGTGTGTGTGTGTGTGTGTGTGTGTGTGTGTGTGTGTGTGTGTGTGTGTGTGTGTGTGTGTGTGTGTGTGTGTGAGAGAGAGAGAGAGAGAGTGAGAGAGGCCTGGTCCAGAGGCACTGATGAGCCCCTGCATCCCCAAACGAGGGCGGAGAGGAGAGGGGCGAGGCCAGAGGGGGGCGGGGCGGGGCGGGGATGAGTGGGGGAGGAGGTGTGTGTGTGTGTGTGTGTGTGTGTGTGTGTGTGTGTGTGTGTGTGTGTGTGTGTGTGTGTGTGTGTGTCAGGTCATCATACACCCCCACCACCACGATCCGCTTTTTGCTCGCTGCAGACAAACCGGAAGTGAAAGTGAAGCTTTTGCCAGAAAAAAAAAATCTTCATTATGAAAAATTTCATGTTTTCTTCCTTTTTTTTTTAAACATAGCTAAAGTTTCAGCATCAGCTGACTGTTGAATGGCGATTACTCGTTAACCACGTTCGGGCCTGGATAATTTATTTTCACTCAGAAATTAACCAGAGAT
Source organism: Nelusetta ayraudi (assembly GCF_046127955.1). NCBI lineage: Eukaryota > Metazoa > Chordata > Actinopteri > Tetraodontiformes > Monacanthidae > Nelusetta > Nelusetta ayraudi. The sequence continues at coordinate 27,792,831 of NW_027466061.1, forward strand.
TTTGAACTAAAATCACGTATTTCTGTTTTTGGGTTGGTGTGTTTATTTGGTTTTGCGGCACATTCCTTCCTCTGTGGCTATCAAAGCCAAGAATGATGCCCCACACGGGTTGTCGAAGCCCCAGCTTTCAGTCAGCTAGCTGGGTTAGCTGCAACGACAGTGTTTCCGGAGGTTCATCTAAGGTCACCATTGCCCGTCTTTCCCAGAAAGAGCGAGCGTCATGAACGTAACATTAGCATTAGCAACTGTTAGCCAGAGCCGTTGATGTATTTAAACTGAGGATGAATGATTTGAGGAGTTAATATGTGACGCCGCAGTCCGACTGTACCTGCGGCCCCAAACTCCATCTGTAGAAAATCAGCGGAGGTCGTTGCTTCAGCGGTGTCGGCTTTCAGCTTGGTTGTTTGGAGGAGAAAGAAAAAAAACCTCAAGTCACCGGAAATGTGAACCGGTGCCATCTGTCACACCGCTGATCGGGACTAAACCAGGTCAGCTTGGTTGAATCCACATCAGCTTCACCTCCTGTCCTGAGACGGGGACTTTGGTTTTAGTTCAATTTTCTTCTTGGATTCATTTGTGAACAAATTTACAGTGACTACAGTTAGCTTGAGCCTTCTGCCCCCTCCGCTTCCCCCACCAGAAAACAAACAAACAAGAAAAACAAATAAACATTGAAAATTGAAGACAACAGAAAGGCTGTTCTTCAGGATTCAATTACTCTGTTTCTCTGATGTCTCAGGGGGGGCAGAAGAATGATTCTAACCCGACGTGGTAGCCAGATCTCTCAGGTTTTCAACTCAGAAATCTGGCTCATCCATCTTGGCAAACTCCAACAGACTGCGTTTTTCAGCCGCCCTTAACCAGTTGCTTTTTTCAGAGGCACAAAGAGAGCTGCTCAGGGAAACTGTCGAAGACAAGAACAGAGAGATCCCTGTGGACGTTGCTGCGTTGATGTTGGTTTTATCGCAGTGTTTTCACATGATGACCACATCATGAAATGACACAGACATTTTTTTCCCCTGGACATCATTGTTTCGCTTGATCAGAAATCTTATTGGCTGGCAAGCAAAAAAATGTTTTCTTCCTCTTTCCAAACACATTTTTTCCCACGGGCTCTTCACCTAATGGATACTGAGGCAAATCCCCCCAAACCCGGATGTGAGAGGCGCTGCGAGGTGAAACTCCTGGTCACATGACACTCTCATTGTGTTGGAAGCCACTGGTTGAAACGTCAGATTGGTAGAAACGCGGTTGTCATTTGATTGCACCAACGGAAACACAAATCAAAGCAGAACTGTAAAAAACAGAAGTGGCAACGCTGCTTTGGGTCATGTGACCCGGACCCGAGGGTTACTGTTTCCTCTATGTGTCTGTTGGGAGTGAAGCGGAGGGGGGGGGGGGGGGGGGCCTCAGGGCTGCCCTCGATTTTCACACATCATCAGGTTCAAACAAAGGAAGGGACTCTGAGACACGACTGACCCCAAACAACAACCTGGACGCCCCCAACACCCCAACAGCCACAACTCACTCACCCCTCACCCTTCACTCCTCACCCCTCACCCTTCACTCCTCACCCTTCATTCCTCACCCCTCACCCTTCACTTCTCACCCCTCACCCTTCACTCCTCACCCCTCACCCTTCACTCCTCACCCTTCATTCCTCACCCCTCACCCTTCACTTCTCACCCCTCACCCTTCACTCCTCACCCTTCACTCCTCACCCCTTACCCTTCACTCCTCACCGCTCACGCCTCACCCCTCACCCTTCATTCCTCACCCCTCACTCCTAGCCCCTCACTCCTCACCCCTCACCCTTCATTCCTCACCCCTCACTTCTTGCCCTTCACCTCTCACTCCTCACCCTGACCCCTCACTCCTCACCCCTCATCCTCACTCTTCACACCTCACTACACACTCCTCACCCTTCACTCCTCACCCCTCAGCCTTCACTACTCACCCCTCACTCCTAGCCCCTCACTCCTCACCCTTTACCGCTCACCCCTCACTTCTCACTCTTCACCTCTCACTTCCCACTCCTCACCCCTCACTCCTCATCACTCTTTACCCCTCACTCCTAGCTCCTCACTCTTTACCCCTCACTCCTCACCTCTCACCCCTCACTTCTTGCCCTTCACCCCTCACTCCTCACCCCTCATCCCTCACTCTTCACCCCTCTCTCCTCACTCCTGCCATGCAGATGTTGACACCTGTTGGCCGGCCGACTGGAATTTGGCTAATATCTTTTACTTGGAAAAGTTAACTTGGGCGCCCCCTGCCTGGTGGAGGCGGCAGCGTGGAGGTGAAGCTGGGTTTTTTGGGTTTGGCGGTTCTGTCCAGATGAACTTCAGCTTTCATCTTACTTATTTGTTTACTGTCAGCTTGTGAATTTTAGCCCTGACTGATTACAACTGAGGATTCTCACACACTTTGTTGTTACCCGGCTCCGTCTGCCTGTCAGCAACAACAACAGGCTTCACATTAGCATCTCTGGGAATCTTTAAAGTGAATATTTCACTGTTGAACACGATGCAGGTCAGATTTCGCTCTCGGCCTTTCAGCTTCCAGGAAGACGAGCGGACTTTGACTTTGTGGATGGTGAGCTTCTCTGATATCAAACGACTCACAGACGCTCAGGAATGTCTGGCTTCTCATTGGCCAGAGGCTGCGTCACCTGACCCTGCTGACCCTCCAGCTGTTTGAGGAGGAGAGGAGGAGAGCGGGGGGAGGGGGTCCAGTAGTGAGTTTGTCCGTAGGCCTGAACGCTGTTGCGTTCAAGGACGGTCAGGAAAAAAGAACAAACAGCCGGCGGTCACGTTTAGTTTCACTGTGCAGAATATTTTTCACTGCGTCCAGAGGGGGGAAAAAAACGCTTCAGAGGAAGTTGATTTCCTGTCAAGGATCTTCAGGATCCTCAGTCTTCATCCTGGTCTCGAAACTCCCTCCAGCTTGTCAGAAAGCAGCACGTTCAGCCCACTGTTGTCAGCTGCCCGCTATTACTGACTCTGTGTTGGTTGGGGCAGGGGAATGTTGGAGGCTGGTCAAGCAGACGTCGCTGACATCACAGAGGGCTGATTACTCGACTACTTCGGTATTTTGTGTGTTTGTCCACTTGTGAAAGTGCCAATCAGCTGTTTGGACTCCGCCCACCTCAGTGCGGACGGACGGACAGACAGGACGGTGTTTGTCTGTCTGAGTCACCATGACACTGCCTGGGACTGTGGGAGGGCAAGAGACTTTTGTCAACACAGGGAGAGAGAGAGAGAGGGGGGGGGGGTGATGACATCATCCCAGATTGATTTTGACTTGAGTCCACTCATAATAATCAACAGCAACAATCAGTGTTTGAAGTGATATGATAGCTGGTCTCAGTCCATAGGCCTGGTGCGTGTTGTGTGTGTTGTCAGATGGGAGCTCCTGGTAGCACAGATGAGGATTGTGGGTAAACGCAGTGTGTTTATCCACTCTGTGTGGCTGTGTAACTGCACCGACACAAACACAGGAGCGTCGTTGTGTTTGCTGTGGTGACGATCGGACCGCCGTCCTGCCTCCTTGAGGCTGGCTGCAGCACGGCACCTTGATCCTTGCCCCCCCCCCCCCCCCCCCCCCTTATCATCACAGCAGCTTGAGCCACACAAAATTTGAATCTTTATCATCAGTTTTGTTGTGATTGGTTAGTTATGGCTCGGTGTGGCATCATTACCGACTGAGGGTCAGATGAGTGTCAGCCATCTTGATTTCCCTTCAGGTTGCTAGGGGTCATGTGACTTCCTGTGTCAAGGGGCGGGAGGATTTGAAAGTCTGATGAATGTCTGATCGTACCTCTGTCCCTCTTTATCCTCCTTCTCCTCCTTCTCCTCCTTCTCCTCCTTCTCCTCTTCCTCTGTCCTTCTTCTTTTCCATTCTGTTGGATTTTATCCACCTCCTCCTCATCGTCCACCTGACTCTTGCTCCTCCTCCAGCTCTTTTCCCTCCACCCCTTCCTTCCTTCTCCACCATGTCCTCCACCTCATCTATCTCCTCCTTCTTGTCCTCCACTTCCTATATCTCCTCTTCTTCTTCTTCTTCCTCCTCCCTGCCCCGCCTCCTTCTTTTCCTCTTCCTCTACGTCCTCCTCCACCACCTCTTCCTTCTCCTCCTCCATTTAGACGTCCTGTTCCTCCTCGCTGCTCCCTGTTCTCCTCGGAGGCCTGAGCTCCCCGGGAGTTTCTCCCCTCATCCTCCATCTGCTTCCTTTTCCTCCCCCTCCTCGGCTTCCTCTCGCTTCATTTCCAGCGTAATTTTATCAACCTCTCCTTCATTTCTCTCTCTCTGGTTCCGTCTGTGGGTTTCTTGCATGAAGGCAGGAGGCCAGCCGGACGAAGTCTAGCTGGAGCAGGTGTTTCTCTTCTCTCTGTGGTTATGATGAAGCGCCACACAAGTTGTCTGCAAATCTGGCGGCTCTTCCTCCTCTTCGTCCAATGCTGTCTCCTTCTTTTGTGTTGCGATAACGATAGCGGTGCTTCCAAACACTCGCACGCGGGAAGTCGTCACAGTGGACACAAAAATGTTCCATACGGAACAACAAAACATGAAAGAAGAGCCGAGAAGAGCCGGTAGCTGGGTTTCCGTTGCAGATTTTTCGCGAAATAAAGGCGATATTTCTGATATTGGTCCCATTTGAAGGGCGTTTCGTGTACGAGCTTCGTAATTCTCGTGAAATCTAATATCGTGAGATTCCCCTTGAAGAAGGACGGACGATCAGAACCTGTTGCAGGTTGCTACAGTCCTCATTACATCGACATCGTTTGCGGCGGCTTTATTTTTCTTCTCCATGATGACAAGAAAAGTCTCCGCCTCCTTCAGTCCACACTTACCGCGCTAACGTGTTGTCTGGGAGGTCGCTGGTCACGTGAAGTCAAGTGTGGTGTAAATATGAAATAAACTGTTCCCGCTCTATGCAATATATTTCTACATCGAAATGTCTGTCATACCTTCTGAGAACGCCGGAACCTTTTAGTGATATTTTGGAATTTTTTAATTTTTTAATTAAAATTTTTAATCACTAGTTTTTTATTGCTCTACTTAGGTTTTGAGCATCTCCAAGGCTAATGGAAACAGACGATTATGGGGACTTGTGTTTTTCATACACAAGCCTTAAATCAAACCCTGGTCTCCCTCAAAACAGGTCAAACATCTGGCCTGCAATTGAAGAATTTGGTTTTGAAGAAATTTAAAAGAAAAAAAATTACCTTACTTCTTCCCGTTTGACCTGAATCACGGGTGACATCACTGTGAGCATCGTGTGCATAAATAACGAGTTAATGTTTCAAAGACAATTACGCAACCAGAGCAGAAATTTCTCACCATTGAAACCTGCCGAGAGCAGGAAGTAGAATCCTAATTTATGCCGCAAAAGTGAGGACAGAAATAAATCCCGGGCTGCTAAAAATAAGCAGGATGTTCTGTGTCCTCATCTAAACATGACAGGATTGCCAAGTGTGTGTGTGTGTGTGTGTGTGTGTGTGTGTGTGTGTGTGTGTGTGTGTGTGTGTGTGTGTGTGTGTGTGTGTGTGTGTGTGTGTGTGTGAGTGTGTAAAAATCAGGGCCGCTTTAAAAGCTGAGTGTGCGGCCGTTTAGTTCCGCCGTGCTTCAATCCATCCTCGTTTCTTTGTGCCGCAAAATGCTTCTCGCTCTCGTCTAGCTCATACATATTCATTGAGACACACACGCACGCACGCACGCGCACGCACACACACACACACACACACACACACACTTACAGGATAATGCTGTTAAATGTGTGTTATGCTGAATTCCCTGGCTGGAATGTGAGCTGAGAGCTGCTCTCTCTAATGCAGTTTAATAATGGAGGCTGTGATTACAGACATCAGCACCCCAAAAATACTATTGTACTTTATATTGTATTTTTCATTGTGTTGTATTGTATTATTATTGTATCGTTGGAGGTAAGATAGTCTGAAGATTGCAAAACTGAATTTTTTCCGTTGTTGTTTGGTGCCTTGGGGATCGTTTTCATCTCTGAGGACTGTCTGTCTGTCTGTCTGTCTGTCTGTCTGTCTGAAGCCTCAGCTGGACGAGCCAAACTCACTCAGGATGAAAGGCTTGCTCTGTGTGTGTGTGTGTGTGTGTTTGGCACGTACACACTGCTGCAGCCCCGAAGGTGTGTGTGCGTGTGTGTGCTGCAGTGGCCCCTGATGGCTCCTTTGTTGTTGTGCGTCTCCTCCAGCTGCAGGCAGGTCAGCGCCGCTGATGATGCGCAACACCGTCTTGCTGGATGTAAATATGACAAAGCTGGAGAAGCCCGTAAAAAGCAAATATTGCCTAACAAATCCATGCAAGCAACTTTTTTTCTTAACTAAGCAGAATTTGTGAGATTGGGGTTGCCGCGGCTCGGCAAAAAAAGCTGCCGCCACGAGAAAGGAAGTCAGTTGTATTCAAGATCTGAGTCACAGAAAAACATACAGACCCACCAGCTCAAGGGTTCTGTCGACCGCCCTGTTGATCAACGCCCAGGTGAAGCTATGAATCAGCCACTTTGTCTGGTGTTTGTTTGTCCTTAAAAGGTCGTACTGGTGATTTTGAGCAGTGTTGCAACGCTGGCTGCCTCCCTCTAGAACGTCATCCTCTTAGATTTGGCGTCTTTCCTGGCACTGAATTCTGACCTACGAGGTGAAGGGAACAAAGAGTTTGTGTACGTTTTCAGGAGAGTTTTACCTGAAGGCTCCTCGCTGGCATCGACTCTGAAAATAATCTTGTTTTGGACTGGAAGCGAGGCAGGAGACGGCGAGAGGGAGGAGAGAGCAGAGATGGCAGCCTGCTGAGATAAGCACTCTGCCTTAATGGAGACAATGTGTGTGTGTGTGTGTGTGTGTGTGTTTGTGTGCGTGCGAGTGAGTGAGTGTGTGTGTGGGAGACAGCTTATACACAGCAGTGCACCGGGGCATTGTGGGTAGTCCCCTGGCACGGGGGCAGCTGAGACCGGCAACATTGTGGTTTGGCTGCGTCGATCTGGAAATGTCTGGTTGCTGGGTCACTGTCGTCCTGCTTCACTCGGCCTCCATCAGACCCAAACTGGGCTGAATGCACCGGGCGTGCTCCCTGCCCCGCCCCCGACCTTTGACCCGGCAGTCCAACAGCATGAAGGGAACAGGAAGGAGGAAAACAACAAGAGAAAGGACAATAGGAGCGAGTTTCTGTTGAGTCACTCCACATGCTAACAATTAGCCGCTAGCTTGCCAGCACTCCAGCTGTTGGATGCTAATGTTGATGGGTTCCTGGTTCCTGTTTTAGCTGCTCACCTGGAAAACACATTGCTAACAAGGCCCCTCGAGTCGTGCAGGCTAAGCTAACTGCTAACCAGACGGACCGATTTGAGTTTGGTGTGAAGAAAGTCTTAATTTCCAGCAAAGTCATGGTGGTAGGCTCCGCTGACTTTAACCAGAAGCCTGTCCACTTCCCTTCGCCCTTGTGTTCCCATCTGGCCTGACACCCTGCGGTCCGGTCGGAGTGGCTGAAAGTACCAAGTTCTAGCTCAGGAATGATTGTGGTTCTGCGTCAGAAATTAAATAAATATCCAAAGTGGAAACAGAGAGTTCCTGCTGCCGCTGTCTCCGTCTTCCCTCCCTCAGAGAAGCAGCTTCGCTCTCTGCGGGACAGAAGACAGACTTCCCTCATCCATCAGGTGCAGGATGACACATGTGGGCGGTGCCCTGGTGGTTGGATACAGTACTGACTTCTGCAGTTCTGTCGTGTTCTGGCTTTTTCGTGGGAGCTGAGTTGAGTTGAGTCGCTGGAGGATTTTGAATGAAATTTGAATGAGATTTACTTGATAAATGGGTCAGAAGTCAGCAAACAATTCGCTGCAGCGCCTCGCCTCAACAATCAGCTCCAACCAGATTTTCCTCCAAAGTGAATTTCTGCTATTCACGAGTTCAGCGCCGCTCCTCCTCCACCTTCTCATCCTCCACCTCCTCCTCCTCCTCCTCGTCTCCACGGAGGAATCATGTTTTTCTGGCAGAGTCACGGCATTCTCAACAATTTGTTATGTGAAAAAGATGGAGCTGCCTTTTTTCTGTTCGCACTCACATGCACGGACTCACTTGGACTCGCGCACACAGACTCACACACACACACACACACACACACACAAGGCTACAGAGGTGGTTTTTGACTAATGTTTGGGAGAGCAGTGTTATCTGATAAACTCACGTCGACCTCTGCAGCGTCGATATTTCTCTGGTTGGGTCTCGGCAACTGCAGAAGAAGAGCGGTTGTTTTCTTGGACGCTCGCGACTCTCAGGGCAGGATGCCTCCCGTGTGGGTTTCATAAAACATCTGCAGGGGGTTCGACCTGCACGCCTCTATCCGTCTTTCCTCCCTGATCCAACCGACTCTGCCTTCATACCTGCAGGCTGACGTGCTGCAATAAAATCTGAGCTGTCGCTTGTCTCTTTCCTCCCTCTCATCCTCTCATCTCAGGGAGTCGAGGCGTTTTTTATTTTGTTATTTTCACAGTGGCCTTCTGGCCTCGGTCAAGTTGTTCCTAAGCAGAGCTGAGCAAGAGTCAAGCCGCAACGTAGAATTAAATAATGGAGTGGACGGCTGGATGGATCTGTGTCTGAGCCGAGGCTAAAGATATCCCGCCACTGCTAAAAATATGCCCCGCGGGACGACACCTGGGACTGAGGAGCGCCCCCCCATAGGAACCAAGATCAAGCCGAGCGCTGGACTTATCGAGTGATGGTTCCGGTCTGAATCTCAAACCGACTTTCGCTGGTTCACATAGAGACGGAGTCGTTGGCTGAGTTTCTGAGCCTTTTAATAATTATCATTGTTGTTAGAAAATTTACAGAATACAGACTTCATCCACAGCCATCCGGCTGTTGTGACGTGGTGACAGAAAGCTGTAGTCCGGTTAAAACTGGTTTAGACTGTAGATTGCTTTAAACTGTAGACTGGTTTAGACAGTAAACTAGTTCAGACTGTAAACTGATTTAGACCATACAGTAGACTGGTCTAGACTGTTGAGTGGTTTAGACTGTAAACTTGTCTAGACAGTAGACTATTTTTAGACTGGTTTAGACCATCAAGTGGTTCTGACCTTAGACTGGTTTAGACTGTAAAGTGGTTTAAACTGAACTGGTTTAGACTCTTTGTGTGTATTCTGTATTGTGGTGTTTATCCACCACTCAGCGAATCCTGCCAACACCTCATCGAAACCCTTGTGCCTTTAGTGCGATGAACGGTTTTAAGTGAGTCGAAGCATTTTTCGCATCAGCGCTTGTAAATGGCGTTAATATCACTGGATTGTTTGTGGTTTGTGTGTGTGTGTGTGTGTGTGTGTGTGTGTGCATGCTTGTGGGCCTCCTGTGTTTCAAGCCACGTTGTGTCCCAGCCACTGTGAAGGCGCTGCGGCGGTGCATTAATCTCATTATCAGAGTGGAATCACAGATTGGAGGGATTATCAGATCGGCCTGTTAATCTGCCTCGACCCGGTTCCTTTTAGAAGGCTACGCCTCGTTGTTCCCTCTGCAGAACCAATGTGCGTTGGATCAGCCAAATAATGCGTCGGTGCCGCCCCCTGTGTGGCTCGGGGGTGGAACTGCAGCTGATCCTGTGCTGGAGGACAGACCCCACCCAGTCCCCTCTCTCCTCCCCCTCACCATCTGGTCATTGGCTCCAGTAATGGCTCCATTTTTTCCCCCCTCAGGGATCAATCAAAGTGTTGAGGGGAGTTTATTGATTGGACCAGGAGTCCAGGGAGGCGGGGCCGTGTCCACTGTAGAGGTTAAACGTTCCACTTTGACCTCTCCGATCAGGTTTTTGTTGTTATTGGACCAAAGTTTGATAGGATGGTGAGAAGGGGGTGGAGCCAGCCAGGTAAGAGGGCTGGTGGCGGGTGGAGGGATGGTTCTTTTGGACATCAGTGAGAAAAGCTCAGGGCGTGTTTCCACTGGCTCTGCTCGGTTGGTGCCGGCTCTACTCAGTACGGTACGGCTTGGTAGGGGTGTGTTTCCATCGCCTTGGTTACTACCCCAGCATGCTAGTGAACGCAACACACAATCCATCGCATCCATGAGGCTGAAAAAACCTCCAACATTTTTATGTTTGTTCCACTCCGACTGTTGTGGTCCTTGTTCTCCCGACCCTGTTTTGTAGTACTGCGGCTACCAGGTGCAAAACCAGGAAGACTTTATCATTTCATGTCTCTCGTGGTGAACGTCTCTGTTGCTGCCGCCCCCTAGTGGCGGATGTGTCTCCTATTGTCACACCGCAGATCTCCGAGATTTGGTAGATCGCCGAGCGATTCGCTTTGGGCTGTCGTGCCATTTGTACACACACACACACGGCGGGCACGTCGTGGCATTTTCTGCTGCCGTGAACGTTCGAGAGAATGGACGCTAGCGTGAAACAGAGCCGAGAGTTTGGGGATTGACTGATGGAAATCGCTGTACGCAGCCTTTTATTCATAACTGTGTCACAGTGACTCAGTTTTAAAAAGCCTCTCGAGCGTACAGCACACACACACGCACGCACACACACACACACACACACACACACACACACACACACACACACACACACCACTAATGACCCTGCCCTCCCCTCCCCCACAGCACATGTCATCATGTGTATTTGATCCGACCTCCCATGAAGAAAAAATTACAGCTGACAGTGGGTTATTACTGCAAACATTTCCAGCATCCGTGGGCAGGAAACAGAAATTTGGGATTTTTTTTTTTTTCGCAGGATAAACAAAAACTTTGTAAACATTTACCTCCGTCCACATCCTGCTCTCACGTTCAGCTTCTTGCGGGAGAGTTTTTTGGTTTGTTAGTTCGCACCGTTAGCACTATAACCTAGCCTCTTGTGAATTTTAGAGAGAGTAGTTCTTGCACAGCACAGGACACAAAAAGCATTTCAAGAAAATTGTGGAATTCATTTTTTTCCTTCACGATGAAGACGTTTCACAGTGGATCGTCGGCGTCTGTAGGAACTCCCTCTGTTTGTTTCAGACGTCAGAGATCAAGCAGGAAAATCTGGGTCACGTCCCGACTTTCTGCCGTCGATTCCGGCTTCCAAACATCTCCGCGACACGCCGGCTTTTTCTCTCTCCATCCCGTCGCCTCTAATTTGGAATAAAAACTGTAATCCCAGCGACTCCTCCCCCGCCGCTCACCTACATGCCCGCCTCACTGTCACCGCCTGCTGTTTGTACGCTGACATCACATCCTGCGGTGAGCTAACAGGAAACAGCTGCGGTCGCTCCGCGGCTTCTTTTTGCGGCTTCTTTCTCCTCCATAGCAGATTCCTGCTGGAGCTGTCCGAGTCCGTGATCGCCGCTTCTTAAATGGACGATCGCAGAACAAGCTTCACCAAAAAGCATTCGTGACTTCAGAGATTGTCGCATGGTAACTGAATAAACGGCGTGATTTTTTGCGAAGCGTCGGCAGGTTGGTCAGTGGGAGAGAAGCTTCAGCCACTCTGCTGCTCTTCACCTGCGTCAGTCGGCTCGTTATGTAAAGGCTGCTTTTCTTGCAGCCATGAATAAATGAATGTAACGGGACTCTGGACTCACTCCCACAACGTCCCGCCTGGATGGAAAAATGCGTTTTGAAACCACGCAGCTGCAGCATGTTGCCAAAAGGCCGAACACCAGTGGAGCCTCGCTGTGTGAATATTTGATTAGCATCTCACCGGATCGACGGCGTGACTTTAATCAGTGCAGGAATTTATGGATTTTAAATTGAAAATGCAGCGGAAGCACGGGCGTGATTATTGTGTCGCGTCAGTTGCTAGACAAGAGCTGCTGCCCCCCTCAGGTGGCTAGGAGTATTGCTGCGTTTGCTGTGTTTTCCTCATCAAGAAACATTGGCCATTCCGACACGTAAAGTGTGCTAGCAGTCATACTAATAATCAAACGTCCGACAAGCAGGAATCTTTTCATACAATTTAATTTTCGATACCTTGCTTTCGATACCAGTTCCAGAACAATACTTGTTTTGATACCAAACCAATTTGAACAACATCATAGATAAGTTGTTGCCGTTGTTCACGAAATTTTTATTTTCCATTTTTACTGTGATTGAAAATTCCATCAAAAAATGGAGCATTTTAGTTTACTTTGATTCATCTTAATGAAATGGAGCCACTTTAGAGTCTTTGGCACAACGCTAATTTTCACTCTGACGTAAACGAATGTCTGCCAGTGTCTTTAGTTCCCGCTTCTATAGTGCGAAAGCTAATCAGCAGCCACATTATATCTTGATATGAAATGATTATCAGCTTGCAGATTGACTCTCTTGGATATATTGGAATTTGGCACCAATTTCTCATTTTTTTTGATACCCGATGGGATGGGAGTGTTTCAGACGTTGCTACAAATGTATTGAAGTTCAGTCCCCAGAACTCTCGACAAGACTGGATCATTTTGATGGTTACCGACAGTTAGTTTGTGTTATTACAGTAGTTCATCAGTGAGGCAGCGGAAACACTGAGAATGTGTCTGTTCGGAGTCGAGGCTAATTTCCAACAACGCTTGGTCCCTCGACGGGTCCAGAAAACCCCAAACGCAGCGGCGTCTCCTGATTGGCCGCAGATTCTCTCCTCCGCTGTCAACAACTACAGTCTTTGGAGGAAAACAAACAGTGCCGCCTGCCATCTGTCCTTGGGGTTAAAACCGCCCGCTGGGAGCTCACGCGGCGCTCCGGCTCTGCTCTTCCTGTTTGTGGTGGTGATGGTGGGGGTGTGTCCGTGTCAGTCCCGCCCCCCTCGTGCAACTTCCCACTTCCCCCCATCTGACTTGGCCCTCACCGACGGCTACACATGCTCTTCCCAGATTCTGGCCTCCGATTCCGGGCTCCGCTCTGCTGCCCCCCGGCGGGGAAGAGCGGGAATTCTCCTCTGCTCTGCCGAGATTAATTATATCGTCAGCCAACAGGCGGAGGGACTTCCTGCCTCTGGGTGTAAATAGGCCTTTGATGATGTTAATAATGGAAATTAAGCCTTTTTTTTCTCCTGGTTCTGCTGACTGGTTGTAAAGTGACAGCCGGCCCTGAGACGCTGAGCCTCGCCAGCTTTTTGTTTTGCATACGGCGGCTCAGACGTGTGAAATCGAGCCGAGTGTGTTGACGAGGACACGAAGCCTGTTGCTCCGTCTGGGAGGATGAAGCCGTGAAGAAAAACAGCGACCAGGTTCAAGATGCAACCGAGATGAAAGTTACTCGTCAGACGGTCGGACTTTCCACTCTGAGTTGATTCCCCGCTCCGACACGGTGTACAGCCCTGATCAGTGATGTATTGCAAGGACTGGATACGGTGCCTCACTACGGGTTTTTCAAGTGGCCAGACGTGGTATTACAAAAAGCATTATTCCCATGGACCACATTACAAAAAACAAAAATTAAGACGGTTGACAGGACGCCTCCAACCTAAAACACGGTTAATAATAAGTCTTTCGATTGTAAAAAAAATGTTGAAGTCGTGGACTTTTAGTTGTTTTGAAAATTTTCTAAAGGCCAGCAAATCCACAGAAAATAATTTATTTCCAGTGTGAGGACGCCCTATGTGCTCTATCGGCCGCATGTCGTGGAAGTAAATTCAAGATTGAAATGAACAGCCTCCCTCTTTGATCCATTATCTACTTCTTATCATGTATATTTGATATATTTTTAACGCGTCTGTGGGCCAGATTCATCGCACGACAACAGGAATCCCACAAATGCTAAGAGTCAATACGGATTTCAGATACGCGCCTGAGATTGTAGGTGGGAAATTCCTGTTTTAGCCACCAGGGCAGGGTGAGAAGACGTGGATCGATTTGAGAAACATTTATTTTACCTGTACAAGTTGTGTGTAAATGATGAAGCGGTCGTGCTTTTGTTCTGAAGGCAGCAAGTGTGGAGCCTGACTGGTGCCTGAGAGTTTATGAGCTCAGTGCTCAACATGGAAAGATGGCTGCAGTGAGAGATCACGACACACACACACGCACGCACGCACACAAAAAAGATGCGCAACATGGTTGTGTTTCCCAGTTCAAGAGCCTGCAGAGGTGGTGCTGCTGTTTCATTAAAAATGATGATGAAATAAGCTCCAGCTTCCTGTTGTGTTGCCACAGCAGGATTTTTCTTTTTTATGATCTCATCGGAGGCTTCCTCCCCACCCTGTCTGTCGTCGGTCATTCAATTTTTGGACCGTTTTATGAGTGAACACCAATTATGGGTTCTTAAAATGGGCGAAGTAACATTTTGTTCTGTCTTACTGTCGATGCTCAATCAAACATACTTGGGGGGAAAAAATAGGTGGGGTATCTCCGAAACAGGCAAATACAACATGAAGAAGTTTGTTGACGATGTAAATTGAGGATGTCATCATCAGGAGAAATAAATGTGTATGACGTGTTTTTTTTCTGACATTAAATTAATAATTTCTGCCCTCTCTCTCTCTCTCTCTCTCTCACTCTCTCTCTCCCTTCTCCCTTCCATGTCTCTCCTCCGCTGACGTTCGTCCTCTGCATCAGGTAAGAAACATTTCTTCCCTTTTTCACCCCAGTGTTAGTGGCCGCTGCAGACATGAGACCCTGAACGTCCAGAGTGACTCCCTGAGGCCGAGCCGAGCCGAGCCAATCTAATCTGCCAGATTAAATCTGAGGGGGAAACTCCAGGGTGTGACTTTGTTTTTCCTGAGACGTTCAGGAAGTGTTTGTGTTTGTCTTTGGTCGGAACGGTGGCAAGGGCCAGTCCTCAGGGAAGCTGCTGCTGCTGCTGCTGCTGCTGCTGCTGCTGCTGCCGCTGCTGCCGCCGCTGTGTGAGATGGTTGTGATGTGAGATCAGTGGACAGATGGTTCCAGTTCTGGTTCCTCACCTGTGGGCGGTCGGTTGAACCTCCAGCTGAGTTCAGTAATTACAACGTGGGTGAAGGAGTGTGTGTGTGTATGTGCATGTGTGCGTGTGGATGTTTGTGTGTGTCAGTGTTCTTTTATAATTCTCTGCTGATCAAACCACCGACGCCGACACAAAGACCAACAGCAGCACCTTGCTTTGCTTCGCTGCCCGCCAGGCCGATTTTTTCCATCTCTCTCTCTCCCTCTCCCTGTCCCTCTCCCTCTCCCTCTCTCTCTCTCTCTCTCGCTAATCTGCTGCTCCAGAAATAATCCGTCCTCGGTGAGACGGTGGCGAACACGTCCGTGTTCTCCGGCAGCTGATCCTCCTCCACCGGCCTGTTTTGTGCCTCTAAACGCTCCGACGAAACGTGTTCACTCTGATGGATTCTAATTTGTTCTTTCTGCTCCAGTGTGTGAACGTCAGCTGACCCACTTCACATCTCACACAGCTCCCTGTGTGTGTGTGTGTGTGTGTTGTGTGTGTGTGTGTGTGTGTGTGTGTGTCCGTCCACTCTCACCGGAAATGAGATGAAGGTGTGTGTGTGTGTGTGTGTGTGTGTTAGGGGGTGTATGAAAGAGAGGAAGGAGGGATGAAAGGCTCTGTTGGCTGCCGCCCACAACCACCGGCCACCAGAGACTCACTGTGTGTGTGTGTGTGTGTGTGTGTGTGTGTGGTGAACAGTGCACACAAAATGGATTTGCACAAATTCCCAACGAAAACCAGAGATATTATGCTCAATATCGTTTATTATTTAAAAATATACATATATTGTTAGCATGTTAGCATGAGGGGAATTTATTGAAGCGGCAGTAGTTCCACGTCGCTTTCACTTCTACACTTAATGCTTCATTCGCTCTCACTGACAAGCATGTGAAAAATGCAGCGTGTCACGCTGCAGAACAACGGAGACAAACAACAAATTCCATGTTAGCCAAGAGGGAAGAGCTAACACGCTAGCTGATGCTAGAGTCTGCACTTTCCCATGTGACGCATTCACAGTCAGGCAGCAAAGTCGCAGTGTACGTTTGACGTTGCCTTCACTGTTTGGATTAATATTCGTGCATTTCACGCTTTTTCACCGCCTCCCAAGGTGAAAGGTCAGACTGTGGCTCAGCTGGAAGAGGAGCAGGCGTCCTTTAGGCTTGAACCTGTTTGGACTGAGACGTCCTCTGGTCTCTTCCCGGCTGTCCGTCCTGTTTGCACTCCCCCTGCCCTCGCCGATGCAGAGCTCTGATTGGTGCAGAGGAGACGGCGGCTCCCTCGGCAACAGGAAGTCCATTGTGAGCACCGGCCAGAAACGACACAATGTGCGAAAAGCCCCAAACATCCTCGGACAGTTGGACGTGATTTTCAAGTTTGAGTTTTTTTGTCTTTGTGCAAATAACTTGCATGAAAAACTCATTGGTAATTCCAGCAGGGGGCGCTGCTGGTCGTGCCTCTAAAGCAAATGCAAAACAATGCAGTACGTTTTCAGACAGAAACTATTTTTTAAAAAAAATATAAAAACAGTGAAGCAGTGCAAACAGTTTGCTGGATTTTCCTCTGTTTGACCTTTGACCTCCGACAGGAGGTTTCATTTTCTTGCTGAAAACAGACCGGCTGTTCCTCCCATGCTCCACATCCATTAGCAGGTTCTGCCTCCAGCAGGATCACTGGAGCACTTAGTGAACTGCAGCCGCTTTGGACTCAATCTGTCAGCATGTCGCTGATCCGCTGCATTTTTCATGCAGGCAGACGGCTGTGTTGTGTGTAGTTGCGTAACTGCTGAGTCATCCTGACCCCCTCCACCCACACCACCACCCCCAAACCCCCCGGACTGGGGAATCTGGCCCGGTCCGGAGGCTAATTAGGGAGAGTGCTGCTGGACCCTGTGAGACCAGAACCAACCAATCTGCCGAGTCAGTCGCACTCTTTTGGCTGAATCTGATTTCACGTCGTCTGGTTGCACAACAGCAGCTTGACTCGCCCCCCCTCCCACTCCTCCCCCTCTGGGCGGGGTCAATGGGAAACCTTCTGGGCTTTTTTAACTGTAACCTGTGGATTCAAGCTGAAAAACCCGACATCCTGCCCCCCGTTTGAGTAGACTGGCATCACTCGAACTGTTCTGAGCCTGGAGGCCAACAGAGAAATGAAACCAACCGTCCAGGGACTCATCAGCTCATTTCCCTGTTTTTTTCCTCTCTTTTACTTCACCACAGTCTTGTGTTGTAAAATATGTTTCTGACTTCTCAGTTCTTAATTTGAGCCACTTTCATTTCATTTTTTTTTTTTTACGGAGAAAACAATGGAAACATTTGTCAAGAGGTCCCGTTTGAGCCTAAAGGGCAAAAAAAATACACGTCCATTTTTCCCCCCTCTAAACCGCCGTCTTCCAATCATCAGCCATCAACTGAAAGAAAACCACCCAGAAAAATCCGGCAGCTCACTGCCGCCTGCTAATGTCGACCATCTGCTCAGCCGCCGAAACAAACTGGAGCCAGTTTGACAAACAAGGAAGTGGTGTTCAGCCGCTTCAGGACTTTGTTGTTTTTTTTGTTTTGTTTTTTGGGTTCCCCCCCCACCCCCCCATAAGATCTGCTGTCTCTCACAGCCGCACTAGTCACCGTTAAAATTGAAGCCACAGCAGACGGACGGTCGCTGGAACGGAAGCAGATCATTTAAAGGTCCCAAGTTGTGAAAAATAATGAAATTGTCAATGGAGTCGTCAGAGAAAAGTCAAAACATTACTTCTGCTGCTGCTCCACGTTTCACAAACTGTCGCTTGAGACGCTCAGTTCTGGAGACGGTCCCCTCTGTGATGTCACAAAGGGGACTGATATCTATCCCATGTGAGTGCCCAAACACTCCCCCAGCCAGGCATTAGCTCGGATCGAGATCAGCCTCGCTTTTGGCCAACGCGCAGAAGCTCCAGCAGAGTGTCAGTGTTAACAGGAGGCTGTAAACAGAGGGCTAAGTGTGTCTGGGATGATAAATCTAAGAATTGGACCCAAACGCTGGTCCTTGAAAGTCCACTTCCTCATTTCTTTTGCACGCCGCTGGCAGGTTTCAGGTTAATTATTTATAAAAGTCTAAAAAAATCAGCTTGGCCACCGTTCATCTCGCTGCTGCTGCTGCCTCTGCTGCTGCCTCTGCTGCTGCCTCTGCTGCTGCTGCCTCTGCTGCCTCTGCTGCTGCCGCTGCCTCTGCTGCTGCCTCTGCTGCTGCCGCTGCCTCTGCTGCTGCTGCCTCTGCTGCTGCCTCTGCTGCTGCTGCCTCTGCTGCCTCTGCTGCTGCCGCTGCCTCTGCTGCTGCCTCTGCTGCTGCTGCCTCTGCTGCTGCTGCCTCTGCTGCTGCCGCTGCTGCCTCTGCTGCTGCCTCTGCTGCTGCTGCCTCTGCTGCTGCCGCTGCTGCCTCTGCCGCTGCCTCTGCTGCACAAAGAACCCAGACAGTCAGACAGACGCGCTGCTTAGCTAACCACATTCTAATGTACTGATGGAAAATGTTCCCTCTGTAAATCTGCAGCGTCAGCGCCGGTTGGCTGCTTTTTTTTGTTTTTTTTTCTTCTTCTTTTCATAATCATTTCCCATCTGGCGGAACCATTATTAACCGTTGGCTGGAAGACATCTGCAGCTGCTAACTGGCTGTAGCTCTGACTGAGGGTTAATGCACAATGTCACTGTGAAGTCATGCTGGAAGCTCGTGTGTGTGGGCGTGTGTGTCTTGACTGTGTCTGTGTGTGTGTGTGTGTGTGTGTGTGTGTGTGTGTGTGTGTGTGTGTGTTTGGGAGAGGCGATCTGACGCTTGTCTCCGTGGTAACCCCCCCCATCACCCCCCACCCTCTCGTCAGTTTTTTGTTGCCGGGGAAAAACCCGAGCGGCCGACTGCTAACGTTGATGCTGTGTGATTTGTGACCGCTCAGTAACCTCGGTGGGACGAGTCCCGGAGAAAAAGGTTGTTCAGGAAAAGCTTTTAACTCTTCACATGGACTCGTCAGGGAGCTGCCGGTGTCACCTTGACTCGAAAATACAAGTGATGGCAGCAAACACTTCTGCGTGTGACAACAAGTTAATACAAAACCTCCAGTTAAGATCCGCAGTACATTATTCAGGCCACTAGGTGGCGTCTGTAAACCTAGCCATTGGATACTATATATGTTTCCCACCAGCTCCATGCTTGTGCGGTCTGGTCTGCATTGGCTGCAGGTCGTAACGCTGCGTTTCCACGGTTCCCCTCCCCGCCATCAGCAACATTACCCATAATACTCCATTCTGTCATGTGGCCGCTGCGTTGTTTGGGATGCTGTGGGCCGTTCCGCTGCGTCCTCAGCATCTCCCGGCCTCGGCCGTGACTCTCACACACACTGCCGAGATGGCGTGCAGCTGTGTGTCTAATCGCTTCGTCGTGCGTCTGATTTGGTCACGCGGTGTTAATTTTTCTGGCTTCCTGTGGCGTTCAGCGTATTCTCGCATCAGGAAGAAGATATGGAACCTGGACATTAGCATGATGCTAACGCGCTGCTGGAGCGAGTTAGTCACCCTCAATACAGGCACGAGCGCGCGCACATGCACGCACACACACTCAGAGCTGTTTCTGGGTCATGAGGGCTTCATATGAATAATAAACAGCTGTCTGCTGGAGAGAGAATTATTTATAGAGCTCTTGAGTGAGTGAGCTTTACTCCTACTCTCTCTCTCTTTTCATGTTTTTCTTCATAATTTAAAACTTTATTTATAAAACACGGATACAGCCGCACTTTTTAACCACATAGTAACGGTGTTGCTGCAGGTGCAGTGAAGGGGAAATAATCGCAGATACTTGGCACAGTTCGCATTGGCTAGCATAGCGTGTGTTGTAGCCGCAGTGCATTCTGGGCTTTCCTTCTGCTCCGGCACTTGGGAAAGAGTCGGATCAATCACCTGGAAGGAAAAACCTCAGTCTTGGTTTATAGTTTGACACTAAAATTAAATTCAATGTCCAAATCTTGCGAGTGTAAACGCTGTCTGCTGGAGGTTGGCAAGACGGATGAGCCAGGAGGCACATAGGAAATCTGAGCGACGCAGCCGTCCTGCCACACTTATAAATATTTACTCGCGCACAAGCATGAGGAAAAAACCCATTGGTTTTATTATTCATCGCTGGATTACTGTGGCATTCAAACACGATCATCCGCTGCACCAAACATCCCAAAGGTCAAACTTCAGCTCTGATTACATCCCCGGACGGAGGCCATGGTGTGTTTACGTCTCTTTTGTTCGATTAAATATCTTCCAGCCCGGGGTCCCCCCCCAGGATGCCACATCCTGGATCCTGACTGAGCAGAACATATTAATCAGTCCACCAAATCCTTTTTTTTTTTTTTAAATGAAGTTGCTAACACATAAACTACAGTAGTTCAAACTCCAATTTCTGGCACTAGTTGAAGCTTCAGATCAAGAGAGTGTTTTTTTATTTTTTATTATAATAATAAAAAAATAATCTTCATAATAATAATCTTCAATAATCTACAGGGCATTGCCACCAGGTTATAATCTCCTATTTCAAGATTAAGGGGGTAATTTCTCTCCAACTCAAACCAAGTAGACCTTCAGCATGTTGAAAAAACATAAACCACAATATTTTTGATTGAATTGCACGTTTGTTGCCTCCTAGTGGTGAAGATAGAATTAATCCATCCACATCTATAGCAGATTGAAACATGATTTGAAAACAGAAAAATGTGTGCGTGCGTGTGTGTGTGTGTGTTACCGTCCCACCTCGTTTACTTTAGACAGATTTTTACTGCAGTCGTTTAGTCCAGATCAGATGATGGGTTTGCTGTTGAGGGTCACATGACCACCTGTGACTGATTGGCTCTGTTCTACTGACCACATCGTAGTGTTTAACTCCAGTGGTTTGGCTTCACGCTCAGCTGAAATCCGCTAATCTGGAATGTGTTTGTAAATCAAGTCATCGAGCCATTGGCCTTGTCATGATGGAATGACAGAATGTATTGTTTGTTTTTTTCCCCTCTTTCAGGGCCTTGTACTCGTACGACGATGAGAGCAACGATCTGACGCTGGCATCATCAGGAGGTAAACATCTCATGTATGCAATAGAATAAAAATAGAATCAATGCTTGTTTTTGTTTTTTTGCATTTGGTATTTTAGCCTCGGTTGAATTAATCATCAAGATATTTTAATCAGATGTGGTTTGGATTAGCTCGCCGAGGCTTGGATACAAGCCCTCCGACCTTTAGGCGCAAGATTATTTCAGGACACGCGGTCAAATCCCATCCTGTGTTGTATTTTTTAATAAAGCGCCATTCGTGCACTGAACGAGCTGTGAGTCAGACCAACGGAACCATTTTTAGATCTTATAAAATGCTGTGATGCGTGGGTGTTCCCTCGAACACAAAGACACAGCTGTTGGAAAAGACTAGAACAGAAACTAATCATGAACGACTCAAGGTATGTGGAACTAAACATGGACATGGTGAGAATTCAGCTCTTCTCACTCTTTCTCCATATGCGTCGCTTTGAACGAGTTCTGATGTGATCGAGGTTTCCTCCTCCTCCTGCACGCATCATTTCCACTGCTAATCCTGGAAAGCAGCGGCTAAAGGTGTCTTCATGCTTACCAGAGAGACCGAATATTCCTTTACAGTAACTGAACAGTTTGAAATAAGTGGATACAATTCTGAATGAAGGTTGTGAGATAACTCCTCTTGTTCCCACAACAAACAATATATATGTATTTCAAAGTATCATTATTATGATGACGATTATGGTTATTATTATTATTATTATTATTATTATTACATATTTTTTTAAAGAAAATATCGAACACTGTTGTCACTCGTGCGCTAATACGTTGCCCTACCTACAGGGGGCGGTCTATCAGAGATCATGCTGACCTTTGACAACAGCAGAGTGATGTACGGCTTCTGCAGCCTGAAGGAACCCAGCGCAGCTCTGCCACGATACATCCTCATCAACTGGGTGAGTCGCCTGGGACGGATGAGAGGGCGGGGGGAGGGGCGGGGGCGGGGCCAGGCGGGGCACGCACACACTCAGTTAAATATGAAGTATTAATGTGAGAGGCACAGTTTTAGGGGTCAGTGCACACTTTAATTTGCAGTTTGTTTAACGAGGGCAAAGGTTTCATCCTTCAATCATCCGGCTGCATCCTCGCTGCTGCCTCCTGCTGGCTGAAGAAATACCTGCTGCTACCCCATATTTTTGAAGCACATTTGGTTTCATATGATTTTATAAAAAAAAAATAAAAAAAATAAAAACTGCTTTGGATCTTATCAGTTCCCTGTACTGGCCAGCAGGGGGCACCAGAACTGGTTGCATACTAAAACCTTGCTGAGCCAATCGGCCGCTTCTTCTCCGACGTTTGATGCTTCCCGCAGGTGGGCGAGGACGTTCCCGACGCCAGGAAGTGCTCCTGCGCGAGTCACGTGGCCACCATCGCAGACTTCTTCCAGGTGGGTTCAACCTGGTCCCCAGTCAGCTGACTCACGCTGTGCAAATGCTTCCAAAGTGTTTTTCATTTATTTCATAACGTATTTAGAAAAAGCAACAACATTTGATCTGGAATCTGTTTCACTTTAATTTTCATCCGTTCTGTGGAGCTACAAGCCCCAGAGTGAACCTGTAGGAGGATCAAGTGTGTGTGTGTGTGTGTGTGTGTGTGTGTGTGTGTGTGTGTGTGTGTGTGTGTGTGTGTGTGTGTGTGTGTGTGTGTGTGTGTGTTTGTGTGTTGTACTGTGCATGACTAATACCATCTCCTTTTAAAATAATCTCTGCGCTGAGTGACAATCCTCTCACCCACTCTATGTGTGTATGTGTGTGTGTGTGTGTGTGTGGGTTTGATACAGTACTGTATTCACACCTGTACACCCGTGCATGTATTTTTAGATCAGTGGAGTAGATTAAAAGATGGAGATGAAAGCAGGGGTGACGTGTGTGATGTCGTGTGCGCACGTGTGTGTGTGTGTGTGTGTGTGTGTGTGTGTGTGTGTGGGTGGGTGCGTGTCCTCTCACCCACACTCCTCAGCCTTCTCCACGCCGACGCATGGCAACATTTTTCTCCACACCATTTCCTGGGGTAGAAAACAGATGAATAGCGTGACGTTCCTCTGAGCTCCGTCTGGCCCCGCCCCTCCCTCTCCTCTCGACGCAGGGGGTGGAGGTGATCATCAACGCCAGCAGCCTGGACGACATCGAGCCGTCGGCCATCGGGCAGCGGCTGACCAACGGGACGGTGTCGGTGGCCAGTCCCGTGCTGACCCGGCTGAAGACAAGGGAGGAGGAGCACGTGGACGTGGTGAGCAGAGCAGACGATGTCCGCTGGGCTGCCAGAGGGGCCAGCAGGAAGGCGCCTCACCCCACTCACCACGACTCTCCCTCTGCAGGGCACCGTGTACGAGAAGACCGACGCGGAGATGGAGATGAAGAAGATCAACAGGGAGGAGTTCTGGGAGCAGGCTAAGGTCAGCAGAGGGAGGGTCAATGTTTCCATGTGGCATTGTGATGCACCCAGCAGGCAGGGGGCGCTCTTTACCGCTAGTGAGAAGCCCAAATTAAAAGTCCAGTGTCTCAAGTATTTAGCCTGATTTATGATTTTTATATCAGTAAAAGCTTAATATACTGCCCATGAATGCAGTAATCAAAGTGTATACTCACAGCACAACAAAAGTCATTTGCTTTCCTACCCTTAGAACGCCTGTCATATATTTCTTTAAGAATACACTTAGTTAGCTGCCATCTTGCATCGCCATATTTCTAAGGAAGCCTGGTGTGGACAATCCAACCGCCTGACAGCGCGTTTCATAATTATGATGACTGCTTGGGTCCTCTATAAACCAATGAAGAAGAAGGCGGACAAGGTATCCAGGTTTGGGTGTGCAGGCCACCGTAGTTCACAGGGAGGTGGAGGGAGAGTACAAGACGCTGCAATCTGAATTCAAACCACCTGATGTCGCTGTCTCTTCTTCAAAATCTCCAAGTATTAAACATTAAACCCTTAAAGCAATTTGGCATAATGGCAAATGTTTGCACATTTTGAATTACTTTGACAACGTGGAAGCTGAGTGGGGCGGAGCCTGGCCACACTTGGCTGATAAAACACCTGAGACAGGTTCTGCAACAGGCAGTGAAACTGCTTACATCAGGCCTCCGCGACCTGTGGGCAAGGTGCTGCTGCTTGTTCTCTTGTGCCCTCTTGTGGTTGTAGTGTCACCCTGCATCTGCACATCCTGTCGCTGGTTGAGTCAAGAGCTGCGGCTGTAGAGGTCGTGCAGAAGGTCTCAAAGCTAGAATCGCCTTAGCTTGGTGAACCTGTAGAACTCACCGCTTCTCCGTGTGCCTCCAGCGGGAGGAGGAGCTGAGGAAGGAGGACGAGAAGAAGAAGGTGGCCGAGGAGCGTCAACGCTACGAGGAGGAGCGGATGGAGCTGGAGAGGCTAGAGCAGGAGAACCGGGAGAAGAGGTACCGCGAGAGGGAGCTGGAGATCGAGGAGCACAGGTGAGGAGCCGCCAGCAGCCGAATGATCCACTGAGGGACCTCCGGCTTCTGCTCACACTCCCTGTCTCGTGCGCGTGCGTGTGTATGTGTGTGCGCGTGTGAGTAGAAAGAAGCTGCAGGAGGAAGACGAGGCCAAAGAGCGACTGCAGACTCAGACCACCATCGTAAGTTTCCACACACATGATGGTCTCAAAGAACAGCTGTAGGTGCAGATCCTCTTCCTGAACTTCACACACGGAGCCGTGTTGAAGCTTCTTCTCTGTGTTTGTCTCCAGGCTGCCGAGCTGAGCGTTGAGGAGCTCCAGCTGGATAAGAAGGAGACAGAGGTAGAGGTGGGTCATTGTCCAGGCTCCAAACTGGTGATACCTATGGGGACACACCTTCACCGTGTGTGTGTGTGCATGTGTGTGTGTGCGTGTGCGTGTGCCTCCAGGAGGCGAAGGCCATCATCGCTCAGCGCTCATGGAACCCCCGAGAGTTCTTCAAGCAGAAGGAGAAAGCCATGACCGTCAGCGTGGACTCCTCCCCCGTCGCCCTCCACAGGACAGGTGGGGCATCCGTCTGCACAGCTTGTGTGACTTCCACTTCCTGACTGTGCTCACGTGACCCAGAACACGCAGCCTGATTCGTCTGTATTTCCCGTCGTGAGCTTTCGCCTTCTGACTTTGACTCATCTCTCAACCAGAATCTTCTGTTTTGATTGAGTTTCTTTAATTTGCTGCTTCAAACCTCCTCAGTTACCATCTGCTGGTCTAGATGTTTAAAGGGCCACCTGATCACCTGATCTGACTCACAATGTGACCTGTGGTCTCTGAGAAGGGAGCGATCACTTCCTGAGTCAGCAGAGATCAGCCTGCAGGGGGCAGTATAACAGAGTGACTCAGCAGGACGTCATCACGGCTGCTAGCTAAAAACAGAATATTAAACTTAGACTTTAATTCTTGAAATTGTTGGAAGAAGTTCAGGAAACTAGAAATATTGAAACACAATCGGAGGTTTAACTTCCTGCTAACGGCATGCAGTCGTCTTTCCCGTCGCACTAACTGCTCCTGTTTATTTTTCTTCTTTTTATGTCCTACTTCTCTTCTTTTTCTCCTTTTTCTTCACCTCCTCTCTTCAATGTGCCCCTTTCATGGACTCTCTCTCCCACAATCCTCTGGGGCCTCTTCTGTCTTTCCCCTCTTTCTTGGTTCTGTCTTCGTCTGTCGTGTCTGTTCTTGTTGTGGTCGTGC
Organism: Nelusetta ayraudi; assembly: GCF_046127955.1. Taxonomy (NCBI): domain Eukaryota; kingdom Metazoa; phylum Chordata; class Actinopteri; order Tetraodontiformes; family Monacanthidae; genus Nelusetta; species Nelusetta ayraudi. The sequence goes on from NW_027466061.1 coordinate 27,818,434, forward strand.
GTGTGTGGTTGTGTGTGGTTGTGTGTGTGTGTGTGTACGTGTGTGGTTGTGTGTGTGTGTGTGTGTGTGTGTGTGTGTGTGTGTGATGCCAGGCCGTCTGGACAGCCCCTTCTTGAGGCAGCAGCACAGTCCGAGCAGCCCCAGTAAGACCCCCCCGCACCGGGGGGCGTCGCCCCAACGCACCCCGCCACACACACGGACGCAGCCCGGTAGGTACATCACCACCGAAGAAGAGCCCGCCCCACCCCACCTGAACCCCACCCCTCCCACCCCTCCCACTGCTCCTCCACCTTTCCACCCCAGACATGGAGGCTCACCACTGCAGTGACCCGGAGATAAAACTGCCCTCCTGGGTTTTATCCTTCCACCGACGCCCCTGACTCCTCCCACTTCCTGGAACATCCCTCAAACCCCGCCTCCATCCCCACAACCCTCATCCTTTTTTCCCCACCCCAACTACTCTAGCGGACGATTAGTACACGGGAGAACATTTCACGTTTTTCTTCTTGTCAACAAACCTGATGGTAGCAGGAATCAGGAGTCTCCTTCCTCCGGGGAAAATAGTCCCTTAGGAAATCACCCTTCAAAGGCCTTTATGCACACACACACACACACACACACACACACTATAGAGCAAGCAAGTACCTTTCATTGGGAAAAAACAGCAGCAGATTGAGTAGGAATAAATTGCATACTGCCAGCCGTATTTTAGATTTAGTTTTTATCCATTGGGGAATTTTTGCATCATAAACATCACAAAGGCCTCCTCTCCTGATCTGCACGCACACATATCAAGGTGCAGGAAAAAGAGCCTGTAAGTTGTTGACAACAGGAAAAAGTAAAAGCACCCCTTTCTTCACACATGCATAAAAAAACCACAACATGTGAGCATCTTGGAATTGTGATGCCGCTAGTTTTGTTGACGAGCAACGAAAGCCGCGCAGCCACGAAGGCCTTGGACCTGCAGAACCAGCCAGGAGTCCCAGCCAGGAGTCCCAGCCAGGAGTCCCCGGGATCAGCTGTTTGTGTGAACGCTGTGATGTCTGTGGACGTCGTCCAGTCACTGACTGTCACCCAAACTTTTGATGTTTGTCCCCCCCCGAACCCGACCCTCCTGATTCCCTCCCCCCTGATGTCTGTGTTAGCGTCAGGCTAACGTTTCCTCCTGCAGGTTCAAGCTAGCAGGCCGGCTCACTGCTTCTTTTTTCTCTCTCTCTCTCTCTCTCACTTCCCCTCCGCTCTGCGACACCGTCACACACTCCTCCCGGCTGACTGACACACTCGTGAGTGTTTGTGTTGACGGACGTGTTGGTGTTGTTACGGCGGAGGTCGGCGTGTGCTGGTGGCGGTCGACTGACCTCATCATCGTGTTTGTGCTCTGACCGCCAGGACGCTCCAGATGCATGATTTCATCAGGCCTCATCTGATGTGTGTCCTGATGAGTGCGGGAATGTGTGTGTGTGTGTGTGTGTGTGAGTGCTTGTGCGCGTGTGTGTGTGTGTGTGTTGCACGTTGGCAGCATCGTCATGACGAGTCAGAGGTCATCAGTCCAGCTTTATCGCTCTGTGTGTAGCAGAGTCGTGATGTGACTCGTGTGACACTCAGCTGGTTTCCTGCTCTGTGCTGTGAAAGGTCTTGAGGTCGTCTCGTGGTTGCTCGTTTCTCGCTCAGATCTCGACGACGACGACAACGACGATGACGGCGAAGCGAGCACGGAGCGCAGCGTCGCCGCCGTCTCGCCCATCCCCAAAATCGTGACGACCGCCATCAAGGAGGACGAGTACAGGGACGAGTGGGGCGAGAGTGAAGGTCAGTCTGAGAGTGGAGGAAAGCTACAGTACGTTAGCTACGCTTGACGATCACGTTCTCCGTTCACCTGAATGGCGATGTTTGCTGTCCAGCAGCGGGTTTGGGTTCAGAGCCGCAGCAGAAGCCCACCAAGCCGGTGCAGAGCGTGGCGCCGCAGGCCCGGGACTCCTCCTCCTCCTTTAGCTCCACCGTGGGACAGCCTGGCACAGACAGCCTGGTGGACCTGTGGGACGGAGGCCCCGCCCCTCGTACCAACCCCACCCAGACCGGCGCCCAGTCCTCCAACCTGGTGGACCTGATGGACGACGTCCTCCACGACGACGTGGCGCCCAGCAGCGCCACGGCCGCCGCGGGCGGTGGGAAACCTCAGCCGCTGCTCAGCTTCGACGAGATGATGGACGGGACGTTCTGCGGAGGCGAGGACGAGCCCAGCAGCCTGGTGGACATGACGGCGTCGGACCAGATGACCCTGAGCTACCAGCACGCCCTGCAGCACGCATCGGGGGAGGAGCTGGAAGACGGACAGCTGCTGATGACCAATGGGGAGACGCTGCTGAAGGAGGGGACTCAGGTCAGACGGGCTCATTCTGCTACCGTCTGCGCAATCTCTTGTCTGACTGTCAATTTAATTGTTCCATCCGTTCATTTTCAATGCCCACTTATTCCGGAACTCAGGGTTGCGGGGCTCATCTGGAGTCCATCCCAGCTGTCATAGGGCGAAGGCAGGGTTTTAAATGTTCCTGTTTCTGTTTTTTTCTGTGTAGCAGGCGAGTGAGGGATACTTCAGCCAATCACAGGAGGAGGAATTTGGCCAGTCAGACGTGTCCTCAGCTAAACCTGCACCTGTCTTTTATAACAAGCCACCAGGTGAGGAAACGTTCAACATTTTCTTTTAATTCAAATGATGAAAAAAACCTTTCAAGTCAAATGTAATTTTGTAATTTTACTGAGACGTTTTAATTGGATGTTTAGCATCAATTCTGGGCACACTGAGAATTGTTTAATTTTGCTTTGTACGTCTGCCGCAGAGATCGACATCACATGTTGGGACACGGATCCTGTTGGCGATGAGGACGACGACTGACCAGCCAACAGGGAGGAGGAAGTGCGCTTCATAGATCAACAAAATGTTTTTCTATAAAAAGCAAAGAAAAAACCCACAAAGAAAAAAAAAACGAATAATATTATTAATAATAATAACAGTAATAACAATAATCTTGCATCAAAATTTCTTCTGTATTATCTTTTAGATGAAACCGTAGCCACTGACTGAAGCTTTGAGTTACTGATTACGTTCGTTTGAAGGCTCACTCTTGATTTTTTTTTTTCCATTGTGTTCGTCATTTTATTTATTTGTTTTTGTTTTGTTTTTTGCTATGCAGATAAGGGGTGGTATGTTTGTGTAAATGATTTCTGACACATTAACGTAGCGCCGCTGCATCTTAGAGACAATGAAGCCCTCGTGGCGTCTGTAGTGCTTTAATAACAATCTATAAACGCTGCCATGTTTATCTCACTCCGTCTCACCTTGTCTCTTCACCTCCGCCGCAAGTCACATCATCTTGTATTTAGCTTCCACATTCAACAAGGTTAAACTTTATTTATTCTGGTGTCTGAATGGAAAGATCTGACCCCCTTGACTTCTTTCCACAAATGGTTTTTTGTTCTTTTTTATGATTTTTACGACTGAACTCAAGATTAAATGGCTTGTAAACCTGGTTGCATTGCTCAGTGCACGTTTCTTTCTTCTACTGCCCCCTTGTGGATGTACGGAAGCTTCTTAATTAGCCCGCTAGCTAGCATACAGGATCACTTCCAGCAGGATCAATTAGACATCACAAACGTAATTAAACACAAAAAACGAAGAGAAAAAGGTTCACCAGAGACAACAACATGTTAATTTTTTCATGACTTGTGGTTACCGAATGATTTTTGATTATTATTTTTTTAAACTTTTTGTGCCAACAGAAAAAAACGCCATGTTGTTTTTTTCCTTTTTTTGTTTGTCTTGTATTAATTTGTCATATTGCTGCCCTGGAAACTGGAGGGGGAGGGGAGTGGTCTGAGAGAAGAGGTGTGTGAAAGATAAAAGACAAACTGTGTGCGTGTGTGTGCGTGTGCGTGCGTGTCTTTTCAATACCTTTCAAAAAAAAAAGTATGATTTTGGGACCCTTTTGAATATAAGCAACAGTGTTAGTTTCTGTAAATTCCTGTAGAAAATAAAATCTCTTAGGCAATAATGACCCTTGCACGTGTGAGTGTGTGACAGACAAATAACAGCTGATATATAAGCAGAAATATAACAACTATATATACAACACTCTAAAAGAGAGACAGTTGTGTTAAACTTTTAAATTGATAAATGTGTTTGATTATGATTTTTGTTGCTCATCTACCACGAGAAGCCTGGGAGCATGGCATTAGTCCGACCTCCCCTAATGCTAACACTAATGGGAGGTTGGACCAATGGACAGTTCCTGAGAGGCCCCCCTTCTCTACACACAGACACAGCCTCTCTTTGGATTGCTGTGAACATCTGCGAAATGCCTGTCTGTTTCTCGCTCACACAGTCACAACCTGATCCATGAGCGAAGATTAATGTTATAAACGGTGCTATTTTTCAAAACCCTATCAGAGAAGTGGGCGCTGCCCCTCCCCCCGTTGGATTCCTGATAGCAAATGGCTGCTATGTTGTTTTGATTGGGCCACTTCAGGCTGATGAACGCTCTAGACTGGATAAGAGCGTAATCATCTCGCACCAAATTGAGACTGTCGAGCGGGCAGAGGAGGAACTATAAGTTCTGGAGAGCTCCATTTTTGGTGCAAACCATGATTTTTCTTTTTTTACTGAAGAAAAGGAGAGAAATCATCATCTCTTTGGATCTCGCATATTCCCCAAAGACTCTCGAAATGATATTTGAATACAGAGAAAGAAAAAGTAACTTTACAGAGCAGTGCAGTCTGAAGTACTTACTGATCCATATTACCAGCTTTCAAAAAAATAGCATTTTCATATCGTCTTAAACCGTCACTGGATTCCATAACCATCAACTATCGCAAGAGATTGACCCCCAAAACTAGTATCCATTACAAAGATTTTGAACAAGCAGCCTGTAAAACATTCATACTCATTTCTCAGACTCAGAATGGAGGGAAACGCTGAAGGGGTAAGATGGAGGGAGAGCAGAAGGCAGGTTGCAACCTGGTCCATCTGAATTAAACTACATATCAAGATTCAACCTAATCTCGGTGGCGTTTGCAGATATTTAAATTGGTGTTTTGGATTGACCAGTCGTGATTTTGTGAATAACGTATGATGTGAAGACCTGAACCTGAACCGAGGTCAATGGATAGCGTTTCTCGCTGACGATGCAAATGCGTTGGGTCCCACATGCCACTAGGGGGACCCAAAGCTGAATGATCAAAAGTATGAAAAGGGAGACGAGAAGTACAATCAGCTGTTTTTGTTTGTTGTTTCTGTCTTTAAAAGTAAATCTGGACGATAGGAGAGAGCCATTACTATGTCAACGTGCTTGGAAGACGGCCAAATGAAAAAGGTAATTTATTTTATTGTGCTTTTGGTGGATACGAGGATTTTTATTTTTACTTTTATAAAAGAACTAGCAGGTTTTATACGTCCTGCTAGCTAGATGCTCTAGCCCTGGATAAATGCTAAATGCTGGCCAATGTTAGCTGGCTGGGGTTCGTGTGTTCATTAACTCACATTTAGTGTTCGGTGCTTCATCAGTTTTCACTAAAATATGATTTTTACGTCGCGGCTGTCCTGCCACGAGTCAGTCGTTTTATTTGTTTTTAGTTTTGTTAAATCACAGTACTGTTGTTGTTGTTGTTGTTGTTGTTGTTGTTGTGCACACGTCTGCTCTTTTGCCATCGTCCGTTGGAAGTTGTTTCTCAGATAAATGCCACTCAACAATATTCTATCGTATTACTGGTAAGAATGTACATTCAAACACACAAAAACACATAATAATCGGTTTCTGCAACATCACAACAGTTTTTATGCAAGAATATTTGCTTATGATGCATTTTGCCCTTTAAGCTCTATCCTAAACTTAACCCTTAACTGCCCATAAAGATTGTGGCCTGTCTCTTGAAAACCAGAGTCTGTTTCCCTTTTGTGGCAGGGAAGAAAGTGGTTGCTTCTAGCGGTGCTGGATTATGGTCTAGTACGGGTTCAGTCTCCTCCTACCTGTTCAGTAGGTGTCACACCTTATGACCCTCCATCGCTTCATCTGTACCTACACCTAAAGTTTAAAAACAGTTTTATAAATTTTGTAACTCCTATTACGTATGATAAACAATGTTGGAAATTGTAGGTTTTATCCCAGGGGATGGAGCCAGCATATTCAAACAGACCCACCTCTGCAGGAAAATAGATAGATATACAGCCAATAAGAGAAAGGAAGGTGCTCTATTGTTGCCAATAAATATACATATTGGCAAGAAGAAAAAAAACCCAAAACAACTAAAACTCGAAGTGTGACGATTTTGTGCCCTGGAACTATTTTTTTTCAAAAGTCCAGTCAAAAGTCTTTTTTTATTCCACAAGTGTCTGACACAAATATTTAAAGAAACAAATTGTTACATTGGGAATACACCTGGCGGATCCAGTAAAGAAATAAAGACAACAGCTACAAAAGTTCCAAAGTGTAATCCTCAACATTCTTCTCGTTTTGGTCGAGGGGCGGGTATGCAGACACGGCAGTGGCAGAAGGCCACGTGTTCTTTTGTGATCATCGACACTTGCAGTCCTCGAGCCACGAACATTCTGTGAAAAATCAGAGCAGATAATAGAAGCAGAGAGGAGGCCGACAGACAGCATGCGGCTGCCATGGCAACCCGCTCGGCGGGTGCAGGAGGGAGGTAGAGATGAAACATGAAGGCAGATGAAAGTGTGAAGATCAGCTTGGCCTCCCTGCCGCTTCCTGTCACTCTGTTTGGCTTGAACTCCCATCGAGAGCCCTCCCTCCGTGACTCAACATCCACCCCCCCACCCCCCCCCCCCCCCCACTCCACTCCCCTCCTTGCCCCCATACTGAGCCGAGGGGTTGCTCCTGATCAGAGCTCTCCAAACCGCAGCAGAGCGGCACGCAGGAACCGCCGTCCACCGGTGAAGCTCCAGATTCAGACAGCGGTGCTACGACCCAGGAGGGGGAAGGCCGTGGGCAGGCCGCAGCTGGGCTCCAGCACCCTCAGACCTTGGAAGCCGGTCTGGAAGCCTCCATGTGCCCCTTGTCTCCTTCCTGGAAGTCCTGCGATTCCTCCCTGGAGCCCTCGCAGTGCTGTGAGCGGAGCCCTGGGCTCGCGGCGGGGCATGGTTGCCACGGCGGCGGCCCCTGCACTCCCCGCTGGCGGAGTGAGGTTGTGGTTGAGGTCCATGTTGGACAGAAGGTGTCCCAAAGAGTCCCAGCGCTGGGAGGAGGGCAGGCGGATTAGGGAGGAGTAGCCTCGCTCGGGGAACAGCGTCATCACCGGGGGCTTGGCCAGAGCAGCGTCTTGGCGCTCCCGCTGAGGAGGGGGGTGTCGCAGGGCACGGGGCTTCACGTAGGTGCCTCCCCGCGGGTCAGCCAGCACTTCGCTGTAGGGCGGAGGCGGGTCCTCCATCAGCACCGCCTCCTCGTAACACGGCGGTTTCCCAAATATCTCTGAGTCTGAAAGAAACAATGAGACGGAGAGTCACACACACAGAGTCAGGCTGTGATTGGCCGGCTGCAGGAGGTCATTCTAGTTCTCATGACGAATACTGGGTCATACTGGGTCAATACCGGGATTGACCCGCTGCTTTGCATCCTGTATTACAAAAACAGACAAACCACTGCGCAAATCACAAATGGTTTGATAGCGGAAGGCAAAAATAACAATGTCCTGACTGGCACGTGATAAACATGCATGACTTGGAGGAAACTGAGGCTGCCGAGTCCAATCGATGTTCTCCAACTGATGTATTTGTATTCTGGTTCTCTTCCCAGAAGTCTGACTGTTCCTGTGCCTCCAACTGTCCCACTGATGGCTAAAAATACGGCCAGAACTGGCCCGTAAAAATACGGCCAGAACTGGCCCAGTACCAATAACTGTCCCTCTACAGTCCTCCTCAGGTGAAGCGGCGGAGCCAAAACATCTTATCTCACCGTGCTTTTTTGTTTGTTTGTTTGTTTCTATTTCTAGCCTGATGGAACAGATTGATCCGTATCCATTGGAACAAGGTGAAGGAGGGTTCGAGGAAGTATTCCGGTCGGGGCCATGGCACTGACAGTCAGCTGGGTGAGTCAAGCCGACATGTTCACGAAGAGCGGGTGACGAGTCACCAGCATCTAGTCTGAAGCAACAGCAGCAGCAGGGGCTTGTTGTTGTTTGGCCAAGTTCTCATCAACACTGATGAAGATTTTGAGAAAAAAAACATAAGATCTGAAAGCAGCAGCGCTGTCGCAGCTCCTGAACAGAGGAAGGAAGGATGGCAAAAGAAATAAAATAAATATTAATGCTACAAGCAGCTTGCTGAATTTGGTGAGTACGTCGAGGGGTTCAAAATGAGGTGGAAAAGCGCGTAAGGAGAAGAAATAGATGAAAGCAAAAACGAAACAGAGCAAAAACGAAACGGAACAAAAACAATGGGTCTTTCACCAAGTCGACTGCTCAGCCCCAAAAATAGAATCCTGGCTGCATGCAAGCGTGAGCCATGATATGTAGGAATAGCCCTGAAATACACGCAAGTATTTCAGTCCTCACGCCTACTGCACTTGTATGTCGACTGGCCTGTATGACTTGTTGATGTTGCTGCTGCGGCACCTTCACATGTGAGAGGCTCTGCAATGCTGGCGCCTGTTCAGCGCCAAGCAGTTCCTAGCTTGGTGATTTCCGCAGCAGCAGCCCGGTCCCTGAGAACTCTGGGCGCCTTACAGCGGTGATGGTTGTCTTTCAGACACGCACGGAGAGCTGATGGGCCGAAGCGACCTCAGACCGGTACATGACCTGCTAGCTAGTAGGTTAGCCATATGGCATCTGTTCCCATGGAGACGTGTTCTGGATGAGAACTGAAGCCTTCGCCTATCCCAAATCCTGCCTGCCGGTTCCAGACTGCAGCAGATCAATTATTAACGACACATCTGAGGAGATTGGCATGGGCTGAATCAAAATCACCTCTTAAATTTCTGATATTGAATCATTTGTATGTGCTGAACGGAGCAACACAGAGTGTCGGCAACTGAGGATGAACCAATAAGAGAAGGAAAAAAACACCTGGGTTTCAGGGCTAAAGAGTGAGAAGAAAAGGCACTCTAACTAAAGTCCACCAATAAAAGCTGCACAGGTTAATTTTCGTTGCAGCATCTTTCAGGCGCAATGAAGATGGTGAAACAAAATGGGCTCCTAAAAAAAGGATAAAACCAGAGTACTTTAGTCAGGTTCTGTTGATCTGTTCTGTGAAAGACGTTCTGACGGTTCTGCTGTTTCACGTTTAGCAAGTCCGAGTCCGATGTGAGGGACACTGTGTTTGGTGCTTGCATGGCTGCTGTTGTTTCGGCAGAGACGGCTCCTGTTGGGGCTCAGCTGGCCTCCACCTGCTTTTCCTCGGCTCTGCTGCTGCCTGGATACTGAGGCTCTTCATCAGGTGGCTCGGCCTGCGAGACTCTAACAACCCTTTGTCCCGCAAAGCGGCTCCTCTACATCTGCCCTGGCAGCAGTGTGTGTGTGTGTGTGTGTGTGTGTGTGTGTGTGTGTGTGTGTGTGTGTGTGTGTGTGTGTGTGTGTGTGTGTGTGTGTGTGTGTTTGCTGAGCGAAAAAAAGGTCCAAAAGCGTCATTAGATGCGCTAACTATTGACGCACCTGATCTACTCAAGAGGCGCAATGCAGGTTGCGACCTTCACTCGGGCAAAATTGTGCACTAAGTCCCTTTAGCGCATATTCATTGGCTTAATGAATATGTAGATACGGGCGTTTCTGACAGAATGCACAAAAATATATATGGTTATGGTTGCATGGCTGCAATCATGCTGCTTGCAATCACTCTGTTGTCCCATGCTCTCTCCGAATGAAAGCAACTGGAGCGGCTGCAACTTCCTCATTTAAATGCCGCAGTCTTGACCGCTTTTGCGCAAGCTGGCAATCCCGCATGCAATCTTAATAGATCACCCTCAACACTCAAACCAACAAGACGCACAGTCTGTTAGCGTGCACAAGCAGTTTAGCGCCCCCTATTTCGGATCTTCCCACATTAAAAAAAAAAAAAAAAAAAAAAAAAAAATTCTTGTTTTTTTCGACCTCTGGGTCAGCGTTTGCGCAATGCATTATGGGATATATTGCTGGGTTGGTTAGTGACCATTGGTTGTGCACTACTTGTAGCGATGCACTGAGGGAACTATATAGTGAATACCACTCAGAATTGGGACACCATGTGTAGGGGCTGATATGTGACACAACCTGTACTGTGCTAAGGCAATCTCAGCTGTTTCCCCTTCTTCAGAACCGAGTCCAGCTCGGGCATGTCGGGGGCCACTGAGTTCTGCTGCCTGAGGAGGGGGGAGGCTGGTCTCTGTCACGCATGCCGTCTCTTTCATCTTCCCCTTGGTGCTCGTTTCCTTGTTCATCCATTCTGTCAGCCGTCGTGTCGCCGCCCACCCTCCTGTGCAGCCGCTGTCAACGTGAAAAGCGCGGGGGTGAGGTGGGACTTGACATGGCGTGATCCTCCTCCTCCTCCGTCATCAGGGATGTTCAGCTGTGGGCATCATGTCCCTCTTCATCTGTTTGCCTCAAAGCCAACCTAAATCCCTGAACTTTACCAACTTCCCCCCACCTGTAACTGGTCTCACAGGTTTGCTGGATTCAAAGTGGCTCGCCTAAGACTGGTTTGAAATTTAGGTTTTGAGCCTTTACGCATCAGAATGTAAAACACTTCAAGCTCACAGTTGTCCTTTTGTCACAGACGCCACATAAAATCTTGCCTGCCTGTGAAGTCGCCAGCAAGCAAGCAGTTGGTTTCGCTGGGCGACGAAACCTGACGCCTTCTCACGCCCACTCGCCTTTTTCAGTCTAACCAAAATGCCAAAGATTTAAAACGGACCAACTCACAGACCTTGGCACGTAAACTGAGGGCGAAGAAAAAAAAAGGAAGCAAACAGGCAGACTGGGACTCGGCGTCTCTGCTGAAAAACTTCCTGTTCTGGCCAGCGCAGCACAGATGAAGTGAGTTTTCTGGTAGAGAGCATCAAGTGTCTTGGATGGTTGCTCATACTGGTGAGAAACCATCTGTAGTGCAGTTTTGAAAAAATAAATGAATAAAGAAAAAGAAAACAATAGTAATAATGAAAATCAATGAACCACCAAAACCAGCCCAGCAAGCTAACTTTGACCACAGTTCACTAATATTTGCAACAGCTTGATAAAAATCGTTTGTCACCACCCGTCCACATTACCTGGCAGGCTGACCCAGGTTGCTTGCGGCATGGGATGAGGAACCGGCAGAGGAACCGGTGGAGATCGACGAGGTGCAGGAGGAAGAGGAGGAGGAGGAAGTGGGCAGAAGAGCGGCGGCTCCCTGGGCAGCTGTGGAGGTGCTAGAGGAGGCAGAGGGGGAGGGACTGAGGGTGCGGGAGGGCAGCTGAGGGGCTCCATCTCCACAGTGCGCAGACACTGCTCCCTCAGCCGCTCCTCGTGGCGCCGCTTCAGCCGGCGCTGCAGGAAGCTGCAGAAGCAGCACAGCATGACCACCACGGCCCAGATCAACCAGAAGCCAGCGAAACAGGCCAGAAAGGTGTAGGTGCCCTGTGACATCACCATGGCAGTGAGGGGAGGTTTCAGTCCCGCTGAGATTCTCCTGGCTGAACTCGCAGAGAATCCAACCAAGTCAACGCAGCAAAGTGGGAAAGGTCAACGTGTGAACGTTCCCAGGCTCAGTTCTCCAGACTCTCCTTGGACAAAATATCATCTCTGTGAGACAACAGTAATAATATCGTTCAGGAATTTGCTGACGGTGTTTCCAGCGGCGCCTTCATGTAACTTGGGAATTGCAACCTCCAGAAAAGCAGACAGAGGTGACAGTTGAGCCTCCGGAGTGCAGAACGGACGGTTTGGAGTCTGTTGAAGTTCCACCAGCTTTTCTGATCATCCAATCATAACAAAAATCTTTTCTTTAACTTCACTTCTTCAGGATTCAAACAAGCTCAAATACGATGTCCTTGGTGAATTTACAGGAAAATATATCCAAATGTGTAAAAAAAAAAATAGATTTAAACTTTACGATATAAAGGCGTTTTCATGGATAACACTTCTAACAGAGGTTTTTGGCTTTGCAGCTGATTTTATCGAGACGTCTTTCACCAGGAACCTTGGTGTCTCGTCAAATCACAGAGTTATTTCCCTCATTCGCAGAAGCGGCGATGAACCTTTTTTTGCACATCCTTCTTGAAATGCGGTGTCGATGGATAATATTCCTCGGCTGATCTGAGAGATCTTTCACCGGACAAAGGTCGAGTCATGGTGCAGGATTCTCTGGAGGAACTCTCGGACGTTGTCCTTCGATGATTCCAGGCAAACCTTCGTCGCTGTTCGTTCTGATCGAGAAGCAGAGCTGGTGCAGTTTTCTGGAGCTGGTGGTAGAGGAGGAGGAGGAGGAGGAGGAGGAGGAGCGAGAGGTTCCTCAGACTGCTGCTGCACTGTGGAAAACACACACAACAGATTGAGGAGCAGGAAACATCAGCCAGCATCACAGCAAGCTCGTCTTTAATGTCATCGTTCCATTCCGCCATCGAGCTGAGCGTCACTTTGCTGTCGCCCGTCATCTCTGTTTTTAGCTTCATTCACACGTTTGTATACGTGCATGCGTATTACATCCTAGCCGCACTCTCAACCCGTCAGCACCTGCTATCTCCGTCGCACTGCCGCAGCACTCAGTCAGATGCGACTACATCCACCATTAATGCAACTCTGCATAATAACTTGAAATCATTTTATGAGAGGGTCAGTGATGATTCTGGAGGGAAAATCTTCTGCTGCTACTACAAAGCTCCACTTTTTTGTTCTAATAATTCCTCATTTTAAAAAAGAAGAAAGATTTTCCTCACACTATGAACTAATTCATTCATGGAACCATGAACATAATTTTGAATGATGCGCTACGGACTGAACTAGTTCATTTTAAATTATGTGAACTTTCCCCAACACTCTTCATGTCATTACACCGCTGATCTGCCACCGAACAGTGTCGAGCTGCGTCACAGTGAAAAAAATATTGTCATTTTCCTTTGTGGCTTTATTTCATCCACATTGCAACAGCTAATTAAAGTGGTTATTCTCTCTGTTGTTGGGTTGCCGTGACCTCACTGCTTTAAAGCAGCTCGACCTTCAGCAGAGTGATTTTTGATTTGTAAGAGAACGCAAGAGGTGCAAGAGGTGCACGACGCGTCGAGTGTGGGGAACGCAAACTGTCCTCTGTGTTGGCATGGAGGAGGAGGCTGCTATATGTATACATAAGTTATATGTATATATATATAAAAGTGTGTGTATGTGTATATGTACTGTGTATATATATATATATATATATATATATATATATATATATATATATATATATATATATATATATGTATATGTATATATATATATATATATAAATATGTATGTATATATATATGTATGTATGTATATGTATGTATGTATATGTATATATATATATATGTATGTATATGTATGTATATGTATGTATATGTATATATGTATATGTATATGTATATACATATATATATATATACATATACATACATATACATATACATACATATATGCATATATATATATATGTATGTATATATATATGTATGTATGTATATATGTATATATATATGTTTATATATATATACATACATATATGCATATATATTGACACCTCTATATGGATGCCTGCCCTCAGCAGTGCTTTTGATGATGATGATGATGATGATGATGATGATGATGATGATGATGATGATGATGATGATGATGGCAATGACGAGGGACAAATGATAAAAATCACCAATGACGGACAAAACTCGTGAGGTGACAAACCACCGGCTGTCTCCACCCGTCTTAAACACCGCAAAACACACTGTGGGTGAGTGTGAAAATGAGAAAAAAACTTCAGAGCAAAACACGAAACAACTCAGGCACCCGTCCTTCTGATGCGGGCAGCTCAATTGCCCCAGGCCACTTCTCCAGACACAACCACAGCTACGAAACGCTGACGGTCCTTCCCACGCACTTTCTCAAAGTTTTGAGTTATTTCAGTCAAACGGAGAGACTTCCTCCGCAGCTTGATGAGCCGGGACGAAATGGAGCTACGGCGCTTTCCGCTGAGTCTGAAGTGGCAGTAGAAAATCGAAGTGCCACCATGTAAAGAAAAGTTCACAGTGGGGAGGCCATGGGGGCTTTTGCTGCTCTAAAGGGACGCTGCAAGAGCTGCCTCGCCCCCGTGTGTGTGCGTGCCTGTTTGTGACGCGACAGCTCACACTTAGTGTTTGCGTGTGTGTCACAAGTCAAAGAGCTGCCACTGTGGAGAGATGTTTTGCGTTGTCATTCTGCTGAAGACAATTTTTGGAAGGAGGAGCTGCTCCGTTCACTGACCTGTGGATGTGTCGGACAAATCAGCGCCTGTGTCTTTTGTGTTGTTGTGTGCATATGGCAATGCATTTATGGGCATTTCCTGGAGGGCCACTGTAATAATAGTAATAATGGATGGATGTATCAGGATATCGGAGTGGCAATATGGTGACAGGCTGATTTCTTTCCAGTGGCCAATCAAGGTACTGCAGCCAAAAATCCAATCCTTGCCCAAAAGGCCTTGTTCCCCACAGACTTCGATGCACAAACAAAGGCCTGTAAAACGGTAAGCGTTACGCCTCCGACCTGAAACGCAGTTCATAATTAATCCTTCTATTGTGTATTTTTTAGAATACACAATGGAAGATTCCTAGAAAAGACTTTATTCCCAGCAGGACGTCACATTGCATTATGTGCTGTCTCTCGCCTTGTTCTGATTGGCTGATGCGTCCGGATGCATCACGTGAATTACAGAGGCCTGATGGGAAGTGATACTATTGTGCGTAAAAAAGTAAATTCAAGATATTGGGACTTTTTCGGCTCTAGGTGAGTGACGCCACAGAGAGGGGGGGGGGTCATCGTTGCAGATCACGGCACCAGTGTTTTAAATATGTGTTAAAACTTCTCCACATCGAACTGTGCCTGACAATATGTGAACATAAAGTTGTCGTTTTTGGGTCAGGACATTATCGCGTTGATTCGCATTTTATTTTACACTCTCACGCACTGAGTAGCAAGCGGGAGGAGGTTGTGTGCAAACGGTGGCACAACGAGGTTTCGCTCCACCGCAGTTGTTCAAGCCTCCGCTACCACCTGAATGCAAAACACGTAGCAGCTAGTACGAGCCCCGGAGCTAACGAGAACGTCAGAGCGCCGAAACCAAACAGAGTCGCCAACCAGATACATATTTTTTACGCTAGTCTTGAGTCCCAGAGCTCGGTGTCATATGAAATGTTCCACTCGGGACACTGCGAGACACATGTTTTTCCTCCAATTTTCTCACTCCTGCTCTATCTGGCCACTTTTTTCAGAACCGGCTGCTCTCCTATTGGACGCGCCAAGATGTCGTCACAGCGGCAGGCGCCACGCCTTGCACCTTGCGCACCGCTCAGGTGGCTGCGCGGCGGTGCGCTCTTGCGCCATGGTAGCACGTACACAATGAATGGGCGCGCTGCCGCCACCATGCGCTTGCCGCATTCAATGTGAATTCAGCATAATGTCAGCTTAAAAATAAAAAAATAGAAAATAAAAAATGAATTTCATAACGACTAACACAGACAGTTTTGTTGTCGCCGTGAAAGCAGCAGATCCACAGGCGCTGAGTCTCGGCTGATAAGGTCACGAGCTGCTCGGTCACTCTACGGATCACATGATGGAATTGATCTTCTTCTTTCATCAGCTTTAAAAGGAAAGTGTCAGTAAACCGCACTTTTGACTAACGGCCGTGTTTTATAACAAGGAGCTGCTAAATATTCCGTGTCTCCACTAAGTCCTCAGTGGTGCTGTTGTTGGAGCCATAATGTGGGTTTTGTTCATTTTTATTTCTGTGCCGGATGACTGTTGGTGACAACGCCAACGGCAAAGACGGCAGCATCCAACAAAAAAGCCCCCTGACATTCACTTTTCAGCAAAACAAAATAAAAAATTGAAGCGGCTCATCTTTCCATTTGGTCCTGAGAAGCAGGCTGATGATCCACAGACGGTTCGATGTCGTCCATGCGATGATGGATGCGTTGCTGGAGTCTAAAATCTGTATTATTGTTCTGCTGCTGCAGGTTTGCGCCGTTGTTTTTTTTTTAATATTAGCCTGAATGATGGTGCGCGGTTTCATCTCCACACCTCCGTAATCAGCGAGTCACTTGGCGGCTGGAACGACCACACGGGGACTCGTGTTCCTCCGCAGATGAGATCATTTCTGTTGCGCTTCACCTCCTCCTCCTTGTCTTCCTCATCTTCCCTCTCCTCCTCCTGCTGGATGGGCCCCGCTGAGAACCTGCCGTCAGCGCTCGAGACTCAGCAGTGAATTTTTAGAGAGCCTGCCTCGCTTCTTACGCTCCAGCACAGGAAGTACAGTGAGACTGACGACAGTCTCGTGTTTTTTCAACCTACACATCTTATTCAGGGAAACACGCTGTTGCTGCTGTGTGTGTGTGTGTGTGTGTGCTTGTGCATGTTGTCATTTGAAAATTGTTCAGAGGTGATTCATGATGTTTCATTCCGTCAGTGCACAGAGAAAAATAGACCTCTGTGTCCCTCCTACACTTAGAGTGTAACCGATGTAGGTGGCTCACGTATACACGCGAACAAGTGCGCGCAGTGCACACACGCGCGCGCTTCACACACATGCACACGTATATAGACTTATGTGCATACGCGTAAAATGGACACTTGCGAAATCGACCTACATCCACACGTACGAGTGTCAAATAAATTCGCATAAACACAACACAGTGTCAGGGTGTCATGAAGAAAAAATTACATATACAAATATTTTAAATTTTAGACTACCGACCTAGTAAGAAGTTTTGCCTGCAACACCCCGAGTGGCCACTGAGTAAACTTGTAATCAAGGCACGGACAGTTTGCTACGGTGCGTTCATGGTCTGTTGCCGCGGTCAAATATTCAGACGGCTGATCTCGACTCGTGTGACCGTCGACTCGACCGCAGAATAATGATGAGATGATCTGACGCGTGATTTTAATAACACGCTAAATATATATTTAAAAAAAACAAAACAAAAAAAAACAACACACACACTCGGATGTGTTGGGTTCTTTTCGTTGTGTTTATTCTCTAATTTGAGCCATCCCCGTTTTGATCAAAAATAATCCTTGGCAGAAATACTCACAGTGAAGTCCTGGAGAGTCGCTCCGGATATTTAGGAAAATCAACATTCAAATCCTGTGAAATTGTCAACCATTCTCGTAAAGCTTATTTGAATTTCATCATTAACCCCCCCCCCCCCCCCCCAAAAAAAAAAAAAAAAAACGCGCGTTTTTTTTCTCTCTAATATAAATATATAAATTACGCAACAGATGAGACGCACTGCCGTGGTTGAGCGAGAAAGACGGAATGATGTCCTTCTATACGCCAGGTGGTCATTAATTGAGCGTGAACTCGGGCGGGCGGGCGGCCGTCGGGAACTCACCTCTGCCGAAATGACGCAGCCGCAGCGGCGTCAAACTTTCACGTCCACGGCGACAACAAAACAACAACCGCAACACACTCTGACACTCGACGTCCTCACGACGCGTCCGCGGCCACGTCCGTCCGTCCGTCCGTCCTGCCTGCCGTCCTCCCCCTACTCAACCCCACCGGCTCCACCGCTCTCACTCAGCAGCCGGTGGACGGTGCGCGCCCGCGCCGCCGCCGTCGCGTCCGCGGTTCGGAGGTCTGCTCACCTTGACGTCTCCGGTTCCGCTGCTTCTCCCGCTTCTCCGTCCGCCCCTGGCAGGAGCAGCTGAGGGAGCCGCTGTTCGTGACTCCCCTCAACCCCCCTCCGTTCGCCCGCCCGCCCGTGACCGTCTGTCTGGGTGATGAGGATACGGATCAAGCTGCGGGGCGCGGCCTTTTCGGGGACGCACGACGTTCGGGGCGGGTCGGGGCGTTGTTCCCTCGAATTTTTAGTTTGCACAAATTTTTCAATTGTGACAGTATGACGTGTTCCACTTTTTAACTCCTTTTGTAATGTCACACAGGGCCTGATTTATTTATTTTATTTTTGTTTTATTTCATATCCTAGTTTATATTAGTTCCAGTTCCCATTCCACATGATGGTTCCAGTCCACCAGCTGATTTGACTGTCAAATTCCAAGTGTGAATTCAAATGTGTGAGTTGATGGTTCAGGTCAGGATGACAGACACAAAATGAGTCTGACGGTGATGGAAACGAGTGCGAGCAACCTGCCGAACGCTGCTCAGAGATGACGATCGATGTGGACTATGGTCCCGCTGCAGGATGATAGACACGGGAACCCACGCACGGCTGACCCCCGCCGTCGACGATGATGTGACATCACCTCTATGTGGCAACAGGGCGAACAGAAGCTCCTCTGCAGGACGAACCCTGAACTGTGCTGCTGTTCACCTGCATGCAACTCCACAATAGGTGCAAATTAAAAATCCTCTGTTGTGTTCTTCACTCACAATAGCTGCTTGATGGAGGCTCCACGGGTGAACTCGCGCTCACACAAAGCGGTGGCCAGAGTTGTGCTGTTTCTCGGCTCCTTTCGATCGGCTGATGCGTCCTTGATGCATTACGTGAGTTACAGAAGCTTGATGGAAAGTGAGACTACTGAACAAATGGGCCCTTTAATGACTTTTTTGGCTAGGTAAGGAAGCTAGCTAGTGACTCCATTGAAATGAATGGCCCGCCACGTTGGATCCTGGGGGCCTGGCCTCACTGGTTCAACTTTAGATTTAACCAGATTAAGTTTGTGCTTCCCTCTGCAGGATGGAATTGCTTAAACATTTTTTGTCTCTGAACATTAGCCGTAGTTCATAGCTGTTAATAGCTGTAACTATTAGGCAAGTTAGGCATCAGCTGGAGGCGACTCTATTAACGCGTCCTGTCAAAATAATGAGTCACGTTGCTCTAGGGGCTCGTCACGACCAACACGCTTCGATTTAGTTTGGTTTGTGTGGTGGGTGGGTGGGTGAGTGAGAGCCAGTCCGTTGATAACAGCTAAAGTTTAGCCCCAGTGCATGATGGGAAAATGTATTATTGAAGCACAATACCAGATAATTGAGAAAATAGTTTGGGCTCTTTTGGAGGAGGACGAGCGATAAGAAAAACTGGTGAAAAAAAAACGTGGTTTGCGCTTGTCATTTATTTATTCTTAACAAATGATAGCACAATAATAAAAAATAGTGTTATATAATAGATTAAAAAATAATGTGATACTCAAATTTTTTTCATTCCAAGAAGCCTTTAAGGTTCTATGATAAGAGTGTAGTTAATGCGCTCTGAGAACGAAGAGAATGAAATGGCAGGGTTTGTGACATCAGGCCGGCTGGATCTCTGACAGGAATTCATCTTTCGGCTCCAACGAGACCTTCCCAACCCCAGTGAAGAACAGCTCCCCCCGCAGGAGCCCCACAGCGCCGGAACACTCGCTGCCTCCCAGCTAAATGCTAGCGTCAGCGTGTTGCGGCTCCCCTCATGTGTGAACAATCGGCGCCTTGTTGCCAAACATGACGTGTTTTGGCCCCCAGACAGTGTCAGAGTTTGGACTCCGACCACACGCGCGCGCACGAGCGAACGCACGCACACGCGCGCGCTCGCGAACGCAGGCACACACACACGCACACGAAGGTCGAGATGAGAAGGATGTAGTAACAGCTTATTTTTAGCAGGATGGAGGCGCTAAAAATGGAGCGAGCAGCTCGTGGTTCCCAGCAGGTGGAGAGATGGTCGTCCAAAGTGGCTTCCACCCACAGTGTGTGTGTGTGTGTGTGTGTGTGTGTGTGTGTGTGTGTGTGTGTGTGTGTGTGCGTGCGTGCGTGCGTGTGTATCACGTGACAGCTGGTTTGACTCATGTTCAAGTGCCTCGGATCTCGATTCTCGGCAGCGTCAGGCTGAAGTATCTCTGTGAGGAAGTTTCCCCTCGCACATGTTTCTTTGGCAGACTTTCCTTCCCATCATTTCCGATCATTAACCCCCCACCAGTGCATGTAGATCCCGCCCCCTGTCTCCCGCCGCCGTGTGAGTGATGAGGTGACTTGGTGGCTCACGAGCAAGTGACTCACAATTCTGCTGTTGTTCTTCTGATGATCTCAGTCACCTTTAGCCCCTCCCTTTTCTTACTCCTTGTCCTTTGGTTCTTGCATGAGTGTGTGTCTGTGTGTCTGTGTGTGTGTTTGCATGCGCCGTATGTTACACAGCGAAGACACAGATGCACGCGGTGGGACTCTCCACTGGTGATTCGAAGAGGTGACCGTGGCAGTTTTTGCTCTCTGGGTGTGTATGAAAATAACGGAGTCTATACAACAAAGACGAGTGACCAGCTGGCCCAGCTGATGGAAGATACCTCACCGCATCTGGCAGGCAACTCTCATGCCGCTTTTCCACTGAAATTAGCAGGTCAACGCAGATTTCTTTTTACACAGGTCAGCTAGCTAACAATCGGTATTTGGCCCCTTTCCCACTGACCAAAATCAGCGGGGTCTGACCCCTGCTGGCAAGCTGCGTAGCCGCTGCTGTGCGGGTCTTCTGATGTCATCACGCTGAGATCGCGTTGATGAAGTGCGGCAGAAGTCAGGGAAGTAAACAATGGAGAGCAACATGGAAGCGAATGCGACGGTGGTCGGTGTACTTCCTTGTTGGGCTTGAGACTTGAGAGTCTTGTTAATTTCACTGTCCTGACAGTGCTGCAACATGCTGAGTGAATCCATTCTTGAATGCAAACAGAGCTTTGTTTCGGTACACGATATGTGCAACGACTGGCGCGATATTGTCACGTAGCGCACGTAACGCTCAACGTCATCACGTAAATTAGCATGTTGACGCGGGTCTGGCTTTCCCACTGCAAGGCGATCGGAGCCGAGCCGATTAAAGCTGATTTTATCCCTGGTCGCTTGACGGGTTGCCACCAAGTGCCAGTTGTTTGCGGGTTTAAACCGGTTTTCTGGGCAGTGGGAAAGGGGCTTCAGTGTTCAGTGCAATTGTTTTGTTTTTTGGGGGGGAAAAAATGAAACTGTTGTTTTTCCGTGATTCGTTTTCAGAGATGAAAATGATGCAGCTGTTACACAAAGGCCTCAGGTCTTTGAGTTTGAGTCGCCCTTTTTGTCTCCAAAAAAAAATCCACATACTACCCAAACCACACGGATGTGTTCTCTGGAGAATCAGACCCCTACCCCTCAGCTCCGTTTTATTCTGATTGCAGAAACACTCAGCCGGTAATCAGGGAATCTGCAGGAAGTCTGCAGGAAGTCGGCCAAGTTGACATGGTTTGTCGGTGGCAGCTGATTATGGAGTGAAATCATCAGAAAAACAGCAACGAGTCGAGCCGCCTGGATGTCCTGTCGCCTAATGAATAATAATGATGGTGATTTATTGGATTTACATCTGTACCAGTGGGCCCCCTCCCACCACCACCGAACATTCACTAACATTCACATGAGGTAATGTGATTAAAGTGACTTGCCCAAAAGCTCAATGACACAGACTTGGGACCGCGTGAGGTGTTCCTGCCAACTGTGAACCATGAATCGCCAACCCTTTGTTTAGCAGACGACTTGAGCTACTGACTCGGCGCTGGGACGCCCTGGAGACAGAAGAATATACTGGGAAAAATGGGCAGACTGGAAATACTGGCCTGTGCTGATGATAGTGGAACACCGTTAAGACAACAACAACAACAATGGAAACACTGGGAGAGACTGGAAACACAGTGGGATGTCCTGGCGATACTTGGCTGAGCTGCATTCACTGGAAACACTCGCACAAACTAGGGGACGCCACACTTAAAGCTCTGGGATGTAACACAGGTTGCTCACTTCAGGTCATACTGGCAACACTGGGAGGAACTGGTGAGACGTGTAGTTTTATCAACGTCAGATTCACTGTGAAAGAAATTAAACAAACAAAAAATGAAACAGTGAAGCCAACAAACATGAAGAAAGAGTCCAGAGATCTTAGTAAAGAAAAAAATACTTTATTCTGCTTTTTGGGCTTTTTTCTGTAACTTTTTTGTCTTTATTTACACTAAAGTACAATTGCAATTTTGAAAACCACCTCCAGCAGAACTCCTCGTCCCCTAGTGGAAAAAATGATGCTGGACGGCTTTATTTTGCTTCTTTGAAAGGACAAAATGTTTTAAGGGTGATCTCCTTGTGCTGTGTGATGGAGATGAGTGCCCTTTGTACCGCCGCCCTGATAAACTCACCAGTGAATCACCAGCAGGGATGAAGCTACAATTAAAAAAGAAAATGACACGTGCAGGAAAAACCGCCACGTTTCCACATCGCACCTGCTCTCAGGTCCAGTCCTCTGAAATTTGGGAATAAACCACCAAAGTTGATCTTACGTGTGTCATTGTCATATCAGTGGAGTCGCTAACTTGGAGCAGGAAGTCAGAAAAGCCCAACATCTCAAATTTACTTCCCTGTCATGCAGCCCTGGGCGTTTTATGAGATCTGGATACAAGACTGGCAATATGGCAGTGTGGTGATTTCCTTCCCAGTGGCCACTTTGAGGTACTGCAGCCAAAAACCTCTTGAGCCCAAAAAAGCACTTTTCCCATAGGCCTCAATACCAAAACAAATGGCTGTAAAACGGTTATAAGGATGCTTGCAATCTGTAACAAAGTTCATAATAAATATTTCTACTGTGTATTTTTATGTCCATGACTTTAAAATACACAAGGTATTATAGGCATTTATTTTTGTGTTGCAGTCTATCAGATAAAGGCTTATTGGCCTGTGTGATTCTTTTTCTTGCAATACCACAGGTTGCCACTAGATGAATCAGCACCATATCCAGGTCTTATAATACGAAGACATGATGATTGTGGAGTTAGCAGCGGTCATTAGCAGAAGGAAAAAAATCTCCACTCGGCACCAACGAGCAAATTGAACGGCTGCGGTTCAGACTCGAAGCCGCGTTTCTTAAGTCAAAAGAAGACGTGCAACACAGCAGGAAGTGAAGACGTTGGTTTATGGTACAAAACAGGAGGCATTTGCAAGACAGACTGAAAATACCAGGACTCCAGCATGGACACGCAAGCTTTCGGCAGTTCGTCGCGCAACTCAAACTCAAAGTCAGCTGGGGAGCTGAGACTCAGATGATGCACGAAGCAAACTGCGGAGCACACTGGTGAGTGGAAACATCACCCAGGAGCTCCGTGGAGAAGGTCGGCGTTCTTCTGCCTCCTCCGGGTCTGTGTGAGGACCCCCTGCACAGCTTAAAGGGGTCAGAGGTCAACAGGTCGTAGCCCAAACAAAGACGAAAGCGTAGAGGAGGCTGAGTGTTTTCACGTCCTCACAGGCTGGAGGACATACAGACATCAGAAGGCACCGTGGATGGAAGGACTCGGTCTGGTTTGGTTTCAGTGCTTTTTTCTTTTCTTTTTTCCTTACTGAGCGGAACACGTCCATCACAAGGCCATATGTCCAGGGTGGCGGCTAAAGTTCTGTGAGCCTGGGCATCGTTGTCATGATTCTGGTGGAACTTTCACAGGTTTCTATCATCATCAACACAAGAGCGAATATTTGTTGAAAATGGTGTAAACCACCACAGTTTCATCACTTTTTTCTTTCTTTTTTTTTTTTTTGTTAAAGCGGGAAGGCAACTTGACCCTGTCTTTCAACAAACAGGAGCCAGCAAATCAAAAAAAAAAAAAGAAAAGCTGTCTTGAGTTGAGGCTTGGGTTCATTCTCTGAAGCTCGGCCAGTCTCGGATCAGAGCTTGGAGATGAACAAGGATCAGTGACACACAAGTTTAAACTTTGTGTTTTTGGTTTGTTTGGGTTTTTTTTTTTACCCTGTCAGACAGAACTGACATACAGAACTCAAAAAACGTCAGACACTCTTATATTGTTCTGCTTGGAAATGTCTCTGTGAGTTTTAAAGTTTGCACCCATTAGAGGATGACGGATGACAGGAGATGTCTTGAAATTTTAATAAAAATACAAATTCAGAACACTGCAAAAAAAAGAAGGAAAAAAAAAACCCCCATTGTTAATGATGTGTTTTTTTTTTTTTTATATCAAACAGTGAGTTTTTCTGGCTGCCTGTTTGCAGTACTGGCCCAGAGCAGCACAACATGGAACCGACATATTAAGCAAAATAAGCCTCAAGAGCAGGAAATCCATTTGTTCAATGAGTCCCCGCCCACTTTAAATGCACAAAAGACTAAAAACAGGAAACAGCCGGGCGGACCGTCTGCAGGCGTCCACAGGTGGAAACCTCGGATACGCTGTATTAACAGGACATGAAGTGCAAAGGACGGAATGTGCAGCAACACAAGAAGAAGAGGAGGAAGATGACAGGAGGCGTGGTCACAGTTTATGAGCTGAAGTCACTCGTTTGATTCCCCTGAACACACGTGAAGAGGTGGAGGGTGGAATTACCCTCTGCCACAGTGCCCTCCAGCAAGGCACTTTAACAGCAGGCGCTTGTTCACGTGGAGCCGCAGCTCCCTGATCAGTTACATAGTTACATGGATGTGTGTGTGTGTGTGTGTGGAAATAATGACAGCAAACAAAACAAAACAAAAACAAAGAGTCTGTGTGAATTAATTTAAATAACATGAATGTATGCGGCTGCAAGGAACTAAACCACCCCCACATCCAGACACACCCTCAGGTACACATGTGCAAACTTGTAAACAGATAGGATCCTGTGTGTGTGTGTGTGTGTGTGTGTGTGTGTGTGTGTCACAGCCTAGTGGGCTCATCGTCACTGTCGCTACAGTTACCGCAGCAGTCCTGCAGAGGGAGACAGAGCACACAGTCAGATTCAGGCAGTCTCAGACTTTCTGTTTAAAACCAAATTGAAAAATGTACATTTTATTCCAAATGATTATTTTTTCTTTCATTTTCTGGTGCTGACGTGATGCTCCCTCAGAGATTATCGCTCTGTTATTGCCTATTATGTGACTTTTAACACCGAAGACTTGAAACTTGAACAATGAAGAGCCACACGACATAGTTTGCGTCTGCGCGCTCAGTCATGCGGTTAGTGCTTTCTGTTGGTGGACCGACCTGTCGAAACAGCCGGTGCAGGAGTCCCTGTTTGGGCGGCGGCGACGGCTGCCCCCTCCAGTCCAGGTCGGAGGGCAGCGTCCCGTCAAGGTTGAAAACGTTCAACTCGGCGAAGCACTCGGTCTCGATCATCTGCAGCAGGGAGTAACCGTCAGTACAGGTGCATGTGTGTGTGTGTGTGTGTGTGTGTGTGTGTGTGTGTGTGTGTGTGCCTTACTTCATTCTGCCAGGGGATGGACACGCAGCCTGTCGACACTTTGCTGTAGAACGACTCGTCTTTGGGTTCCAGTTCGACTCCCTTCACCGTGGAGAACTGCTCAATGTCCAGCACATCTTTACAGTAGATGGCCTGAGGCTGTAGCGTGCGCGCGCACACACACACACACACACACACACACACACAAACAGGTTAATTAGGATTCATAGAGGAAATCTTATTGATCGGATTAATTTTCTCTCTGCGCTGACAGCAAATTAGGCTGAATTTGGAAATTTCATTCAGCAGATTTTCTCCAAAGCTCAAAATTCCCAATCAAACATGACCAACACATCATTGGGTCCCGCGAGACCTTCGCCATGACTTACGTCCGGGATGAAGGGCGCTTGCAGCATCCCCGCCTCCAGCCGTTTGAAGTTGATGGAGCGGAAGAGAGGGTGGGCTTTGACCTCGCTGGCTCCGCCCCCCAGGCAGCCCAGCCGCTGCGCAGGGTCTTTGGCCAGAAGCTGCGGGAGAGAGAAACACGACAGGGAGGATGAGACGGGGAGGCGACGGGCGAGCGGCTGAGATGCAAAGGACGGTGCTGAGACTCCGCCCACCTGCCTGCACAGGGACTTGGCGTCCTCGGAGAACTTGTCGGAGTAGCTCTCCTGCACCTCCCTCACCAGCTGCTCCACCTCCTCCCTCTTGATCTTCTTCTTGCGCTGCTGGAAGGGCGACTGGCCCTCGATCATCTCATACATCAGGCAGCCCAGCGCCCACCAGTCGGGGCTGAAGGTGTAGCGCTCGTTCTTCACCACCTCCGGAGCTGCAGGGGAGCAGTGTCAGATGTGTCTCCGCCCACCGGGGGGAGGGGGGAGGGTGCTCATCGAGGCTACTTACCCATGTATCCCACCGTCCCCACTCGCCCTTTGATGGTCTGGCTCTCCGGGACGTGCACGGCCAAACCCAGGTCTGATATTCGGATGTGACCTGGTGAAGCAAACACAGAGTTACGGCTCCCTCTACTGTCCAACACTGGAACAGCAAGTCATTTCTTACAGAAAAATCTAGTGGAACGAGAACCACTTTAGAAATGATTTTATTGGTTAGTGTTTGACTTTATGATGTATTATTGTGCGCAGTTGATCCTGTGTAGATTCCTCAGCCTCTTCTGGCTATAAGAATTCTCATTGTCTAATTCTAAATTTTAGCAAGAATATTTATGGAAAGTTATATAACAACAAAAGCATTGGAATTAATGTGTTTTGAAGTTGCAGCATTAAAAGAGTTCTTCTAAGCGACTCACCATGGTCATCCAGCAGAATGTTCTCTGGCTTCAGATCTCTGGATGAGAAGGAAAAAAAAAAGTTAGTTGTCCAATTTACATCTTAAAGCTGTTAAAAGCTGTTGTTTAAAAGTTTGGGGGATTAGGGTTAAGGTTAGAACTGTGTAACTCACGACTCAGTTGTCTTTAAACTGTCAAAAAACAAGTGTATAAACTTTTTTTTTTTTTTTTTTAAATAATCTGATGGTTTTGTTTCATTCTGCCATGCTGCTAAAAAAGTAAAAACTGGTCCAGAAATGGGCAAGGGTCAGAGGTCACAAGCTGGCCCAGACCTGTAGACGATGCGTTCGCGGTGCAGGTCCTCCAGGCCGCAGCAGATCTCGGCTGAGTAGAAGACGGCTCTGGTCTCGTCGAAGCCCGTGTCGCCCATGTGGTAGATGTGGAACTTGAGGTCGCCACCGTTCATGAGCGTCAGGACGAGGCACAGCGCCTCCTTCGTCTCATAGGCGTACGCCAAACTCACCTGCACAATGGAGGAGGTGGTGGTGGTGGTAGGTCATTTGTATTTCTGACACACTCACGCTGGACATTGCGGTGATCCTGGCGACAGGAAGTGGGGTGGAGGTGACAGGAAGCTTACGACGAATCTGCTGTTGACCTTCTCCAAGATCTGCTTCTCGTTCAGCGCCATGGACTCGCCTTTCCGCTTCTTGATCCTCTTCTTCTCTAGCTTCTTGCAGGCGTACATCTTCCCCGTCGCTCGGACCTGACACGCGCACACCTGAGGGGGGGGGGAGAAATGAAGGATCAGGAGATCCGTTTGCACACGGTAGGAAACTCTGTTTCTAGAGAATTTCTCCAAATTTCAAACAATGTTCTCACCTCACCGAAGCCTCCTTTCCCCAAAACTCTGTACTGTCGGAACGTGTTCTTGGTCACCGGTTGCCTGACGGTCACAAGCGCAGAGAGAGAGAGAGAGAGAGAGAGGGAGAGAGAGAGAGAGAGAGAGAGAGAGAGAGAGAGAGAGAGAGAGAGAGAGAGAGAGAGAGAGAGAGGGGCAATGAATAAGAGTGAACCAAATGGCGGTGAGTTCACTGTTATTAGGAAAAATCAATGTGACAGACCTCTCCAACCACTTCCACTGGAGGAACCTGTTGAAGAACATGCTGTCCAGGTAGTCAGCGAAAGGCGCCACACTCAGGTAGTCATGGATGAGTCTGGGAAGGGAGGGGGGGACGACAGCAGACAAAATGTTGAGAATTTTTTTTGCGTGTGTGTTACTCCCCCAAGGCCACACCACTTCCTGTGCTTCAGTCACATGAACAGCAGTTTAGTGGTTAGAAGATAAAAGCGTATATTTATGCTTTTGCAGCCAAATCAATGTGACAGCGGTGGCGAAGGCATCTGCCGGTCCCTCTCGTCACAAGACTCGTTAAGGGGACGTGCAACACTGTGGTCTGCAGTGTCCTGGTGAGGCGACGCAGGACAGAGACGAGGTTCAGGGAGCCGCCGGCGGCGGCTGTTTGAAGTCGAGTCAGTCGCGGGTGGCAGGAAATACTGGGTCTTCTCACTAGATAAAGTCAGCAGAGTGTTTGCAGGAGGAGGACCCCCCGCTCCTCCCAGTGGCCTTACTTGGTACAGTCCTTGAAGAGCTCCTTGCAGGCCTCCTGCTGCAGTCTGTTCCTGCACTCGGCCGTCATGCCGTCCTCCAGCTCGGGCATGTGCTCGTCGGACTGAAACCACACAGGGCACAACGGACTCAGGACAGGAGAAAGGGTGGAGACTTCCTTCCTCTGGAGGAAGCAGAGAGCGCAGCTACCTGTGAGTCGAGGTATCTGTCCACCACTTCCTGTCCGTTCTCCTTCCTCTTCTCGTCTGGAGTGACCTCATACTCGGCCTGCACACAAACACAGCAGGAGCAGATTATCCGCAGGTGATCGGGGCACAGTCTGGGAGGGTCAAGAACCAGAGCGCAGGCCTCTGGAGGCTGATGGAGGAATCAGAAAGTGCACTCACGCATACACACACCCACTCACCACGGCATCCAGGAACTTGATGCAGCGTCTCAGTTCAGGTCGAGTCTCACAGAACTGTCTGAAGAGCAGGCGGCCAATCGGCTGCCGCTCACACAGGCTGATGTAGTCCCTCTCTGTGGAGGAAGGAGAGACGTTCATGTCATTACTGGAGAGCTTTCAGTCACCTCTGGAGATCCGCTGCAGATGGAGCATTTTATGAAGTTCCCTGTGGGTTTGGCCCCAGGAAGGTCAAGGGTTGATGGAGATGAGCAGAGCAGCAGCGCCGCACTGTCTGGGATTCGCACGCTGTTCTCCTCCGTCTTCCTTCTTCTTCTACAGCAACATTTGCAACATGCAAACAAACTGTCACAGCGTTGTTCTGATATTCATATTCAGTACGATCAGGGTCAAGGACGCCATGTAGATGTGGGAGGAAAGGCCATGCCCCTTCCTTAGGTCAAAAGTTGTTG
>NW_027466061.1:27850000-27887500 GCF_046127955.1 Nelusetta ayraudi
AGGGGAGATTATGTTACACGCGGCCATGCTGCATTTATAGCAGGAGGCAATACTCTGGAGGTAGCCACTTCCTCATGCTTATTGCTTATCATCAAATGTTTAAACTACAAACATGGATGTATTTCTTTTGCTCCTTGTCTTGCCAACAGATCCGTCTGAAAATGTTTCTTCTCATGGGGCCTTCAAGCCTTGTGTTTATCTCCAAACAATTCCAGAGTCAAACAGTGGGCCTTTAAATCCTCCAAGGAGTTCTGCTTCTTTCATGGGTCAGAGCAGAGACCTGGATGGGATGCTTTCGAATTAGATTTTAGAGAGATTAGATTAGTCTTTAATGTGGCATTGAGTTTGGATAATCATTGCTAATTTAATAGTTACTGTTGACTTCAATTTTGTTTTCATGGTCTAATGAAGAAAGCAAACTGTTTTTTTAGTGTCTTATGACAAAATGTTCCTGTTTTTGTTTCATCTGGTCCCATTGAGCTCTTTAATGACGTTATAATTGTCAATAATATTATTATTGGCAGCTGCCGCTGAACAGTCGTGGCTGAGATTGTTCTGCGGTCTTTGTTTCCTGTGTTTCTGATTACAGCTCCTTGAGCCATCAGCCAGTCAAACGTGAGAGATAAAATCACAGACCAAACAAAAAAAATATATTTTCACTTAATATTTGCATCAACTCTCCGATTCTCTATTATCTATATTACCAGCTATTATTTTGGTATCGTCTTTACATTTTCATCCTGGCTGCAGTGGGTCAGCGGCTTCGCGCTAAAAATTCTGCAGAAAAACAGCGTATTGAGCCCCGTGTTCACAGCCCTCCTGCTAAAACTGCGAAGAGTTCGTAAAAGTTGAATGACGTGCGATTTTAACACAACAAAGGCAGGAAGAGGTTGCTGGCTGTGAAGATGTGGTGTGTGAACTGGTTGAAGTCACCCAGTGAATTTCGTGAAGAAGCAACAGGAAGTTCTCACGGTGAGATCTTTTATCTTTTTTCCATCTCCAAGTTCCAGTAGGTACCTCCTCCTGCTGCCGCTGCCGCTGCCCCTGCAGGCGGCACCGCCTCTATCGCAGGTTGCCATCAGGGGCGCTGTCTCTCAGCAGACGCGCTGCTAACAATGTGTCCTGTGTGCTCGCCGCACTGCACTGCTTATGCCATGTATGGAGGCACGGTACAGATGTAAACAACGTTATGGAGCCAATATTTCACATCACACTGACATCACATGGCGTCGCCGCCGTTTAACCTTTCAGGGAAGTAGAAGCACTTGATTCCCGGAGATGTTTGCGATAGTGATGGTCGAGCAGGAGAACCCACCATCTGACGAGGGCCGGTGCTACAGAGACGTCCCTGCTGAGAGCACCCCAGCCACCGGCAGTCAGGAGTTGGTTTTTCTCACTGACTGCACTGAACATCCTCAGCTGCTGCTGCTGCTGCTGCTGCTGCTGCTGCTGCTGCTCCTGCAGGCGCTGCAACTCAAATCACGGTTTTCGAACACTAAAACCACAAACCGTCGAGAATGGGATCTGAAGCGGCAGCGGGCCGACAAAGGGATCCTTGTGTGCAGTTCTCAGGGTCGCCAGCGAGACGCTCCTCCAGGGTGGGGCACCTGGATCGTTGCCGTCGCCTCCAGACGGGAACATCTCCAGCGTCACACCTTAGCCAGAGGTGACGTGTCTGTGCAGAAGAAGGTTCCAACTGACTGAACCACCCTCTACTTCCTCTTCCTGCCGAGGCCACCGCTTCCTGTGGCATCGTTTAGCTTGACACGATTGTTCTTTCGCCTGCCGCACTTTCTGTTTCTCTGCATAGTGGAGTGCGTTTGTTTTGGTCGCCACTGGCTGTCTGACAAACAGACACATCAGGTCACGTCACTGGTCATAATGGACCGAAATAGAACAGAAAAATCCATTTCTGCCCCATGACATTAGGATTGCAAGATAATTTAATATTCTTCTGTCGACAAATGTCTGACTTGTCCTAAGAACTGGGTTCCGAACTTGTGCTGAGAGACTCGCACCACAACTCCCCTGTAGACGGACAATTGTTGCTGCTGCACCAGTTTGGTTACTGGTTGGAAAATCCTGTAGCAACAGTGGTCCTACGCTGAAATGAAGGTTTTTTCTTTTTTTTGGTTTGTTGACTTGTGACAGTTAGACTGCACTCCCAGGTCACTGTGGTGCAGTGACTTGGGGGATGCAGTGTCACAGCATACTGCTCCACTGAGCTCAAGAAGGTTTGATTCCATTTCTTCTTTTCCATGAACTGAATCGGAATTCCCGGTTCACTCTGCGTGAATCACCTCGACCAGATGAAAAAAGGGTCACTGCTTTATTTTCAGGGCTGGTCAGGCAGTGTGTGTGTGTGTGTGCGTGTGTGTGTGTGTGTGTGTGTGTGTGTGTGTGTGTGTGTGTGTGTGTGTGTGTTTATGTGTGTTTGGGTGTGTCAGTGCATTTGGTGCCAAGCTGTAGGTGGAACTTCTAAATCAAGATTATATAAGTTATCACAGTTGAGGAGGAAGTTAAGGGGAGTGTTTCCAGAGGTGCATTCCCAGACCGTCTGGAAGGAGCTCTCTTCATCTGTTATCTCATCCAGTTAGGAGACCATGCTGATGATACGGAGGTCTTGTGATTTTGGACAACAGGGCACTCCCGCCACCCCTTCCAGACTAACAACAGACCTTATACAAACTGTTATTTGGAACTGATATGAAAAAAAAAAAAGGTTCTGCACCCCCCCCCCCCCCACCCACCCCCGAAGAGCAAACGCTGTCGTCTCACCTATGCTCTGTCGCAGCTCTTCGCAGAGGCTGATGTGAGGAAACTGCAGCAGCTGCTTCCACTTCTTACTTTTTCCTTTTCTGTTTCCGCCGCCCCCTGAAACCAACGGACAGACAAAGAGGTCAGACACGGCGGCAAAGGAATAACGCCAACCTGCTCTTCCCTTCTGTCAGACAGACAGGTGTGAGCGAAGGCAGCAGGTGAGCGGCTCCTCGGACTGTGGAAGGTAGGAACCCTACAGGCTGTTGGCAGTCAAGCAAGTCGCTGCATAATGTGCGCAGTTTGAGTAGCTGAATAGAAGCAAAATGAACAAAACACGTGTAACACTTTTTAACACAGCGTTCTCATTTCGTTCTATTGAAGTGTTCAGTCGCCTTTCTCTGTATCTTAATAAATCTCATACTGAGGGCGTCAGATATTATCGCACAGTCAGAACTTGCAGCTGCATCCTCCTTACGATGCAAAATGATCGCTGCTCGGGCAACACCAGTGGTTAACCTGCAGAGTTAAGCTGCAGAGGCACATCTCCAATCACAAGTTTGGTTTTTTTCGCTTGGCGGAGGAGACGAAGAGTCTGAAAGTCCTCGGGTAGCGTCGCTTCTCTGTGGCCGAACGCGGCAACGCTCTGATGTTTCGCCCTGTTGTCACTGACAACACGCCGCTGTTGTGAACACATGGCTGCACACGGAGAGTCTTCAAGTCGCCTTCTATTTGCAATTCAAACGTGGAGGAGAGCGAGCTTCTCCTCGGACGACACGCCCCATTGAAAACGCACCTCACCCCTTGCGGACTGCGACGCAAGAGGCTCACCGTCATGTCCAGGAAGCAGACGATGCTATCGGGCACCAAATTAGCAATAAGCTAATCAATGGGGGAGGAAACCACATTCCCGAGGCGTAAATGAAGACAAACCGGACAGGAGTGTGAACGGAGGTAATTATGCCGACGGGAGCCAATCAGCTCATCCTCTGGCGGCGCCCTGGCCGTGCACAGACTGATGACGCGCAAAGTTGACGCTCGGAAGCCAAACGCCGGCCTCCCTGTCTCTTCCCGTTGATGCATTAGCGCCATAATGTTGCTGTGGTCCTGGGGTGCCTGAGCGCTGGTCACATGTCCTTGTGTCTGTTTACACTTTGACTCCTTCGGGGAAACAGAGGCAGTAAAAATGTGAAATATCCTATGAATAGTTCCACGCTGCCCGCAGCGTGATAACACATCAGCTGATGGTGGAGTGGGGGCCCGGGATTATTTTGAAGAAACATACATGCACACAGCCTGGAGACATAGGATATGTCCTCATTCATTGGCCTGCGTGGGGATCAAAAACAACTCAACTCTATCTCTGTGCTCACATTGAAGAGGAACGGGACTGTTATGGGTAAAAGGAAATTGTTTTTTATGCTTATTAAGAGGTTGCCCACTTTTCAAGAACACACTGAATAACGCGTGGCTCTTCGGCTGTGCAGTTCATAGAACATCATTTTTGCAAAAGTTCCCCCAAGACTGTGTGTCTGCGAGTGAGCTTCACAGAAATGGAAAAAAGTTCCTCCTTCACTTCTCCTACTGGTGAACTAAAACTCACAGTTCTGGAAATCACTCCCTCCATAATGCCACGGAGGGTGGCAATAGCTCTCCCAGGTTGGTGACCACTCCACCAGCCAGGCGTTGGCTCCGCTCTCTGAGAGCACCTTGCTCTTATCTCCTTCAACACACGGTGAAGGTCCAACAAAGCACCAGTTTTAGCCGACAACTGTAAACAGGGGGTTAAATGTGCTGCCAACTCAGGACAATCGCTTAGACAATAACTAGCGTGACCCTGGACCACTGCAATCTGCCATGACACTGATTAGTTGAAAATGAGCAGAATATGGGCCTTTTATATACAGTGTATAGGCCAGAATCATGCCCGGCACCCATCTGAACATGCAGCGTATTCATGCTGAACCAGAGCTCCAACCACAGGAAGTTTCATGTCTCAACCTCAGGTGTCTCCTGATCACAATAAGAAAGTTCAGCGTATTCAGAATGAAACATCACCAGTGTGAGAAACAGCAGGTTCGCCCGCTGACAGGAGGAGGCTGCACGGCTGCATAGCTCTGACTCAGAATTTACAGACCCTGTTTTTACAACAAAGGTCTTTTGAAAGTGGACCTTCTGGAAAGATCCGTTTGCGGTATTTGACTACTGGAGGGTCAAACCAAAAATATGTTTTACAATTCAAATTCATACATCCAGACCTGCTAGCATTAGCAAACATGACTGACTGGCACCTGTCCTCCTTTCTTTAAAAGGTACCTGCAGCACTTTGAGATTTTGCAGATGAAAATGGCTCTATAAGAACATGTATTTTTATAATAATAATAATAATAATAATAATAATAATAATAATAATAATAATAATAATGTGTATGTGTGTAGAATCCTGAACACCATAATGAAAACCAAAGACTTTCTTTATTTGTTTAATGATGTAAAAGCTCAAAACTAGTTTACTGTTCATGCCTGGAGCAGCAATTCCAAACCTCTTTTCAACAAGTGCAGTTAGAAGCAGCCTTGTGACACTTCCTTCATCTCACGAGGAATTCTCTCTGAACTCTCTGAGATCTTGTGTTGAAATTCAACCATCTCCAGCCCTTGGTTGTTGGTCAACTTCCTCTTAAAGCAACAATTAACGCACGGTTGCAGCCGCAGGGCCTGCTGATGACCCACAAATCTTGATCACAAGATCTCTCCACTGATGGGGACAGAGCAGCACGCCCGGGCTCTGCCCGCCTGGACCTCGGGGACAGGCCACCTTGCTCGGAATGAGCAGATTTGGCTGAGCTGAGCAGTAGATCAGCTCACAGCGGAAGGGATCAGACGTTCATATTCTGGTGGCCATCTGCAGATGGCAGCGGGATTATGGTATAGAGCCCTCACATCAACAACAACATCTCCTGGTTGGATCAACATCAACAGAAAGCACAAACAATCATGAAGGCACCGAGGAGGAAGCAGAGGCTGGGGGGGTTGGCAACAGCAACAGTCTGCTCTAGGAAACGTGGACATCAGACGTTGAGGAGATGTTTGAAGCTGGACTGAGGACCTGAAGAGGCCCTCAGCAGGGCTTCACAGTGCTGTGCGTTTGAAGCCCTGCTCTGCTCAGCTCAGCCCAGCTCGGAGCAGCTCGGCAGCTGTGCCTCAACATCCTGTTTCGTAAACGATGCTGCAACATCAGCATGAAGAAGCAAAGTGTCACCCGAACGCTCATCTCTGTCTCTCGCTGCTGCGGCTGCTGCTGCTGCTGCTGGATCCTCTTCCGGACCAAAAACTTCGGGGCCGTTTCTTACAAGCGTTTCCGCTTTTGTTTTTGTCTTTGTGTTTTTTATTCAACCGGCACCTTCATGTGTATAATGCTGATTCTCACAGGCACACGCCCGTGCGGTCGCCACACGGCGGGAATAAACACGTATCCCTAGCTCGACATCCCCGCTGTGCGCGCGTGAGAGAGGTGCTGCTAGCCTGTCGGAACTGACAGTTCACGGCGAGGAAGCAAAGAAGAAGAAGCACGTTTCAGCCCCACCAAACCCCCCACGCCCCATCGGCACTCTCAATACGCCGAGTTGATGTCGGTTAAACACTCGCGTGTGGTCGAACACGGGGCTGTATCATGTCAACTAGCCCGCGCCGTCAGCGGAGTCTGGTCCCTGGGCTCGCTCCACTCGAAAGCGGCGCGTCTTTTCGCTGACATCCTGTTTCTATCCGACCGACCGTGGATGTCGTAGAATTTGAGGAAGTGAAGCCGCCGTTTTTGGGGAGGGGAGGGAGCCGTTTCTGTAGGGTGGGAGTCGGGGGGGCACCATCCGGTACCCAGGGTCGGTTCCGCCGGGTCCGTCCTTACCTTCCCGTGCTTTGAGCAGCACCGTGTTGGCCACGATGTTCTCCAGCTCCATGGTCGATGCTAACGGCGGTGACAGCAACAGCAGCAGCAGCGGCGGCGGCAGCCGGAACTCCCGCACCTCCCCGCCGCTTCCAGATCTCAGCTAGTCACCCTCGAAGCACCGTCCTCCCCCGGGCGCCAGATCCCAAAGTGTCCGTCCGTGGCTGCCGTGCCGTGGAGGGCTGCTGTCCGGTGACAGACAGACAGTCCGCACCCCTGCTGCTCCGCTCCCTCCTCCCCCTCCGCTGTCTCCTCCTCCTGGTCCCTCCGCCCAGTAGCGCTGTCAGGCAGGAGGAAGAGACGTTTCAAACCATCCCTTAATAAAACATCAACTATGGGACCGACACTATATTCTCACCTCGTCCATCATATATATATCTATATGATATAGATATAGATATAGATATAGATATAGATATTATTAAACACGTTTAAGTCTGATGAATATTTGAATGTACTTTTTATGGGCAGAACAACATTGGAGTGTTTTTATTTATTTTTTGGAGGGTAAATTAAGTTATATCTTAATTGCTGAGCTGAGATCGCTTTCATATATGTAATGGGGGAAAAAAAGAAGATAATTCACCCAACAAACCAGCAGAATTGTGGAGTGTCTTGGTCAACCAGCGTCAACTAGTCAAATTTTTGTTCAACCTTAGAAAAGTAAGCCTAAGTTAAACTATTTTTTCTTTTTTTGACAAAAACATAAGTTTGTCTTTTAAAGTGTTTTTCATTTATGCTTATTTTCCCGCAAGCAACCCATTTCCCTTTTGATCGTTATCAAGGGTGTCACATTACCACAATGTACAACAAAGTATGCCACAATGACCAGGGGTCATGTGCAGAAAGTTGCTTTTTGGGTATATACCAGGGATTTGTGATTGGGCCTTCAATTTCATATTTTCCACAGGGAAATGTGAGATAACCCCCGGTTGATTATGGCAAAGGTTCCATCTGGCGGGTCACATTAGTTTTTGTTGTTATTTTTTAAGGTTGAA
Source organism: Nelusetta ayraudi (assembly GCF_046127955.1). Lineage (NCBI taxonomy): Eukaryota > Metazoa > Chordata > Actinopteri > Tetraodontiformes > Monacanthidae > Nelusetta > Nelusetta ayraudi. Next base: position 27,857,696 of record NW_027466061.1, read on the forward strand.
AACTCAGGAGGTGTATCACCTGGCTGACTAGCTGCTTTCTGAGGCCCATCGTGTCAGAACATACACTAAGTCGATTTCCCTGCATGGATCAATGAAAGCACTGTGATGCATTAAAGGTGCATTAGGCACAACATTCAGGGTTCTGCTGTGGGCAATGATGACGGCAGCTCACACCAGTGTATATTAGAGTTATTGATCTGCATGCTTTCCCCTCGGGCTCAGCTTTTCCTGCAAATGCAGACGGCATGGTAAAAGTCCACACGTTGGAAATCTCAGGGTGTGCAGCATGCAAACTAAACAGGTCTTCAGATAATCAGTAATACTTCATTTGCTTGTATTGGGAGTGTTTTAATATATTTTAGTAACTCATTAATAATAAACTAGTATTTTAAATTTTAAATTAATGAGTTGTTTTAGCCTTGAGCTGATCAGTATTGATCAGTGTTGTCCCGTACTGACATCTACAGGGGAAAAAAGCCACTGCGAGTGCTTCCAACGCTGACTCAACACTTGTGTTCTGAGGTTTTAGTCTTTTACTTGTTCCCCTTTGATATTGTTTAGCATTAGCACTGTGTACAGTCTCTTTGACTTTTCCAGCATCCAACATTTTTCTCATGATGATTTCATTTATGCTTTTTTTTTTCTTCAAGAGAACACTAATATCTTACGCTTAAAGGAGAGGGACAAAGGCAATTTACAAAATATGATTTTAACTGGTAGAAAGAAAGAAGAAGAAAAAAAAAAAAACAACGGCAGGAGATCTGTGTGGAAGGAAACATCTCAGAGGGAAACCACACAGAATCTTCCAGTACGTGAAGTGATGTCAAGCAAAGGCCACTTCCTGTTTATTGCACTGTTGTGTGCAGACACAGCAGCTTCTCCCGCACCCTCATAAATAATATAAACTCTATTGCATTTGACATACATGTAGCCTGCATGGGGTAAATTCACAAACGACCAGTCTCCTCCCAATTGCAATAGTTTTTTTTTTATTTAAAATATTTCTTTAAAATATTTTGTTACACTTTGTCTTAATGAAATTGCTAAACAGCACGTTGCCAGCTAACATGTGCGCCCCTCCCCACCCCAAGAGCGTTTTTAATGTTCTTAAATGTCAAACTCTGACGGTTGTCTTGTTTATAAAGTCGCCATTTGAAAGCGTCAGAGATTGATGGGCGTGGTCTGTAGTCACGAGACCGGAATAAACACTATCGCACTTCCGGTAGCTGCAACCCCGCTTCCTTTTCGGTCACAGATAATATTCTTTCGTCTCGTGAAAAGAGAATTTAAAAAGTATCACAGACATGCCAAAAGCCAAGCAGTCCAAGAGGAGAAAGACGTTCGATTATAACAAGGACCGGAAGAAGCTAAAAAAGAAGTTTATCAAGAAAAACAACCCACGAATAGAGAAGTACGTGACTCCACGTTAGCATGCTAGCTTAGCTTATGGGCACGTGTGGCGAATGTGAGATGAGTTAAAAGTGTTTTTAAATTTGAAGCACGTGACCCTGAAGATATTCAGTTTGTCGCAACGAAACGAGAATCCTCGTATCTTAAAGATTATTTTAGGAAGGTGTAAAGTTATCTATCCGAATTATGGGTCTTTCAATTCCACGTCACGTGTAGGTATCGTTCCCTTAAATGATGCTGAACATGTTGTGTCTTCGTGCCAGTTCTCTCATTCGGAACGCCTGGGACAACCACAAGTCGACGGCCAGGAACCTGCAGGAGATGGGACTGGCCTTTGACCCGAACCGTTCACTGCCCTTCAAGAAAACCAGCGTTAGTGTTTCATATTACTTTGTCCTGCCTTTCAGTATGATGAACACGACGCACAGCAATGTCCGATCTTTCAAATTCAGAGCAAGAATGACTATTGACATGTAATTTTGCCAAGTGCAACAAACAAACAAAAACAATTATGTTGAAATGTAAATAAGAACAAACCTCACGAAAATACTCGAGTCACATAACTTTCAGTGTCCTGTTCTGATTAGTTGGAAAGCTATTTAAAAAAAAATCTGCATGTGTTTGTAATATTGATTGATATTGATTCAAATTTACCCATCAGGTCCGAACATGTTCCGTTGTTCTCTGTTATGCCACAAGGGGACAGCAGTGGTCAAATAATGAACATTTAAAAGCAGGAGCTCGCTGGAAGATTTGCATTGTCCTGTCAGTTAAAGAGATCAACAGTCGAATGCAGTAGTGTGAGTAGAGAGGTTGATCCAGAAATGGCTTATTTATATTAATATATTTATGGCCCCCCTCTGGGCTCGTTAGCTGTCACATGATGTTCTGCTGTGAAGAGCCTTGTGAGCGGCTGCGTTACAGCAGAAGGATGAGATCCACAGCTGACTGCTAGCCACCTTGTGACCACGGATTTTTTTCAACGATGCCTGTTTGTGTGTTTGCAGCTCCTTGGTGAAGCCAAGGCCAAAGGGACCAGGGCGACCCCCGGTGTTGTGATCAAACCCTACGTTGTCAACCGTAAGTGGCGACGTCGGCATGGTGAAGTGGCTTCTTTTCATTCTGCAGGCCGCCTCAGACTCAAATTGAGCAACTGCAATAATATGGTGAAGGTAGTGGCTGGTGGGTGGTAACCCTTTGAATTTAATGGATGAACGCATGCCAGTGATTGGCTGGTCCAAACATCTTTGAAACGTGTTTACCTTCTGGCTTTTCATCATGCTCTTGTCTACATCTGAGGATTTTACCTCCCTAACGTTGTGGCCCTGAATTTATTCTCAGCAAGGTTTAAATAAATGAATAAATGAGTTGTTGGATACATTTCTGTGTTTGGAGATTATTTTCACGTTCTGTGTTGTCTCACCTTGGTTTGTGTTTGTGGTTGTGACAGAGCTGGTGGAGGAGGCGAGCCGCCCTGCAAAAAACACCAAGTCGCTCTCTACGGACTTGATCGAGTATGTTCAGCATATGATCCGAGAACACAAGGACAATTATAAGGTGAGGGTGGGAATGGTTTTTATCTACTGTGACACTGTCTTGTCTGTATGCCAGGCTTGGCTCAACATTTTGATTGAAGATCTAAAAATTAGCATGTCAAAGATTGTTTTATTTTATTTATTTATTTATTTATTTGCGGAATTAAAGTTAAACAGAATAGATGCAATGACCAGGTGAGATACTAATAAAACCTTTAGATGCTCATTAACATTGAATTACAAGTCAAAGTCTTACTATGCCAGCAATAGACAGATATATATCGGATCAATGCAGTAAAGGCAGAGTAAATCTGATTTGTATTCTCCTCCACACTCATCCTTACACATTGCCTTCCCTCTTCGTGCCAACATCTAAACAACAGGCTGTTATTTCCTGTTTTTTTTCCACTCCAGTGTGATTATTTCTTCTGAGTGGGCCACATTTTTATTAATTAAGCTCTGTCTGTGAATTTGTAAAGCACTTCACAGCTGCTGCTGTCAGTACAAAGTTTTTTAATTAGTGGTGCTTTTATCAGCTGAGCTCTTTGTCTGAATGGCTTCTCAGCCGTTTGGAATGAGTCATGACTGCAGAGGTTGTCGTGACTCATGAGCCGACAATTTGGAGGATGTTGTGTGACTGCGAGGGATTCTTTTATGTTTGGAAGAGGATTTTTTTGAATAAAAAGAAGTAGTAAAAACCTTGAACTTGAAAGTGATCATCGCCAGCAGGTGTTTCAGCAACGAACACTGACTGCTGTGGCTGTAAATACTCTGCTCTTATAAATTACTCTGGGCTGCTTCCAGCATGAGCCTGAATGCCAGCTGACTTGGTTTACGTGTTCATTAAGATAGATTTAATCCCACTGCTCCCCGTTTGCTCCGCCCTCTGTGGTTTTGTCCCTTTTCAAACATGTTGAATGTCTAGCAAATAATCAGTTTTAGTGCGAGCTGCAAACAGAGGACTAACTATGCGGTTTCCTTGCCAAGTCGAGAGTGCAACTTGACAATGGTGACAATGTTTTGATATCTTTTTGCATCTCCGTGACCGACTGTTCCCTGGCGTCCTCGACAGGCGATGGCCAGAGACGAGAAGAACTACTACCAGGACACCCCGAAACAGATCAAGAGAAAAGTCGACGAGTACAAGCGCTTCCACTCGGAGCACTACGGCGCCTTCATGGACTCGCTCGGCTACCCGCAACTGATGGACCAGTAGAGGCAGCATTGAGTCTGTCCAGGACAATAGGACATTTCCTGCGTCAGGATGAGACGGGCTGACGCCAAAAACGTCAGCTCATCAGTCGCAGCACGCCAACAGAAAGCAGTGGGAGGAGGTTTCATCCTCCTGCCATGCTCCCCTTCCATACTTCCTATTTAATCCTTTACACTCTCCTCCAGAAATTTCCCACATCCTGCTCCGAATGCTTCACAGAATTGACTGTGGCGTGTTTTCAAAATATGCCTGAATGTGTCAGCTGAACTCTCTGGAGTCAAAGGAGCAGCAGCAGAGTCATGTGACGTCACTTCCTGCAGTAAGAACGCCGTTGATCCAGACTTCCTCTCCATGCAACAGGAAGCAGGTGGCACCTCCACCTCCAGCTCTGGGGTGCATGGGAGAAGAACAGAGTTGATGTTTAACAGTCTGAGGTGTGTTCACGAGTGAAGGGTGCGGACGGCGTGTTAGAAGCCTGCAATAATTACAATAACTATGACAATGACTTAAAAACTACCGTCAAATTATAGAAAACTTATCCTTTGGAATTTAAAAAAAATATATAACCTGTTTAAACAACCCTCTGCTGTTCTACTTAAAAAAAAATGCTTCAGGTCAAAACTGAATTTGGGTGTGTTTCATCTTGACACTTGAATAATTCTACTAGTCAAATTTCCTTGTGTACTTTTATCATCCCTCTGAAAATCTGTGTCATCTCAGCTATCACAAACAATCATTTTTATTGGTTCTTTTTTTCTTTTCTTTTTTTTTGCGTTATGATGTTCAAGCGTAAACTGTGCATATTGAAACCACAAAAGTTTGCTGGTCACATGGCCCTCCGGGCTTATCTTCACAGTTTTCCGCTGCTGCTGCTGCTCCAGATAATCTCCTGCACAAACGGCAAGACAACAATAGTCTGACTGGCGTGTGTCATGTCGACCTTCGTGACTCGGGTCAATCATTCACTGCCGCTATCGATGCGTAGATGCCGGCAGATTGGGAATTTTGTCTATCGCAGTAGCTATGAGTGTTTTCTGAGAGACTGACTCATCCGGAACAGCAGATGGGACTCATCAAAAGTCAATAAAAGTGTTTGTTTGGTGGATTTCGCTGGTTTTCAGAGTACTGTTTTTTTCGTCCTATGATCCAGTGCAACATCTGTGTGTTATAAAAAAAAAAGCTACATATTTCCTTTAGTTTGTGGGCATCTGTGTTGTTTGTGTTGTCTCCACAAACACACCAGTGTTTGTATTTGTAACGTTTTCCCTGACACTCACCTGTGTTTACGATTGAAACAACAAAAATGTAATTACAGAAGGTTGGTGTCCACAACATTCTTTTGTTGCGCCATTACTTTGTTTTGCAAATCAAAATCTGTTATTGTACTTACAGAAAGATAATGGAAGCTAATGCAGCAGGAACAGAATGGAAAAAAACACTCAGTGTTTGCTGCCTGTTTAAGAAGTTTATGATATCAAAAGAGGATGACATCATAAAGGCATGCATGATGTGTTTTTTAGTCCTCAGTTTCACATGCACAACACAAAACTGAAGCATGAAAATACACACACACACAGAGCGAGAAACACGCTGGTCCATTAAACACGGTCACATGGCGATAACAACACCTGTAGAATTCACTGAACACCTGCAATAAAAGACCAATGTTGAACTGCGTCAGCAGCAAACACCACTGCACACGTGCGACGTGAAAAACAGTCTTCAATTTGTCTCCTGTTCGCCGTCGGCACTCCTACATTCAGTCTGTCAATCGCGGTGTCTTGTGCACAGCGCCCCCCAGTGGATGCGGCAGACAGGACTGGGGGTGTTTGGTCAAGAGCAGTGAGATGACGTCACAGCACATCACAGGCTTCCCTTCCTGGTTTCCTGAAGGATTGTGACTGAGCCCACTGTCAGTCTGACACTTGAAGGGCCCACATTACAGCCACATCCAGCTGTTTATTTTGTCCACTGCAGCCCGGCGTCATTGATTATCTGACAAAAACCTCGCTAGACGCCCAGAAAGCAGCGCATTTAGCCTTCTGTTTACAGCCTCTTGCTAAGCCTGATGCTCTGTTGGACCTCCCACATATTTGGAAGGAGCTAAACACCAGGCAGTGTTAGAGAACCTAGACCAGGGGTCACCAACTAGGTGACCGCAGACACCAGCTAGCCCCCAAGGACTACATGAGTAGCCCTCAGGCCTGTTTAAAAAATTGCTCAACTCGTTGAGCTGCGTCTAAAATTCAATTTTATCCAACCTTGTTAAGTCAGTGTTGATAATTATTGAGAACTCATTGACTTGCTAAGTGTTTTCACACAGATGAGTATCATTAATAAAAATATATAACTTATAAATTTGTTATTTCATAATTATTGAGAATTATTGAGAATTCATTGACTTGCTAAGTGTTTTCACACAGATGAGTATCATTAATAAAAATATATAACTTATAAGTTTGTTATTTCATAATTATTGATAATTATTGAGAACTCATTGACTTGCTAAGTGTTTTCACACAGATGAGTATCATTAATAAAAATATATAACTTATAAGTTTGTTATTTCAGGAGAGTCTAGCAAACTGGTAGCCCTTCATGTGACTCAGGACCCATGAAGTAGCTCTCAGTGCCAAAAAGGTTGGTGACTCCTGCCCTAGATAGCACCTGGCTAGAGGTGTGGTCACTAACCAGAGAGAGATATCAGTGGCCCCTTGTGACATCACAAAAGGATTATCTCCACGTTTTCTGGGGAGTTCGTTGACAGGACAGTGCTGCTGATTTTGGTGAATATGGGACATTCAAGTCTTGTCAGTATATATACATATATACATAAATATATATATATTTAATTTAAAACTTTCTCAACTAGGAGCTGACGAGTTAATGATAACAGATAAAACAGAGTACTTTGACATGCTCATGGATTCCTCAGAGCTCCTCCCACTGGAACAAAGCAGTGACAGGTTGAAGGTTCTGACTCGATGACACTCAGTCACTAACAGCCCTTCATCCTCCTCCTCCTTTTCCTCCTTCCCTGTAAGCACCACCAGAAATAAAACAAAGTCGTGAGATGAGCCTAACTGCAGAGAGCTGCTGTTTCTAAAAGGAGGTGAAGTGACGTCGTCGGAGAGTGAGTTGGAACACGCAGAGGTTGCACAGCTTGTCATCATCCTTCGGCTTCTCAAACAAACGGAGCAGAGGGAATGAAGATCTGCCCGCATCCCTCCACGTCCTCCTTCCCTTTAGCTGCACGAGGAGGAGGAGGAGGAGGATCAGATGAGCTGAAGCAGAAGATCCTGGAAGGTGTCCAGGCCCCGCAGGGGGTTCCTCCGGGCTCCGTCCGGATCCAGCTGTGCAGCCAAGAGGAACAGCTTCCTGTCCTCGTTGACTGAGCTCAGAGACAGAGCATCGTGCAGCTCAGACACGCTCACAGCGTTCACTTTGTCCTGTCAGCGGGGGGAGGAAAAAGAAGGGGTAAAAATCACTCCAGCTCAGTCCGACAGCCTCTGGCACATGGGAAGTGTCTCTGACAGGCATTCCCAATTCTGCTCTCAACTGGAAGCTGAAACTAGCAAGATTCTAGTTGTGCTCTGTCTATTTATTTTTTAATTAATTTTTTTTTTTTTTTTTTTTTTTTAATAAATATCTCATTAAATCATGTATCGCGATGTTCAACGTTGGGATATTAGTGTTCCTGCTAGGAAGTTGGTTCTCACCTGCTTGTTGCCCAGGACAACCACGGGCAGCTGAGGCTCTGCCCTGAGCAGCCGGTGCAGCTCAGCTTTAGCCAGCGGCAGGCGGCTCCTGTCTGACGAGTCTACCACGTAGACCAGGACGTGGGTCCTCATCAGGTAATCGGACCAGTAACGCCGCAGGTCCTCGCCGCCGCCGACTGCGAGGTGAGCAGAAGAAGAGAAGCAGCGGAACACGAATAAATAACAGCAGCCGTCAGCACACCGCTCCACAGTGGGACCAATCAGCGGCAGATGAATGTGAGTTGTGAAGCAGAGCGAAGCAGAATCCAGGCTCACTGAGGGATGGAACAGGATGAGATGGCATTTAACCATAATTAATACCCAGGATTCCTGCTGGATTTAATCCATATGTTATGGAACATCATTGCTGCAGCTGTTTTTTCTTATTCTCCTTCCTTGTTTATGATTATTTTTGTTGTCTTGTCTGTTTGTGGTGAATTTTTTTTTTTTATCAGCGGCAGGAGAACAGAGGGGGGATTCTGGACGTGGCAAGCATCACTTCAGTCTCTCATCCCTCAATTTTGCCCTTTTGCCAGCACACAGACAAGCGTGGCAACACACGTCTGTCTGATCAGCTGCGGTGCCGCGGCTGCATAAATCAGGAGAACATAAACATCGCAGCGCTGCTCCAGTCGGAACCCAGACGGGAGGCGACTTCAACACATCACAGGTCTGAACTGCGTCTCTTCATCTAGGCCCTTTTCAAATAACTCTCTGGCTGGATTTCCCCAGCGATCCCCGTCAGTGCCGCTTCACCTCGCTGCTCCTGACGAGGACCGAGCCGTCAGCAGGCCTCAGCGTCAACGTCTCCGCCTCAACACGCTGCCCCAGCTGAGCTGCAGAGCCTCCGAGACCTCCTGCCGCCTCTGATCGTCCTGATTGATCCGCTGAGACCCGTCCCACGACTGAACGTCTCCGAGCCGCTGAATGCCTGTTAGTGGGCGTATAATACGGTATGGTACGATATGGTGTGATGCAGTGCGATATGATACTATACAGTACAATATGGCTAACAACAATATGATATGATATGATATGATATGGCATGGTATGATGCGATTTGAAGCGATATGATATAATACGATACAATATGATACAATACCATACGGTACGGTATGGTACGATACGGTACGGTATGGAACAGTTTAGTACCAAACCGTATAGCACAACATGATACAATATGATATGATACGATACGATACGATACGATTATGACATGATACAATATCACACGAGACGATACGACATGTTATGATACGGTACCAAACAACTCAACACAACACGTAACGATACAATATGACACGATACAGTGCGGTATGGTACGATACGATACGATACGATACGATAGGGTACGATTATGACACAATACAATACCACATGAGACGATACGACATGTTACGATATGGTACCAAACAACACGACACAACAAGTAATGATACAATATGATACAATACGGTGCGGTATGGTACGATACGATATACGATGAGCAGTTCAGTACCATACTGTATGGCATGACACGACATGACATGACACGGCACAGTACAATACAATAATACTTTGTTCTTGGTAGGTAGTGAAATTGACTGGACAATACCAGCATCCGTATGCAAACATAAACAAATGCACCACGTAGGGGAACACGATACACAGAGCTCATGGAACATATAAAGCAAGGGTTGCCTTAGCACATGAAATACCAAGAGTTAGATTAAGTTTCAAGGTTGACTAATGTACCAAGGACTTTTCTTTAGTCTAACTTTGCTGAAGCCACGGACTCTGGTATCATCTCTGTGTAGGCATGAGCTTATATTTCCTATCCAAAGGGTGTCTACTATTAAAAGTAATATTAATTGACAGCTTTAGTGTACTCTTGTCACTTGAAGTTTCACAGTTTCCCCAAGTGGTTGACCAACAATGACAGAGGAGATTGAAGAGAAGATTCAGTAGCTGCATCAATTGTGATTTTGAGGCAACCGACAGATCCAAACCAGGCGGTACTCTGGTACTGAAGAACTGTCTGTTTCAGAGCCACTGGACTGGTTTCTGGAGGAGATCAGATCAAAACTCTTCACACCAGCTGTGATTCCAACACAGGAAAATAAATCAATGAAAGGTCATTCAGGACATTTCTGCAGATCGATGACAGAATGAGAGTTCAAGGAGAGTTTCTTCTCGTGCTCTCACAAATATCAAGGCTCCGACTCTTAAGTTGGTGGCTCTGGCAGGTGGTTCTTCTGTGTGGAACTGACTGCTCTGAGCTGATGGACACAAAGGAGTTGACAAGTAAAAACAGAGACTTACTCTCCAGGAAGTCCAACTGACATGACGTGGCGTTCATGCTCATGAAGTTGAAGCCACGGGTGGGCCGGCAGCGCCGCCTCTTGGCTGCCGCCGTGGCCTCGCCGGGGGCCAGACCCTGCAGCATGCTGCTCTTCCCGGCCCCGTCCAGTCCAAGGACCAGGACCTGGCGCCTCCCAAGCTCCTCCTCCTCCTGCAGGAACAGAAAAATGCTCCATCAGTCAGACGGACTGACACTCACCCACAACCATAGAGTGAACATACTTAATTAATTGACCAATCAGGAGCATTTGTTGAACGTCTGAAGTAAAAAAAACACTGTTGTGTTGAAGAAGAGAAAAAAACATGAACAAGGTGAGTAAAATAATATATAATAATAATAATCTAGATGGAGGCAACACGATACACTTTGTGAGGGTTGAACCTAGAACCTGCTGAAACTGCAGAGCTCCGGTTCCTCCTACCAGATAGCGTGCATCAGCTCGGACTTTGTGCAGAAACATCAGTTTTTGATTTTTCTGCTTGGGTCATGTGCTCACACAAACACGTCGACACTTGCACACTAGCTCCAACTTCTTATCAGTATCGACTCATTTAAAACAAAAATGTTCCTGAAAGAGGCAACAGTGTTTTCAACATAGTTAATTTTCTTCCTCCTCAGTGGGAACGAGGTGAAATCCTGAGTCTGAGCTGCAACCAACAGCGTTTTCAACATAGTTCTACTGAACTGAATTCTGTCTTTTTTTCTTCCTCAGTGGGAAAGAGGTCAAATCCTCAATCCTAGCTGCAGCTCAGCAGGATCTGATGGAGTTTAATCCTCCTGTCCACGACACAGCCGTGCTGAAACCTACCGCAGCTTCCCTGAATTCAGAGAAGCTTGTCTCCCAAAAGGCAAACTGTAGAGCTGGAAACAGTTTAGCTCATCTCACACACAGCAAATGTTTGCAACATCCCACAGACGTTCAGAATTCCACTGCTGCATCAGCAGCACAGCAGCAGGTAATAAGTAGCAGTTGAAATATTGATTGAAAGCTGAGCATCAGAAAGTAGAAGGAGTAGTCATACAACTAGCAGTTTACACCAAAAATCTACAATGATGTGCACTGAAGCTGCCATGACAGGGACGTTAATACAAAGTAGCCTGAACATCTGGATTGCCCCCTTGTGGCAGGCGGCGGAAAAGCTGAGCCTCCCTTGCAGTCTTAAAGCAATCGCCTCCGTGCTCCGGGTATGAGACGTTGGCTCGTTTCATCTTGTTTGGCCTGCACTGAGCTATGTCAGAGATGCGTCCTGGTGGACTCTCACAGCAAACACTCAGGTCGCGTGATATTATTATTCCGAAATATAGAATCGGGGGAAAACAAGATCCAGTTCAGAGAAAAAACAACAACAACAACAACAACAACAACAACAACAACAATAATGCAAAATTGGGTTTCTGAGGAGATCATCAGGTACACCATCTATCTATCTATCTATCTATCTATCTATCTATCTATCTATCTATCTATCTATCTATATGGGCTTAATTTCATCCATCCATTGATGAAACGCGGAGCTCCGGCGCGTCTCACCTCTCTGATGGTGCAGTACTCCGCCTGCGGTGACCATACCCGCCGCTTGTAGAAGAAGTTGAGGGCAATGAAGAGCGCGGAGCCCAGAGCGGCCACGGCGGCGGTCAAAGCCACGGAGATGTGCCGGAGGAGAACCATTAGTGTCGGCGGGCGGAGTCGCCGGTGGCTCCCTGGGTGCGAAGAACCGGCCCCGGGAGGAAGAGGAGGAGGAGGCGAGGGCGACGGAGGAGAGGAAGTGTCTGCTGCTTCCTTCTGCTTCTTGGCGGCGTTTGCATGTGAGCGCGCTGTCTCCTCTTGTTTTTGTTTCGAGAGACGTTCACGTGCTGCTCGTACTCTCCGCTGCTGCTCCTGCGGACCCGCGCCTCCAGGTAAATGAGAAAGTAGGACTTACCGAGAGAGAGCGAGAGAGAGAGAGAGAGAGAGAGAGAGAGAGAGAGAGAGAGAGAGAGAGAGAGAGAGAGAGAGAGAGAGAGAGAGAGCAAATATGACGTGCATTTATTCTAATCAAATACATTTAATGTATGAGGAATAAGTAAAACAAATCATGAAATCCTACACCTATGGTGGGATTCCTCTATTTGCGACTGGAAACAAAACAAAAAGAAAAAGAAAATGCACATTTGCACTCACAACTTGTAACTCACGTACACAATGGAGAGCTTAACAAACGGAATACTATCCTGGCCTTCAGACAGACAGAAGTAACCTGACGCCATTATCAGTCGAGTCTGAAACCTGATGTAGGCGACACATTCATAGAATATTTGCAATAGCTTATTAATGAATGAGTAACAGGTGGCACCGCCCTGTGTCGTGTCGACGCGCGGGTGACGCATCCACACACGAATCACGCGAGTTGCGTTTCTGTGCCAGTCGGAGCGGCGAGAGCTTCTCACACCTATGAACAAGTTGATTTCCATTTACAGCAGCCAGGAGAAGCGAAGAGCGCCACACGCTGGCTGTGATCCGCTGAACTCCTCGACACTCCACACCACGAAAACACGTCAAACGTTTTCACTAGAAAATCCGTTAAAATTTAACATTAAAGTCGGGGTGTAAACCCATATTTGGGGATTTACCTCAAGATGGCGCTGTGGGCTTAAAAACGTCAATATTAATAATAACGTTTAATACAAATAGGTTAAATAATTAAAAGTTGAATACAGATAAATATTTGTATCTATATTTGTATTGACATGAATTGCCAATTGAACAGGGACAGTCATTAGTATAATAACAATACAATTTTAATGACATCATACATAAAAATCATATCCGTGTTGACACTTTTTAACGACATCAACAATAAACCTGTATTGCTGAAGCAAAAATAAAACCGTGCAGAACGTAGTTAATACATAGCATTACAGACCTACAATGCCCAAACATCCATCCACCTGTAGAAAAAACTGTTTTGAATCGCAAAACCATGACCGGAAGTTTTATTTTGTTTGCCCAAATAGGCTTTTGTTTTGAAACCCCGCAACGGAAGTTGTGATGAATGCGTGCGCGCTCCTTGACGAGAAAGTCCCCTGAACGAAGTCACCGGGACTGAGAGGACCTGTCCGCCGCCGCCTCTTCCTCCGCGTCCGGACCTCCGGAGGACTTTATTACGGATCCACACAGAGGGTCGCGGCGCATACCTGGAGATTTGTTCTCGGCGGATGTGGATTTAAAGTGGACTTCCTGCTCTTGGCGGGGCTCAGACTCTCCGTCCCCCCCGCGGCTGGTGGTTAGCATCGGGTACTGCTGCTAAACATGGTGGCCTGTGGGCAAGTCGAAGAAGCGGCGAGTCCGGTCGGAGGGGTTTCGGAGGATCTTTAGAGGCGCCGCGGGCGGCTGCTGGGGAGAAAACCTCGCTGTGACCGACCTCAGTGGTCCGCCGCGCGGTTTTATTGGGCGGTTTGCCGGCTAGGGGCTGCCCCTCCGTGTGCGGTAGAGGAGCGGCGCAGCAGCAGCAGCAGCAGCAGCAGCAGCGCCGTCCCGACTCCGTGGACCGTGGATAATCACACTCGAGTCGAAAAGTTTGCGCCAGGCCGCCCCAAGTTCTCTCCGCGGCTGAGAAAAGTTGCAAAACCGCCATTAAACGCGCCTAAAAGTCATACACGGTAGCGGCGCCGACTTTTTGTGCACGTTTCGACGCTCACGTTGGAATTATTTGGTGCACAAGTGCAGCCGAGTGGAACAAGTCCAGCCACCCCCAGTGGTTTTTGCGATTGCTCGTTAATCTTTGGATTATTGTGGATTAATATTATCATTAAGGTGACGATGGCCTAGACCGTGCGACGGCGCACCGGTGGATGTTTGGGGACTTGGTGCTGCTCCTGCTGATGGTGGCGGTGATGGTGATGAGTGAGACGAGCCTCCCGTCGGTATGATTCTGCGCACACCGGCGCTCGGTACGTGGAGACTCGGCTGACATGCCCCGCACCGAGTTGCCACTTCCGGAAGGCTGGGAGGAAGCCCGAGACTTTGATGGCAAAGTCTACTACATCGACCACATTAACCACAACACCAGCTGGATCGACCCCAGAGACAGGTGAGGGATGATGGAGAGGACGGGTTGACCTTTGACCCCTTGTTCCAGCAGGTGTTTTCACGGTGAAGTAAGGTTTGTTGTCATTTTCACTGGAGAAGGTTTTTGGAGTAGCCCACTGGCGTGTGGAGGCAGCAGGTGGAGTGAGGTAGAGGCACATCCCTGTCTGGCTCCTCCTCCAGGATGCTGAAGAGTCTTTAGAAAACCCCAGCTGTCCCACAGCGCCCACTTGAAGGCCTCGCACCACTTTTTGGGCCGCATGTGGGTCATTTTGAATGTGCGGTCACAACTCTTTTTTTTTCTTTTTAATTACATTAGCATCTTGTGCCTCAGATAATTAAATCTGAGGCACAAATCTGAGGGGGGGGGGGGGGGGGGGGCGTAATACAACAAGTTATCCCATAATAATCTGTGAAAAGTCCAAATAATTGTCTCCTAGCAAGATCAGCTGGTGACAAATAAATCAGTGCAAATTTATTGTAATTGTTACTGTAGAACAAGTTTTTCTTTGTCGCTGTGTGTGTCAGTTTTTATTTTTTCTGACTAAAAATGTCAGTGGCAAATCCAGTGTGTGTGTGTGTGTGTGTGTGTGTGTGTGTGTGTGTGTGTGTGTGTGTGTGTGTGTGTGTGTGTGTGTGTGTGTGTGTGTGTGTGCTTTTATTAGTTAGCTGAGCCCCCTCAGACTTTGACCTTAAATCCTTTTAATGGTTTATGTGTGGAATTCTGCCACTCTGCAGCTTGTGTGTGTGTGTGTGTGTGTGTGTGTGTGTGTGTGTGTGTGTGTGTGTGTGTGTGTCTGTATGTCTGTGTGTCTCACTGTGTTTTTCATTTTCTCCTCCTGTTTCTCACTCTATCACTTTTTCTTTTTTTTTTTACACTTGTAATAAAATTCTGTTGGCGGCAGTTTGACGTCCAAGGCGAACCTGCCGATCTCCATCGTCATTGTAATGCGACTGGATGATGTCAGGAAAACACGTGAGGATGAGCTGCTTCTGCTGCTGCTACGGCTGAAACAAACAAAACAAATCCTTGAAAACACAGCGTGTAGATTTCCGCTCCGCTGCCGACGTGAGAGCGGACGGTGAGCCGAGACGGAATCATGGTTTCCAGCTTCGCCCTGTTACTGAGCAAGACCTCTGTGGACTTTTCTCCCTGCCACTCACCTGCGTGCACCCCCACCTGCATCTCTCCGGTGGCAGTAAGATTTCGTCCGATTGGCCCAATAGATCGGCACACAAAGCGTAATGTGCAGCTGTTGCTAGAGCGCCACCACTTGTCTGTCCTGCTTTTTTTTTTTTTTTTTTTTTTGTCTCTGAGCCTCGTAAAGTCACAGATGGATTTTTCACCGTCGTAAACATGCCGCCGTTCGGAAGGGAATCACCTTGTCTAGTCGACAACATTCACCTGACCTAGCTTGCAGCTGCACACGACTTTCACTTTAAAACCACCACCGTCTGGTTCCAACCGTAGCCTCTTCACAGGTTGGAGAGTTGATAGAAAATCATTCTGACACAGACTCTAAGCACTAGGCCTTGCACCATTTATTAAAAATCCTCTGCACGCGTGTTTGACTCTGTCTCTGCCAAAGAGACCAGAGAGCAGATGAGGCACCTGAGTGCATCGCATCCTTAGTGGAATGATTGGAGTCATCCAGTGTATTTGTCCCTGTTGTTATGACACTTTTCATTAGTAAAAATTGGTGTCATAACATATCATAACACATAACATTGTCAATTAGGGATATTAATAATTAATTATTGATTAATTGTCGATTAAGAATTTAATCGATTAAATTGAATTAGTCACAATTAATTAAAAAAAAAATTCATGAGTAGTTAATATCATTATAACAGTGTAGTGGCAGGAAAGAGCAATTCTCCTGTGATGGTCATAATACACCTAGAACAAGTTACTTTTAAACAACTTAAAAAAACAAAAACAAGTTGAAAATGTGACCCGTTAGAAGTCAACTTAAAGTCGGAGGATAAATGTTTAGGTGTTTTTACTGTTCTCTAATGTAAAAATGGGTCACATTGTTATTTAAGGGTTAAACAGTGTGTTCCTCACACATTTGTCATTGTGAAATTTAGGTCCTCAAGAAAAATCGCCACTGATCAATGAATCGTTAATCGATCGATAAGGTCAATCAACTAACGATGGATGAATGAATTTATAATTTGCGTCCCTTTTGTCAATGTGGTTTATCGCAATCATTTCTGGGACCGTATATCGTCCAGCAGAAATGTCTTATCGTGATGGGCTGTCTGGGAACGGCACAATCCTGCTGCAGCAGCAGCGTGATAGAAAAAAAAAAAGAAGAGAAAGAACAAGCACTGAGAGGTTAAAAACACACATTCCTGAAGGAGCTGCTGACTGGCCAACCACAGGCCTGATTTCTTTTTTGCAGAGGCAGATCAGAGTTCAACCTGGAGCCCTGTCACCACGCACAGAGAGAGAGAGAGAGAGAGAGAGAGAGAGAGAGAGAGAGAGAGAGAGAGAGAGAGAGAGAGAAGAGAGAGAGAGAGAGAGAGAGAGAGAGAGAGAGATGAGAGAGAGGAGAGAGAGAGAGAGAGAGAGAGAGAGAGAGAGAGAGAGAGAGAGAGAGAGAGAGAGAGAGAGAGAGAGAGAGATCCTTTAATTCATAACCAGCACTGAGAGAATGTTGTCAGCAGGCTGCAGGCTGCTGGTGTGTGGTCTGCTCCCACAGGTTTTGCCTGCACCAAACGTTTGACGATTGTGCAGCCCAGCAATATGTTTCATGAAACGGGGCCGTCCTCATGGTCGGATGCGCTCGCTCGGTGTCTGAAGAAGAGTGAAATCTGTGACGCCGTCCGAACTGAAAATGTGACGTCAGCTCGATGGAATGTGTCACATAAATACTCACTGTCACTGCTGCTGCCGTAAATCATTTATCGCCTGGAGTCTCCATAAAACATTTAATCTGTGCTCAAAGTGTGTGTGAGTGTGTGTCAGAGTGTGAGTGTGTGTTTTACTGCCGGACCTTGAAGCTTGATAACTCCGGCGGAGGAATTTATATTGCGTTGATGAAGTTTTTTTTTTGTGAGTCAACACTCAGACGCGCTGGTTGGTATTTTTTAACTCGCATTGTTTTCAGCCTCCGGTTGAGAAAACACAAAGTTCTCCGGACGCAGACACAGTATCCTCCCGCCCGCCCCCCCAAGTCGTCGTCCCGCCGCCCTCGTCCAATCGCGCGTGCGAGGCCGGTCGAGTGACGTCGAGCTCACGATGATGGAGACAGAGGTCAACGGTACGACCTCTAGCTGCCACTGCTGCTCATCAGGGTTGTACACGGAGATTTGAATACTGTTACCTCTCTGTTAAGTGTGTGTGTGTGTGTGTGTGTGTGTGTGTGTGTGTGTGTGTGTGTGTGTGTCTGTGTGTGAGAGAGTCAGCCGCCAGCTGGTGTCTCCCAGTTATCCTGAGCTAAATTTAGACAGACTCCCCCCTTGTCTCGCCCACTGCACCCCCCCACCCCACCCCCCACCCCCACCCACTCTTCCATTATTAATGAGCTGAAACAGGAACCAGGTCCCTCTGTCACCAGTTAGTGGCTGCGGTGGTGGGCATGTTGTTGCTGCTGGTGTGTGTGTGTGTGTGTGTGTGTGTGTGTGTGTGTGTGTGTGTGTGTGTGTGTGTGTGTGTGTGTGTGTGTGTGTGTGTGTGTGTGTGTGTCAGATTCTGGGAGCCTGATAAAAGTTCAGAAGCAGAAAAAAGATGCGACCATCGATTCACCCGGGGGGGGGGGGGACTGAGATGCTTCCTCAGTGGGTGGGAAGGTGCAGCCGGTCCTCAGGTTGGAGCGGCAGGGGTCATGTGACCGGGCAGCGATGAGGGGAGGAGCCAGTTGTCAGCGAGCGTTGCCTGGGTAACCTCCAGGCGATGCGTGGACGCCGCCTGAGGAATGTCACGAGCCGCGTTCCTCTCATTGTCTGCTGTGTGTGTGTGTGTGTGTGTGTGTGTGTGTGTGTGTGTGTGTGTGTGTGTGTGTGTGTGTGTGTGGGGAGGGGAGGGGGTGAGAGGGCCAAAGGGGATTGGGTGAGGTGGGGGAGGGAGTCAGACCCCCCCCCTTAAAAAACACAAAGCAGCACAAGTTCCACCATTGCCACAGAATGTGACCATTATTATTTTGTGTGTTTTTTAAGTTTGCAGTGGCTCCCAGTTGTGAGCCGTGGTTTTGGTCCGAGTGTGTAGTTGAATCGTGCTTCGTATTGTTGAGTCCCGTCGCTGAAGCTGCCTCCTGTTTTCCTGCAGACAAACCAAACCGCTGACTTTTGCTGACTGCATCGGAGATGAACTGCCGGTGGGCTGGGAGGAGGCGTACGACCCCGTGGTCGGCGCCTACTATGTCGACCACAACACCAGTGAGTCCCGCCCACTTTCTGTCTTTTTGAACGTCCTCCCTCCTCGCACACGTCACTTGACTTTTATAGGTTCGGTGTTCTACCTCCAGTGGGGGAGCCACTGATATCCAGGAAAACTCTCTGGGTCTCCGAGACCAAGGGGTCACCAACACGGTGACCCCCGGGGACCACATGAGTCGCCCGCAGGCCTGTTCTAAAAATAGCGCAACCTGTTGAACGGCGTCTGAAATTCATCTTTGTTCAGCCTTGTCGCATCATTGTTGATATTTATTGAGAACTCATTCACGTGTTATTGTCTTCACATAGATCAGTATCAGTAATAATCATATGTAACTCAAGGCTGACTGAGAAAAGTAGTTGTTTCAGGAGAGCAAACTGGTTGCCCTTGGCATGACTCAGTACTACGGGTGTTAACAATTAATCGGTTATAATCGATTAATTGTCGATTAAGAATTTAATCGATTAAATTAAATTAGTCGCAATTAATCAAACATTTTTTACACGGTTAGTTAATATCATTATCAACAGTGTAGCGGCAGGAAAGAGCAATTCACCTGTAGATGCTGTGTTGGTCATATATGCCTAGAACAAGTTACTTTTAAAGAAGTTTAAAAAAAAAAAAAAAAGTTGAAATGTGACCCATTAGAAGATAACGAAGTCAAACGATAAATGTTGAGGGTGTTTTACTTCTACTTTATGTTCTCTTAAGTAAAAATGGGTCACATTGGACCCTCAAGATTACTTAAGTGTTAACAATACGTTCCTTACACATTTTTCATTGTGAAATTTAGGTTGTCAAAAAAAAAAATCGCTGCTTATCAGTTAATCAATAATCAATTGGTAAGGTCAATCAACTAACGATTAACAAATTAATCGATAATTTGCATCCCTACTCAGTACCCATGAAGTAGCACTCAAGTTCAAAAGGTTGGTGGCTCCAGACCCAGAGGCATTGTACTTAGCCCTGTGTTTGCAGCCTCCTGCCGAAGAGTGCTGCTTTTTTTGGCCCTTACACATGTTTGGAAATTTGGGGGTTTGGAGGTTTGGGTCGGAGGGACAAAAACAAGATGATCTCTGTGGGCGGAGCCAGCACCTATTTGGTGGGGGCGTGGTCTTCAGTGCCGTTTGTGACATCACAAAGGGCCAGATGGCTGTCAGGAGACGGTCAGTACAGTGAAGACTGGCGCTGCCTGTCCCCAGAGAGCACCCAGCTGGAGGACCCGCGGGCCCAGTGGCAGCGTGAGCAGGAGTCCATGCTGCGCGACTACCTGTCGGTGGCCCGCGACGCCCTCAGCGCCCAGAAGGAGATCTACCAGGTGAAGGAGCAGCGGCTCCTGCTGGCGCAGCAGGAGTACCGCCAGCTCAACGACGCCTGGAGGGACAAGTCCACGTCTCAGACGAGCCGTGAGTTCCACGCTCAGTTTCTTCCTTAGTTTTGTTGTTGTTGTTGTTGTTGTTGTTGTTGTTGTTACCGGAAGCCCAGTGCTCGCCAGTGTCGGCTCCGCCTCCAAACGTCTCCCCGTCCCTCCTGCAGTCAACTCCAGGTCGTCCTCGTCCTCCAAGTACGACCCCGACATCCTGAAGGCAGAGATCGTCACCGCCAAGAGTCGGGTGAGTGCCCGCACCTCCACCTCCGGGTGTCCACATCCATCAACGTCAGCGACGTGTCGATTTGTTAATCGACGATTTGATTGTATCAGCTGGCAGATGAACGTATGGGTCCAGGCACCGCTATCGTTCAGACGCACCCTTTTTGAAATTGACACAGCAGGTCCGTGTCACCGATCCCGTTCACGTTGCGCACCAGGCAGGTGGTGTCCGGCTGTGTAGAGAAAGACCGATAGCCGCCGCTCTCCTGGCGCTACCAAGTCGGCAGTGTTGCAGGATTTGGAACGAATGACGGCTTTACGGATGAAATAACGGCTAATTAATTGCTCAAGCTCTTGTGCAGGTTGACTCGACTGATCTTGCCCTTTAGTAAGATAAGAGATGTGGTGACCTTGGTTAAGTTACCATGATTAAAGAAATGCCTGGAAAAGAAGATAGATAGAACGGTGAAATCACGCAGGGTCACGGGCTCCTGTTTTTTTCTCTCTCTCGTCTCTCATGTTAAAAAGAAAGGCCGACTCGTTGTTGAACAAAACGTTTTGACTCTTGTTGTCATTGTGGAGCGGAAGAACACGCTGAAGTTGTGTTGACACTGTTGGACAGAAGGGATTTAGGATACGGAGAGACGAGTGTGTGAAATGTGAACAAACGGGATCTCGGGATCGGAGCTCAATGCACGCACACACATGAAAAAATAAATTACGTTGACACCTGTTGTTTTAACACTTCATGTTAACATTGAAGTTCAATATTGAGTACGTGGCAGTGGATTTTTCAACACAATTTTCGGATTTAGTCATATTTTTTAAAATATTTAGTATTGATCAAAGGTCACTTGAAGGTCACTGTTTGGGTTGAAACATTGATGCATCTTTTTCATTTCTGTGCGTGCGTGTGTGTGTGTGTGTGTGTGTGTGTGTGTGTGTGTGTGTGTGTGTGTGTGTGTGTGTGTGTGTGTGTGTTCCAGGTGAACCAGCTGAAGAGGGACCTGGCCAGCATGAAGCAGGAGCTGCAGTATAAGGAACAAGGCTTCCAGACGCTGCGAGAGTGAGTCCCCCCCCCCCCCCTTTTTTTTTTTTTTAGAAATGACCCTCCAGGATGAAGGCTCTCAGAAAGTGGTTGATGTTTGCATGTAAACAGGAAACCAGAGGGTTTTTTTTGTTGTACCTCATCACACATTGACTTCATCTCGCTTTGTGTGGCTTTATCTGCTGAAGCAGCAGCAGCAGCAGCATATAAATGTCAGGCAGAGCTGAGACCGTTCTACTTCAATGGTTCTAAGATCTGCTCTCTTGCTGCTCTGAGTACCAGAAGAGTCCTGTGGTGTCTCCCGCTGTTTTATGAACTTTAATGTTCCAGTCTAAGTCAGAATGACTCCGCTTCAGCGCCGCCAACGTTCCGTTTTTTTCCTCTCGGCTTCCGATCGGCCGACACGAGGTTACTTACAGCGCCACCTCCTGGTTTCATGCGTGCTCGAGCTCTTGAGTTCTTAGTACCGTCGTCTGTACTGTTGGTTTAAATTGGACCTGTGGGGCGACACGGTGGCACAGTGGTGAGCGCTGCCACCTCACAGTAAGAAGGTTGTGGGTTAACTTCCCGGGCCCGGGGCCTTTCTGTGTGGAGTTGTGATGTTCCTCCTGTGTCTGCGCGGGTTCTCTCCGGGTTCTCCGGCTTCCTCCCACACTCCAAAAACATGCATGTGAGGTCAATTGGAAACTCTAACTTGTCCGTAGGTGTGTGTGTGTGTGAGTGCGAATGGTTGCTTATCTTTGTCTCTTTGTGGCCCTGCGGTGAACTGGCGACTTGTCCAGGGTGTCACCCTGCCTTCGCCCCATGACAGCTGGGATTGGGTCCAGCAGAACCCTCTGACCCTGAGCTCAGGAATAAGCGGGTATCGAAAATGAATGGATCAGAATCAGAATCAGGGCGCATGGACACGTGGGGAAAAACCTGCCAATCCCAGTCGCAACATGCAGACGACGTGTTTACCGACAACACGAAATATTTCCTCGGGAAGACGCTGCAGGGGCGCCTTCTGGCAGCGGGTGTAATCCATCCCGGTAGCCACACTGCTGCTGCTGCTGCTGCTGGTTCTGCTGCTGGAGGTGTGAGGCGGCCGGCGCTCTGCTCTGCTCGTTCGACGCCGCGGTTTTACGGCTGGTTGTTATCGTGCATTCCGCAGGCTCATTAAACATCGGCGCAGGGCCAGGAATGTGCCGGGGAACGCCACGATGCGGTGCGGTGGCGTGGGTCAGGCAGCAGCGTGGCTCTCTGTGTGTGTGTGTGTGTGTGTGTGTGTGTGTGTGTGTGTGTGTGTGTGTGTGTGTGTGTGTGTGTGTGTGTGTGTGTGTGTGTGTGTGAGTGAGAGTGCTGGATTATGGAGCGGTTGGACGGCATTCCTCTCAGGTTACAGTCATCTGAGCGCGCTCACAAGCCGCTCATTGTTCGCAGCCACTCTGGGCTCCTGTGAAGGGTTCAGTAACGGCCGGACTGGAGAACGCGGCCGGTTCTGTTCCAGGAGAGGAGTGGAGTGGAGCTCTTCCTCTGGCCGGTCCGAATAGACAAACAACACAAACAGTGCCCCCCCCCCCTTCCCACCGCCCTTCGACGACTCAGCCAGGCTGAACCTCTCTGTCGCTCCGGAATGATGATGAAGTTGATGTTGCTGACACGTTTGACGCCCAGAGAGGAAGTTTGGGACAAAGTCGGTACAAAGAATCAGGAAATAATATCCGACAGCAGCACGACAGAGCAGATTTTCCTCTGGCTTCGCTCACTCTGGAGCGTTGCTGAAGCAAAACTCGGATAAGTGCGATGAATCGGGGTCAGAGGTCAGGAATGATTGAGCGCGCCGGGTACTTGTGGGTCAGGCCGTGTTTTGAGCCGAGCGCTTCCTCATTCCCTCCCCCCCTCCCCCACCCTCCCCCCCCTTCCGCCTCCTCCCTCCCTCCTTCTCAGGAGAATGCAGTCCAACCTGTTCCTCTATTGAACACATGACAGGCTGCTGCTGCTGCTGCTGCTGCTGCTCTCAACCGAGACACAGCCGGCAAGTCACCTGAGTTTCAATCCGACAGGAAGTTCATCAGCCGTCGGCTTGCTGCTGCTTAAATACCAGAGGAAGACTTCTCCTCTTTCAAGTCCTCGTGTTGGCTGAGGTTGTTAAGCTGACATCACCACCAGAGATCAGGCGGTGTCCACGTCCTGCGGGTCAGACGCCGAGTGCGTTTCAAAAATAAACTGGTCGACATCGACATCGACATCCACAACGACAGAGACGGCGGAGCTGTGCGGACCGACCCCCTGAATGTGTAATTTTCTAAAGTGAACAAAACAGCAGAGCGCCACCTGGCTGCTCCTCGGTGCAGCCGGACAGCAGACCATGTTGACGTGGACGCGTGTCAAAACAAAAAGTCCCGTTTTCTCCTGTGTAACCATTGCGTGTTTACTGTGCGGAGGCCTTTACATACCGCAGTGTTTGTTCACGGCGTTGTGAGCACACAGGCATGCACTCTCGCTCTGTGCTCTCCTGCGCCCCCGCTGGCGGCAGGACGCTAACGTTACCCCTCCGTCCCTCTCCCAACCCCCCCGACCTCCAGGATCGACCAGAAGATGTCGAACAGCCCGTCGGGCTACAAGCTGCAGGACGCGCAGGCCATACTGAGCGAGGTGCGCTCCATCCGGGACGCCATCAGCTGCGGCGAGAGGGAGAAGCAGGAGCTCATGCAGGTAGGAACCAGGTCTCATCACCTCGGCGAGGAGGAAGACCGCACGTCGTCTTCCTCCTCCTCCTCATCTTAGTCTCAGAGGTGAACTGGAAACATTCACAAACAAAATCAAGCGTGGGAAAAAAATCAAACGCACCCTATGAAGGACACAGAGTCTAAGAGGAGTTCAGAGGAACAGGTTAACTGTGTGTGTGTGTGTGTGTGTGTGTGTGTGTGTGTGTGTGTGTGTGTGTGTGTGTGTGTGTGTGTGTGTGTGTGTGTGTGTGTGTGTGTGTGTGTGTGTGTGTATGTGTGTGTGAGTGAGAAAGGATGAAGGAGACACCACTAAAACTGTGATAAATTCTAACATCCACTTCCTGCAGATGACGCCACACTTCACCGTAGGTTAACACTTAAATAAAGGAGTGCATAAAATAAAAGAACAACAGACTTAATGTCTCACCTAAATGTACTATTTGTTCTCTTAGCCCAGGCGTTCTCTAAATATTCGGCAAGGGCGGATAGCTCGTAATAAAAAAACAACAACATTATAGTCTGTCTGCATCATTCAGCCACATGGAATCAACACTTTCACACCTATCAGACAACTTCTCATGGTACAAAGGGCAATAAAACACAAAAAGTGGAGCTCATTCTCAACATCGATGTTACAGCAGTCACAGTCTTGTGTGTGTTTGTAGAGCTGGAAACAAGCAGCAGCTCATGACCATGAAAATTCAAAAAACACACCAAAGAAGATTTCCCTGCTTTCATTTCACCGGCAGTTCACAGTGCAGATGTTACATTTCCACCAGAAGAAGAGAAAAAAAAAACCCAACTGCACAGTCTGGCAGGCTTCATGCACAGTGAGCCGACGAATCTCAATGTTTGTTGCTTTGTTTAAAACCCTGAAGGTTATTTATTTATTTATTTATTTATTTATTTATTTATTTTACACTGATGACGATGGTTGTGATTGGTACGAGTCCCCACCCACTCTCCCACCTGCGGCTGACAGCTCAGCCTGCCAGACTGTCACAGAGTGTCTCCACGGCAACAAGACATCTGCCTCGTCCACCTCGCCAACATTCACATTTAACTCTCAAAGCCATAGGTGTCAAGCTCTGGCACTGTAATAATATTTTTGGCCCACAAGGCAATACCAAACCCACTACTAGAGCTGGCCTGCCAGTATTATAAAGCGCATGTTCCACTAATACTACACAACCCAGACTGCTTTGCTGGTATTTTGGCCATGTCAAGCAGGACAGGGCGTTCATTAAAGGATGTGATTTATTTTTTTTATTTAACCTTTATTTTACCAGGAAAGTTCCATTCAGATTCAAGAATCTCTTTTCCAAGGGAGTCCTGGAATTATGATACTGTGGGTGGTCAATAATTTATTGTTGTCATTTTATATGTACATTTATTTTTGGCCCGTGGAAAAGGGTTACTGTTGAAATTTAACTCAAAAGGCTGCAAATTAAAAGGCCAGGCATATTAGTTTTATTTTAATTTTGAAATTCAATTTTGCATGTGTGCAATATTCAGTTTATTGTATAGTATTAAACTTTGCTAGTTCCATATTCAGGTTGAAGCAAAATGTGTTTGGGTCCATATGAAAAGGTTCACTTCACATCAATGCTGACCCGAGACGTCGTCCAAATTTGAACTTTTTCCTCACTGTGTATTTGAGTTTGACTCCTCTGCTCTAAGCCCCTGATTGGCTCTGGGCTCAGCAGCCGCCCGTGTGTACGCCACGGCGCAACGTCGGCTGACGCCGGGCTGTTGTGATCAATCCGATTTGTCTGCTGAAATCTGCTGAAAACGTCTGACAGTTTTCCTGTTACAAACATGTAAAATGGCGAGACGCACCTTCTCTCCCGCCTCCAACAGAAACTGGCCGTGCTGAAGGACGGCTTCCAGCTGGACTCGTCCTCGCAGCAGGAGCTGTGGGGCAGCAGCCCGTCGCTGGCCAGCTCCGACGTCTCGGCCCCCCGCCTCTACTCGGACGCCGGCTCGCAGACCGACATCCCGGCCGAGGTGAGTCCAGGAGGAGGCCTGCCGACGTCGGCTCGCAGGCCCGCTGGCCCGCTGGCTCGCTGGCCCGCTGCCGTGTCTAAAGTTGCACCTGTGTGTTTGTTTCAGTTCATGAGCAGCTCCAACAAGCTGGCCGAGAAGGTCCGACTCAGCCTGAAGTACGAGGAGGCCAAGAGGAGGTGAGTCCGGCTCCTCCTGTCTGAGGAAGCAGGGAGATGGAGGGCAGGCGCTTTCTGTGGAGATGCTTCACAACTTCACCAATGAATAAACCCCTGGTCCACACGCACCCTCCTCCTCCTCTTCTTCCTCCTCCTCTTCTTTCTCACCCTCCTCTTCCTTCTCGTCCACCTCTGCCTCCCCTCTTATTCCTCCCCTCCTCTTCTTCCTTTTCTTTTTCCTCTTCTTCGTAACCCCCCTCTTCTTCCCACTTCTTCCTCTTTTTCCTCCTCCGCCTCTGCTTCCCCCTCTTCCTCCTCGTCTTCCACTTCTTCCTCCTCCTCCTCTTCTTCCTCTTCTTCCTTTTCTTCTTCCGCCTCTTCCCCTTCTTCTTCCTCTTCTTCCTCTTCCTCCTCTTCTTCCACTTCCTCCTTCTACTCTTCTTCTTCTTCCTCTTCTTCCTCCTTCTCTTCTTTTTCCTCTTCCTCTTCTGCTTCCTTTTTCTCCTTCTTCCACTTCATCCTCCTCCTCCTCTTCCTCTTGTTTTTCCTCCTCCTCCTCCTCCTCCTCCTCAGGATCGCCACCATCGAGGTGCAGATCGCCAAGCTGGACAGCGAGGCGTGGCCGGGGCTGCTGGACCCCGAGAGAGACCGCCTCATCCTCATCAACGAGAAGGAGGAGCTGCTGAAGGAGCTGCAGTACGTCAACCCCCGCCAGCGGCTGGAGCCCAACGACGCCGAGCGGCTCGAGTCGCAGAAGAAGCGTCTGGAGAGAGACCTGCAGGCGGCCCGGGACAGCCAGAGCAAGGCCCTGACGGAGAGGTGGGAGGCTCGCCGCTCGCACCACCACGCCCACATTGTCGCCAGTCAGCCAGTCAGCAGCAGCAGCGTTGGCAGAAGCAGGAAGTCAGTCAGTGGTCAGCAGCTCCCAGGATCCAACATGGATTCCAGTCATTTCAATGGCTGCTCACACAGCACACAGGCTGAGAAAGTGCTTGGTTTCTGCATTACTTTGCCATTCTTGGGACCATAGAGCACGTATCAGTAGTGCCACTTCCCATCATGCCTCTGTAACTGACGTGATACATCAGAACGCATCAGCCAATCAGGACAAGCCATAACGTCTGGCTCGGGGATTTTCAGGCCTTTGTTTTTCGAAAGATTAGAAGTCTTTATTTTTGTATTTCTGTCTATGAGAAAAATGTTTTTTGGGCAGTGTGGGATTTTTGGCTGCAGTACCTCCAGTGGCCGCTGGAAAGAAGTGGCCGCACTGCCATCTTCCCAGTCAGGTATCCAGTTCTTGTAATGCGTTCATGGTGGGCTGTCGGATCAAAACTGGACTGGCTGATGTCTGTCTGCTGCAGACTAGCTGCAGTTAAACTCCGCCCACCATCTCCCATCTCTCTGTCTGTTCTGTCGACCCCCCCTCACCCCCTCCACAGTGTTAGTGGCGTGTCTAGCTCAGGTGCTCTGTCCCTCTTTGTGTCTCGTCTCCTGTTCCTGAAACCTGAGAGGCAGCAGAGCCGCATCATGAAAGGAGCCTCTGTAGTGTGGACCCCCGCCACACACACACACACACGCGCGCGCACGCACGCACGTAGGAAGTGCAGTTTGCTCTATGCGTAACCTGATGACATGCTCCCAGTAACAGCCTCGACCGGACTGGTTTCTTCCCAGGCAGCACAGGCGGTCTGAGCGGCTGAAGACGCACAGAGTCACGGTTCATTCTGTCGCTCATGAAAAAGGCTTGACGATACTGTGTTTTTTTTTTTGTTCAGCCAACACAGTTTGATTTTGCTGTTGTAACGTTTCAGGCTTCGGCTTCACTGCAAGAGGAACAAGCTGGTGAGGGAACTGGAGGAGACGGTGCGACTGGCCTCCTCGCTGCACACGCAGCTCAAGAGGTTGGTCCTGCTCTTCGTCACTGCAAAGCAGCTCCTGTCTGGAGTGCTTTCCCTCATTTGTGGTTCACACGCACGCGCGCACATACACACACACACACCCAAGACAACCAATCAACCGTTTTTTTCCGCGGCTGATCCACCCTGAGTGCCCCGACAGGCGGAACTCCTGCGGGATGATGCAAGGCCGCTGCAACACCGTCGCATGCAGCAGAGTCTCTGTCATTTTTTTTTTTTTTTTTTTTTTTGTAAAGTTTCCAGCTCTTGAAAGTTCAGCCCCGAAAATGTAAGACGAGTCCTCGGGGGGAGCTTAGTCGTTTCGGCTCGCAGCTAACAAGCTCCTGGCCTTAATTAGAGAGCCGCTCATTGGCCAGGATAAGGGTGGAGGAGGAGGTGGGGAGGTGGAGGAGGAGGTGGGGGGGATGTTGTCTCCGTCTGGAAGCTCTCCCTCGGGTTTAGCAATTAGGAGGAAGAACCCTCAAGTACAAGTTTTTTTTTCGGTGGTGCTTAAACAGAAACACCAGACTATTGATATTAAGTGCGTTATTTATTGTAAGACGCGCAAAACAAATCAAATTCAGCCCGTAAACACTGAAGTGTTCATTCTGCGTCCGTCGCCACGGAGGCCGGACGCTTAGCGACGACATCATCATCACGCACGTGCCAAACTGATCAGCTAGCGTCGTGAGAATATCTGCTAATTAGTTCAAAGTCTGCAAGTTGTTACTGTTGAAAGAGGAAATAATGAGGCAAGCAGTTGCGTTAAATCAAGACGTCGGCGCCTGCAGCTGCTCTGCTCCGCTAGAGTTTCTTTGCAGTTGAACCGCGGATGACCCACTTGGGTTTCTCGGGCCGTTGTGTTTTTCCCTCTCAGCTTGCCTCCTCGAGGAGGAGTCTCACTCTGTGTCTGTCTCTCTCTCCCCGCCCCTCCAGCCTCTCGGCCAGCACCCTGTCCTGCTCCTCTGGCAGCAGCCGAGGCTCTCTGACGTCCAGCCGCGGCTCGCTGGCCACCACCTCCAGCCTGGGCTCCACCTCCTCGCTCAGCTTCACCGACCTCTACCTGGAGCAGCCGGAGCTGGCCGACCCGGACTTCCAGAACAAGCTGGAAAGCCTGCTGCAGGAGGGCGGCCAGGGCGGCTACCGGCCCTCCAGCTCCATCACCACCATCCACGAGCACGAGGTGGTGACGGGCTGCGGAGGGCGGAACGCCGCCAGGCCCGAGGGCAGAGCGGGCGGGGAGGCGGGAGGCGCCGGTTCTCCCGCTGGGGGAGGAGGAGGCGGGGTTGGTGGAGGGGCGGAGCCGTCCAGGATCCAGGTGCTCAGACTGTCGGAGACTCCTCGCTCCATGAACTCCTTGTCGCCGCGCTCCTCCCTCTCCTCGCTGTCCCCGCCCTGCTCGCCGCTCATCAGCGACACCAACTTCCTGTCGGGACAGACGTTCCCGGCTCAGGCCGAGCCGGGCGTCCTGGACCTGGACATCCACAGCCGGCTGGCGGAGCTGGAGCTCAACATGAACTGTGAGGAGGAGCAGCAGCAGCGGGAGGAGCAGGAGGAGAAACAGAATCACAGGAACCTGCTGGGGCAGGAGGTCAAAGGTCAGACACCAAGCAACTTCCTGTCGTTTGTGCCGGTGTAGGTACATAATGTGTCCGGGCTCAGCGATTTCAGTGACGTGGCAAACTGTCATTGGC
>NW_027466061.1:27890000-28085000 GCF_046127955.1 Nelusetta ayraudi
CTCGGAGAAGGTAACTGGACTGGTCTCGGCTCGCCGCCGGCCCTGTGACGCAGCTCCGTCACGGGACCTTCTCCTCCATCAGGTCAACAAGGAGACCAGCATGGACACCGTGCTGCCGCCGTACCACCACTGCTCGGCCGTCCGGCCCAAGGAGCGCCGCCCGGACGTCCACCAGCAGAACCCCTTCATGAGGGGCAACACCATCATCCGCTCCAAGACCTTCTCCCCGGGCCCTCAGAGCCAGTACATCTGCAGGGTGCGCAGAGCCGCCTGACCTTCCCACCGCCCAAGCAGGTGTCCCTCCATCCAGGTGTGTTGACCCTCTGCTCGTGCCTCCAGATAAACCGCAGCGACAGCGACAGCTCCACGCTCTCCAAGAAGTCTCCCTTCGTCAGGAACGCCTCGGAGAGACGCAGCATGCGAATGAAGAAGGTGAGAACGTCCGTTCCTGTCCGGTTTCCCCGCCGGGCTCCTCCAGCAGGTCGGTCACTGACCTCACCGTCCTCCGTCAGCCTCCGCTGCAGGTCAAAGGTCTGGACGGCCTCCTGCGGACCTCCCTGGACCTGGAGCTGGACCTGCAGGTGTCCCGGACGCGGCAGGCCCGACTGTCGCAGGAGCTCCACGTGCTGCGAGAGCTGAAGGCGCAGCTGGAGAAGGCGAGGCAGCAGGGCCGCAGAGAGCTGCCCGCCCTGGTCCAGGAAGACGAGCGCTTCCGGCTCCTCCTCAAACAGGCTGAGAAACAGGTGAGTCGGCTTCCCCCAAGGGTGGGGGGGAAGGGGGAGGTCACGCCGGACCTGAGACCTTTTTTCACTCTGTTCACCACTTTTGGTGTCCGCCACCCAGACTCAAGAGGAGCAGCTGCAAGAGAAGAGGGTGGAGAAGATGATGAGGGCGGCAGCCAAGGACGTCCACAAAATCAGGGGACAGAGCCGCAAAGAGGTCCCCGAGGTCCAGACCTTCAGGTGCGGAAAGGAAGCATTTTACAGGATTCTGGATCGTAGGATTGGCAAAATTGTGTATTTATTGATCGATTGGTTGATTTTTAAAATCTGCCAAATCATACTAATGAACACGAGAGATTATAGCTATACGGCAAAGTCCCAGTGGTAGGTGAAAAAAAAACTGTGTTCCTTAAACACTATTGCGCAAAACCCTTTAAGGCTATTATATAATTGGATTGCACAAAAGCCCATGTCTATCAATTCAAAAAGTTTTATAATCTTTTTCCTGTTTTATACACTCGCTAGCAGCAAATATGTAGAATACACAAAAGCTGAACTTGTGACGGCTGTTCTGGTTCGTGCTGCATAGAAAAAAGAAAAAATAGCCGGCGAAGTCGTCGAGTTGCCGTGTTTTTGGATTCCAGGGCGACACCGTGTTTTTTTGGTTGTTGCTGTATTTGTAACCGTGAACCTGTCAGGCATTTCCTCACCTTCTGGAATGCTGCTTATACTGCCCCCTACTGACCAAACCAATGCAATTCATTGGCTCCAGTCACTGAAGTGCTTAGTTTTTTTTCTTTTTCTTTCGTTTTTTTTTTTACTGGTTTTCCATCACAGTGGTTCAACTGCA
The DNA here is from genome assembly GCF_046127955.1 of Nelusetta ayraudi. Classification (NCBI taxonomy): domain Eukaryota; kingdom Metazoa; phylum Chordata; class Actinopteri; order Tetraodontiformes; family Monacanthidae; genus Nelusetta; species Nelusetta ayraudi. The sequence continues at coordinate 27,891,573 of NW_027466061.1, forward strand.
GCCACAGTTAAATGCAATTTATCAAGTTTCAGCAGCTAACGGTTGCTAGCCGTTCTGAACGGGTTCTTCAACTGGCTACAACTGTTCCAGACTCTAATGTGTGAACTTTAGCCTTATTGACCGATTAAACTGTTGTAATTCACTTTAGCCCACTGGCTAATCTTGACATTAGCATTGCTAATAGGCTTGAGGGAGTCCTGGGCATACATGCTAACCATAGCCCAGTTAGCGTGTATGTTGCTCCTCTGCTCCTGAGGCTTCAGTCCCCATGAAAGGACGTCCGACCTGCAGTGTCTGAGTCCGCACGCTCGAATCTAACGCCTTGTGTTGTGTCGTTTTGCGTGCTGCTCCAGAGAGAAGATGGCCTTCTTCACGCGGGTGAAGAGCAGCATCCCTGACCTGCCGGCCGACGACGTGTAGAGAAGCATTTCAAAGTATTTACTCTCCCGAGTCCGACGCTGCTGCTCCTCCTCACTCAACGGTGACGGTGTCATGAAGAATCTAAACTAATAATAACAATAATAATGATAATAATAATGAGGATGATGAATATGATGGTAATGATAATGAATGTTGGTAGGGGAAAAAAAAATCATCGTGAAGAGCTCTGCGTTTTTAACGTGGAGAGTTTGTGTTTGTAACTTAGCGCTAGCTCAAGTTCCCCTTTTTTTCCCCTCACTCCTTTTCGGTCTGTTCTTTCTGTTACTAACAGGCTGCTTTTAAAATCATCAAGCACAAAGTCACACAGTGGCAGGTTTTATGAGAAAAGAGGGCACAAAACTTAAAAGAAGACACACACACACACACAAAGGTACTGAAGTCCGCAGCAGGCTTGTGTTTCTGTCTTAACCTGCACACGGAAAGTTGTGTACAACGTCACGCCGCCAACACAAGTCACAACTCAGCGAAAGCTTCTGATCAGCGAGCATGTTTATGTCTCATCAGTGTGAAGCTGCTTCAACAGTCACTGGCACTCGGGTCGTCCCGTCGATTGTCTGCACTTTAAAACTAAAGAAAGACGAAAAACTTGATGTGGCTTTTTGGAAACAAACAATCAAACTAGAAGAAATCCTCCAGCCTCTGCTGGGGGAAAATACACACACACACACACACACACACACACACATACACACAGGAAGAGAAAATCAGCTGTGCTTCTGATGACTGTGATTGAACTTCATACTGACTGCATGTCTAAGCTCCGCCCCCTCTGTGTTCCTGGCCAGTGACTGGAATGAATGACGAGCAGTCTTTGTTTCATCACTCTCATTGGCCGCTTACCTGATGTCGAGATGAATCTTCATCATGTAGCAGTGAGGCTAAAGGAGTTAGCACTTGTCCCCAGGTGGGTCACCAGGTGTCACCTTGGCTTAGAGAAGTTTTGTTATCAGGGTTTTTTAATACTGGAGGATTTCAGGCTTTGTTTCCTGTGAAACTGGAAATGAGAGGACATATCAGAGTGTCTCTGGGAGAACTGGACGCTGGCATCTCATCAGCAGGGCGCCCCAGCATCTTCAGCGTCAGGTGCATTTGTCTCCACGAGGTGCCGACCTTTTTTCTTTTTTTTTTTTATGATCTGGTTTCGTTTGCTCTGATGTTTTCCTCTTTCGCTGCATCGTACTCGCAAATACAATGTGTGTGATGGCGTCAGAGGCGCAGAGGGAGCGTTGTGAAGAGGGTGGGAGGTGGACCGACTGTTGGAGGGGATGGGGGGGGCGCTCGTGACGAACGGAGCCGTCTCTGTCCTTGATGCCTTTCACTCAGTGCTGAAGCAGAACGAAGCTGATGTTACCTTCACATCCTCAGCACACAAACCTGTGTGTGTGTGTGTGTGTGTGTGTGTGTGTGTGTGTGTGTGTGTGTGTGTGTGTGTGTGTGTGTGTGTGTGTGTGTGTGTGTGTGTGTGTGTGTGTGTGTTTGTGTGTGTGTGTGTGGGGTCGGGCACACTTTGTGTCTTGATGTGAAGCCAGAGGAGCGGGATTGCTTTGATGGGAAGACACGGGCGGTTCGGTTCACTTCGCTTTCCTCTCTCTGTTACTTTTCCTTTCTACCTCATTTTGAAATATTTTCTTCCAGAGAAAAGAGTCGAGACTCTCCGTGAAGGTTTTGACAGTGCAGACGGCGACAGTCGTCTTTTTTTTTTGTCGTCGCGCCCCACCCGTCGTTCGTCCCCGAGATTTGCGTTGCCTGTGCGAAATCATAGGGAGAAGCATCAGCAGCTGACAAAGTGCATTCTGGGTAACATCCGCTCTCTGATGAGGCAAACTTTGAAAGGCCTGACCTGTTTTTTTTCTTTTCTTTTTAAACGTCACCCACAGAAAGTATAAGATGTTCCCGGCCGGGTCGCCATGGTAACGTTCCGCTCAAAGCTTTTCCTTCGTCATTCAGTTCATCCGGCGACCTGGAGTGCCTTGAAAGGCGCCTTATAAATTAAATGTATTATTATTATTATTATTATTATTATTATTATTATTATTATTATTATCTGTCAGCCTGAATGCAGCAGCAACATTCCAGTCCATTCTCTCCACCGCCTGTATGTGTGAGACCGGCAGAGGAAGTCGATTGTTTATGTTTTTTATGACATCCTATCACCCTGCGGGAGCCTGGCCGAGCCCTCAAACTCTCCACCTCTCGCTCCCAGAAATAAAAAATTAAAACCAGCCTTCCTTTTGTGATTGATAGACGCTGTAAATACAGAGTAAAATGAGGATAGTCACTACATGTTCAGGTAGATGTAGAAAAACGTTGCACAAATCATTGTAGGGAAAATAACAACTATTAAAAAAAGAGAGAGAGAAAGAAAACAAAATGACACTAAAGATTTATTTTCTTATGAGAGAAAGTAAGATGAAACTGGTTAACGTAGTACAGCTACAAAGTGTTTGGTTCAAAACCAAAGAGTCACCCTGAAACAACTGCGCCCCCCCTAAGAACAGCTTCCAAATGATACTGCAGGGGGGGGGTGCAGACGTGCTCGCCCGCCCTCGAACTCTTCAGACAGGATCCACACATGATTCTTTTTTTTGTTTCACACAATTCTTAACACGGGGATTTGCTTCAACTCGGTAGCTGCTTGAATCTTTTGTTTGTCTTTTGGAGGGGGGGGTTCTTCTGTCATCTTGCAGCATGAACGTGAGTCCCAGTGGACTTTTCAGTGTTTAAAGAAACCAAACATGCCTCTGACCGAGACGTTTTAAATGAAAAGAAAGTTTCAACAGTTGAAATAAAAAGTCACATTTTTGCTTCTGGTCAAAATGAGAAGCTGGAGAACACAGTGTGAAGGCAGCAGGGAAACTGTGAAACGGGAGCCTTTAGAGTCGTGAGTGAGTGAGTGAGCCTTCGGAGAGTGACATATTTTCATTTTCTTCTTCTTGTGGTCTTCAATGACCAACCCTGCCCGCTGTCCTGCGACAGAGGAAATGTAGAGAAATGCTTTCTGCTTCTTCTTCTTCTTCTTCTTCTCCACTTTAGAACCAGTAGTTCTGAAACACCTCACTCAGTGTTGTCTGAGGATTAACAGTGTGTGTTTTTTTTTTTTTTAGAATGTTAACAGAACATTTGTTCATTATGTAAATGTATGTGCACAATATCTGGATGAAGGAATGTAGTTTATTTTTTACTACGACAAATCACAGTCATTCAGAAATCTATCACCAATGCTGTTAGCCACGAGTAATTTGGTTTTTATAATGTAGGTAGTGATGTAATTTTCTCATGTTTAAGTGCATCTTCCTTCTCTCTCCTGATGATTCTGTATTCTGGCTGGTGGTGATCGACCTGCTAAAGGTGTTGGACACGCTACGAGAAAACACTTCAGCATGTATTTATTGCACTTTGTGATTCGGGTGTCGCTTTTCCTGTTTCGTTTTTTTTCTTTCTGCCACGAGTCCTGAAAAGCTGTGAATTTTATTTTCAGACACTGTACTGTCGACCAGTTGTATATATTTCACCAGCAGAGAAAAAAAAACCAAACATTATGTTTTGTAGTTTCACAACAAATAAAAAAAATCTTCTCTTCTATTTTGTTTAGTTTTTTTCCTTGTTTGGATTGTTCCACAAACTTTCTAAATTGCTATTAAAAATGGGTTCAAGTCTCAACTTTCTGAGAAGGTAGTCTGTAGTTTTTGCTCATTATGTGAAGAGCTTGGGTAAGGTGTTCGACTGCAGCCTGAGAGATGCAGCCTCCACACAAGCGACCAACCAAGAATTTGAGATCTGGCTAACCACGGTGGACAAGTCTGGTCTCCCTGGAAAGTTCAAGGCCTGAATTTACAACCACGGTATTCTCCCGCAGATCCTCTTAGCCTATGAAGTCCCCATTATCGAAGTCAGGACGGGGAGGAAGTGGAGAGCTGCCGAGGCAGTGGACGTCGCGGAGTCAGGGCCACGGCAAAGGGTGCTGGTGGGCACAGTGGCACAGGGAAGAGCTAGTCTAGGTAGCCACAGAACACCCTCGCTACGACAAGGTGCGAGTGGAAGAGATGAGGTCGCTGATCCTTGAGGAAGTGCGAGCAAGAGTGGAGCAGAAACGAGCCAGCCAGATGGTGAGAATGCGGCAGCAGGGGGCCTGAACGGGATCACATTGACCGAGGCGTGGAAAGCAGAACCCCATCAGATAAAATTCTTGATCCAGGCGGTCTAAGACGCGCTACCCAAGGCCATCCAACCTCTTCACCTGGGGTAAGGTGGAGACACCTAGCCCCCTCTCCCAGAGGAGAGGAACCTTGGAGGACGTCCTAAGCTGCTGTCCAATAGCTCTGGGCGAAGGGCGCTGCCGCTGGCGACACAACCAAGTCCTGAAAGCCATAGCGGATTCCATCTGCAGTGGGATCGGCCATAGCAAGAGCTTTCACCCAGTAAAGAACACTATCGCTTTCACCAGAGCTGGGGAGAAGTCATGCCTGTTGGCAATGCTGCACGACCGGGCGCTGAGTTGACCGGGAGTTGATCTGGGGAAGCACCACAAGTTCCCCGAAGCGGTAGCAGGTAATTCTCTTGCAACTCACCGTGCCTTGGGAGGACCACATGGAGGAGGCTAACGAGAGGAAGAGGGTTGCAGAGGGATTTGTGGGCAAATCCCTCTGCAGGGCCTACAAAATGTTGGGCATCACTGGGGGCCAGCCAGCGAGGGGCCCGCCAGCGAGGGGCCATCAAGTTGGCCACCGACGCAGCAGAAGTGGCGTCAAGATGGTTGTGGATCGGGAGGGGAGGGGCACGGCCTGTAGGGTAGTGCTACCTGGATACAAGCTGGGACTTGATCAACCCCAGCTGGGTCACCTGGGGGAGGAGGTCTGATTGTTGACCCGAAACCCCCTGTGATCCCAGGTTACATCACTGATGATGTGTTCAGGGCCACCAGATGGTGTATCTAAAATTATTGTCATTATTTGGCTAAACAGTGTCAATTTGTAGTATTTTTGGTTTGTGGCGTGCCATGGGATTTTTTTTCAATTTTAAAAAATGTGCCATGGCTCAAAAAAAGTTGAAAACCATTGATCTATTTACTATGCACAATGAAATTCATAGATGTATTTGCTGTCTTACCCAATATTTTGATCTTGAAAATTTGACTGCAAAATGTCGTGAAGTCAGACATTTTTGATTCAATAATCTTTTGGTCACTTTCTATTAAATAAAAATTCAACAAGAACAACAACAACAACAAAAAAAATAATCAAAGGCCGCCGTGTCTCTACAAACCGAATGGGCGGCGTCTATCTGCGGAGTCGCTCCTCAGTTCCTCCGCCCGGAAATTCACGAAGAAGAAGGCGGTCCCCGGGAGCGGAAGTAGCGTGGAAAGTTGTAGTCCTACTCTGTCACTGAGTTTCGTCAGCCACGAGTGTCAGTGTTCGCGTCCTGCCGACAGAAGATTTCCTCCTCGGCGTGTGAGAAAGATGGGCGACCCGGTTCATGAGTACACAGCGCGGCTGCAGCAGCAGGTAGACCGCCGCTCCGCTTCTGGGTGTCACAACGTTAGCTAGCGGGCTAAAAGTGAGCGCGAGGACCACCGGCGGACAGATCGCGCGACGTTGCCCAAGTGCAACTACCAACTCTGTCTCTCTTCACGCGTTTATGTGACGACAAAGGCTGAATAGACGTTGTTTTAGACGTTGTTTTAATGAAAATATCCCACCTCAGGTCTTAGTGTGTGGTTACGCCCACGTGATAATTTGTTTAAGGCGTGAATCGTTATTCATTCATTAAACAAATTAACTGTCACTGTCGTTTTTGTTGCTTCCACGGAAACCTCGGTTTGGTTGGAACAGTCGCTAAAATCATTCGAACGTGTATCATACTGCAAACGAATTGCTGACGTAAAGTTGCACCAGCTCACTCATCACAGCGGCCCAGTTAAAAACGAAAGGAAATGTTCGGAAACTTTGCGTTTACGCCATAATGTTTATCTTTTTCGGTTATTGCCACGTTTATTGGTGGTTATAAACAGTGGCGCACCCATATGTCCTACTTGTTGTTATCTTTTGTTTTTTAAAGCGTCGAAATCAAACTTTAAATTTAGAATTAGATGTAATTATAAAAAAAAACTCCATTAATTATAGATCTGAAAAATAATTCGTCAGTGTTCGTGAAGAGCTGCAATCAGCGGACGAGTCAGAGTTTAGATTTGTGCGTTCAGATTGAAGGGTTGCAGAGGTCAGAGCTGGGTCCAGTGTGCGATGTGTTTACTGCCATGTGATAACGCAGGAATGACACTTTCACTTGTGTTCTGACTCAAACTCTTGAACGACGAGTTCACGGACGAGTGTCCCGTCCCTATTGATCAACAGGATTTTTCTTAAACATGAAACACTCCAAAGAATGCTGCCTCCATAGCATGAGACAGTGCTTAATTAGATCAACTCAAAACAACAACAACGGCTATAAAGCACAGAGCTGAAGTATAACGAGGTGCTTGATTGAACCAGGGCAACATAGTGCATTTATTCATCGCACTGTGGGGCATGAAAAGTAGAAGCGTAAATAAAATCAAAAGTTCAGCCAAACTTGATGGCACATGCTACAAAGTCCTACAATGACTCATTATCAATTGGACTGGTAATGTTAATGTTTAAAACATTCATGGCCCTGTCATGAAATGTTTTTTATCGCTTTGCTTCAGGAGCAGGAGATTCAGAGTCTGACTGCTGAGATCGAGAGCCTGAAGAACCCACAGAACCTGAATGCGTCGAAGCGTTTGGAGGAGCTGCGGGAGGAGAACGCTCGGCTGAAGTATCGCCTCAACATCCTCAAGAGGGTGAGAGCGGCGAACGTGCCGGGGTGGGACACACGACACACATCCACCAATCAGGAACAGCCCGCAGCTCATGTTGCTGTGTGTGTGTGTGTGTTTGTTTGTTTGTGTGTGTGTGTGTGTGTGTTCAGAGTGCTCTGAACGACGGTCTTTGCTGCTGTCAGTCCATGATGAACATCAACCAGTACCTGCTGGAGATCTTCGAGGTGGCCATCAGGACCTCCTTCCCCGACCTGGAGAACCCGCCGCTGGCCCTGGCGCCCAACCAGCAGGCCAAGTTTGGAGACTACCAGTGCAACAGCGCCATGGCCATGGCCCAGGTGAGAGCGCCCCCCGGAGGACGTCGTGTCCTCACGCGGCGCGTCTCTGTAGAAATGTATTGAGCTTTCGTGCCTTCCCGTCTGTGACCCAACAGCTCCTGAAGGCGAAGGGATTGAAAATCAACCCGAGAGAAATCGCCGAGAAGATCATCCAGAGTCTTCCAGAGAACGATCTCATCGAGAAGACTGAGATCGCCGGACCCGGTATGAAGACCCGCACTTTAGGAGCAGGTGGTGCGGGCATAATGCGTGATGTTTGGTAATTTATTATTATTATTGTTTTTACCATCTCATCAGGATTCATCAACATCCACCTCAAGAAAATGTTTATTTCCAAACTGTTGAGCAACTTGCTGATGAATGGAGTACAGCCCCCCCCGCTGGCTGCCAAGAAGAAGGTCAGTGAATATATATTGTTATTGCAGCAGTTGTATATAATAATAATAATAATAACAATAATGATAATAATGATAATAATAGTAATAATAATAATAATAATAATAGTAGTAATAATAATAATAATGATGATGATGATATAATTAAAAATAATACTAATTTTAAACAATTGTAAGTTTTAGAGCATCTTCCTGCCAGCCTGGTTTAGTCCAGTTAATCTGAGCCCTGGAGTTACTCTCTTGGTGCGGCTCGTTTGGCTCGGTGTGGACGCTGGGCTGGACAACCACACTCTGGGCCGCATGGGGAGGTGGTCTGGTTCTGCTATGAAGTGAACTGCAGCGGTTCAGTTCTGACGTGATCCCAGGAAGTGCACCACCCACCTCATCGCGCCCATCATTGTCTGCTGATGTCCAGCTCAGCAACAACATGACATCATAAAGTCAAAAGCCAAAGTCAACGTTATTGTCAAATATGATTGGCGAGGGACTTGTCAGCCTTTGACCAACAGCTGGACGGCGTCTGCAGTCACATGACTTCACTTGACCATTTCTGGACTGTTTTGTGGACACAAACTGCACTGAGTGAAAAGTTGCAACAATGTTCAATCATCCTGGTGTTGATTCGGACCAGGAAACGAACCTGGAAGTGTGAATCCGACCTCAGCTGAATATATCGGTGAAAATCAATACTGACTAAGTTGTTAGAAAGGTCATTTGGAAATGTATTATCTGCTCTTGTACTTCAATTTAACTTTGATGTTAACACTGTGCGTGTCTCTGCAGGTGGTGGTGGACTTCTCCTCTCCGAACATCGCCAAAGAGATGCACGTGGGTCACCTGCGCTCCACCATCATCGGCGAGAGCGTCTGTCGCCTCTTTGAGTTCCTGGGTCACGACGTTCTCAGGTCCGTCAGTCCCGAGTCGCTCACCGGCGCCTCCCGTCTTCTCTACTCGGAACCGACACCAACACACTGTGGGTTTAGGTTTTCTTTTTCATACGTAATAAATAGTTTCTTCCTCGTCTCCCCAGGTTGAACCACGTGGGCGACTGGGGCACTCAGTTCGGGATGCTGATCGCTCACCTGCAGGATAAATTCCCCAACTACCTGACAGTGTCTCCGCCCATCGGTGACCTCCAGGCCTTCTACAAGGTCAGAGCCACCGCTTTACCAATCCAGCCCTAGTTGGCTCACATACCTGGGATGAGTGAGAATAGATGTAGAAATAGTTTATTTTGTAAAAATGTAAACAATAGAGTCAATGTTAAAAATTAAATCATTTGACCTTGAGCACATTTTCTTCAATCAGGCCAAGTTCATCTACATGACTGTAATGTATGCAAATCATGTGGGAAATGGCAGAGACCAACGAGCGCATCACTTCAGACTTGTGTATTCAGGCCAGTGCAGGCGTCAACTACGGCAGGCACAGAGGGACAGAAACAGGCAGTTGCTACGAGAGCCCAACTGCAACAACAAGCGAACCACTCGCAATACATTACAACGACTTTCTGTTTGATGAGACCTGGTTTTGAAATTCATGAGTCATAAAGTCATTCCGAGTTTTCCTCCGTGCCCTGCAGGAGTCCAAGAAGCGCTTTGACGAGGACGAGGTCTTCAAGAAGCGGGCGTACCAGTGCGTTGTGCGGCTGCAGAGCAAAGAGCCCGACTTCATCAAGGGCTGGAACCTCATCTGCGACGTGTCCCGCAGAGGTGAGCCTGAGCCCGCCGCCCCTCCGTGGCAGCACCGTGGGCGGTGCAGCGCGGTAAAGCGTCTCCCTGTGTTTTCCCAGAGTTCCAGAAGATCTACGACTCCCTGGACATCACGCTGAAGGAGAGAGGAGAGTCCTTCTACCACGAGACGATGCCCGTGGTGGTGAAGGGGATCGAGGACAAAGGTCAGACAGCACAAACCTCCCAGTGTGCGCTTTGATTTTGCCTGGCTCGGCCACTCGGGGGCAGTGTTGCGCCATCGATCCCCTCCAGTTTCCACCCGCCCTTCCTTTCAGTTCGACTGAATCCATTTCCACCTTTGTTCTCTCCTCTCCTCCACTTTTGAGCCACCTCCTCCATCTCCGCCTTCTTCCTCACCACCTCCTCCATCTCCGCCTTCTTCCTCACCTCCTCCATCTCAGCCTTCTTCCTCACCACCTGTGGTTCTCCTCCTCCTTCCTCACCACCTCTGGTTCTCCTCCTTCTTCCTCACCACCTCTTGTTCTCCTCCCTCCCCTCCAGGCTTCGTGCAGCTGGACGAGGGTCGTAAGATCGTCTTCGCTCCGGGTTTCTCCCTCCCGCTCACTGTGGTCAAGTCTGACGGCGGCTTCACCTACGACACGTCGGACCTGGCGGCGCTGCACAACCGGCTCTTTGACGAGAAGGCCGACATCATCATCTACGTCGTGGACAGCGGACAGGTGGGCGGAGCCACAGAGACGCAAGAAATTACACAAGTATTTTGTAGCTGAGACCTGACGTGTGTGTGTGTGTGTGTGTGTGTGTGTGTGTGTGTGTGTGTGTGTGTGTGTGTGTGTGTGTGTGTGTGTGTGTGTGTGTGTTCACAGGGCTCACACTTCCAGGTGGTGTTTGCGGTGGCCCAGATGCTGGGCTGGTACGACCCCAAGGTGACCCGGGTGGAGCACGCAGGCTTCGGTGTGGTGCTCGGGGAGGACAGGTGAGCTCGCGCCAACACCGGCCACAGGGGGGCGCTAAAATAATGAGTCGGCAGCAGGACGTTGCCTCCGCTGGATGTTCCACATGTTTGGTCATCTCGTGCCCTGTGCGGTTCAGGAAGAAGTTTAAGACCCGGTCCGGGGACACGGTGAGGCTGGTGGACCTGCTGGACGAGGGGCTGAAGAGGTCCATGGACAAGCTGAAGGAGAAGGAGCGGGACAAGGTGAGGTGCTGCTACCCTGACTGTCCTCCCGCAGACTCAAGGTGCCGGGTTTCATAGATCCACTGAATCTGAAGCATCACAGATTAACGAGGGGGATCAAATCCGCCTCAGTGGTTCTGCTGTTGGAGTGATAACTGCTCCGCTCAGCGCCTGAGGAAGAGGCGGATTGGAACACAACCTCCTGTGATGGCTTTTTTTTTCAGACTGAGCTGATGTGTGTGTGTGTCTGTGTGTGTGCGCGCAGGTGCTGAGCCCCGAGGAGCTGACCAAAGCCCAGAGGTCCGTCGCCTTCGGCTGCATCAAGTACGCAGACCTGTCGCACAACCGCATCAACGACTACGTCTTCTCCTTCGACAAGATGCTGGACGACCGGGGCAATACAGCGGCGTACCTGCTCTATGCCTTCACACGCATCCGGTGAGCCTCCGTCACTGTCGGTCTGGCCCGCCTCGGCGAGGAGCCTCTTCTCCCTCCCACCTACGAAGTGAAGGATGAGCGGTGACGGCGGCACTCTGAGCACTTAATGTGATTCAGCCCCAGTCATCCCTCTAAGAAGTTAAATTGAGTTCCTGGTCTGAGTCGCTGTCGCCTCACTGATCTCAGATCAGGAAGCTGCAGGCGATAGATGAACTCCCTCTTCCTCCCCCTAAAGAAAAAAAGGGTAAAAAAGAAAAAGAAAAGAAGGCTGCATTCAGCACTGACATCCTTTTATCACGGGTTTGACCCCAGATGATTAACTGCTGTTTGCAGGCTGCTGCTCTTACCGCCTCCTCATCTCACTGCTGCTGCTGCTCATTTCCGTGGCTCACAATAAAACACTGTGTCTCTCTGAGTCGCTCTGTTGCCGCTTGTGCCTCCACTTCCTGCAGGTCCATAGCCCGCTTGGCGAACATCGAGGAAGCGGCTCTGAAGAAGGCGGCGGAGACCACCGAGATCCTGCTGGACCACGAAAAGGAGTGGAAGCTGGCCAAGTGCATTCTGCGCTTCCCCGAGATCCTGCAGAAGATCATGGATGACCTTCTGCTGCACACGCTGTGTGATTACCTGTACGAGCTCGCCACCACCTTCACAGAGTTCTACGACAACTGCTACTGTGTGGAGAAGGACCGGAAGACAGGTAAGAAGGGACAAGTGGGGTGGGAGAAGAGGCGGAGCTAGAGAAAGAGAGAGGGAGAGAGAGAGAAGCAGAGAGCAGCGACATGACCGGTGTTGTCTTTGCCCGCCCCTTACAGCTGAGGTGGTGAAGGTGAACATGTGGAGGCTTCTGCTCTGCGAGGCCACTGCCTCCATCATGGCTCAGAGCTTCGCCATCCTGGGCATCAACCCCCTGGACAGGATGTGATGTCACCGCAGTAGCAGGGCTCCCTTTGAGCGACGACGAAGGTCCAATGTTAATCATGGGAAGCTGCCGCCCGCCAGTCATCTATGAACAACGTAGTCTCACAGATGCAACCGCAGCGAAATATCATGCTTCTTCACCCTTCTTTTCTTTTTTAAAATTAAAGAACCAAACTGAAAGCCAGACTCCACCCACTGTGTCTGTCATGTTATTTAAGGGGGGAATTTCTGTTTTAACTTTTTCCCAGTCATAAACTATTAAATATTCTATATCCTTCTCTCTCCCTGAAGGTGTTCAGCTGCTGAGTTTCCTAAATTCAGCTTCAGGAGTGTCATCACAGTCACAAGCATCACATCCTCAGTCTTAATTACATTGATCATTAAAAAAAGTTCATTTGTTATTCAGATAAAATCAATCATTGACTTGAGAGCTGCACATGTCTAGCAACCACAGCTGGTGTAAAAGTAGAACAATGTTTTTTGAAGTCGCATGGAGGCAGAAGACTCACAAATTATCACTAGGATGAACAACTCAATGTGACGGGAGCCTGGCTGCAGTGCAAGAGGTTGATGGTTCAACTCTTACCATGATGATTTCATTTCTAACCTCAAGGAGAGAAGACTCAAATGACGATGTGACTCCATCAGGACAAATAGAGGAAGCACTGAGAAGACCAGGAACAGAACCAGGGGCCTCAGGTACAAAAGATACTTACGCACGAAAACCCGACGTACGCACGGTTCCACGTTCACGTTCAGATGTACGAAACATTTTTTGACTGTGGAAATGTGCTGTGCTTCACGTCAAGTCTTCAACTTGCGTACGTACATTTATACCCTTGTTGGTCCGTTGGCGACACTTACTGGTTAAGTCGGGAAAGGACTTCTGAAGCGGTTTCCAATGGGCTTTGACAAACAACACTTCTTCAATTCATTTATATTGATCAGTACCAAAGCATGCGCGCACATGGTGGTGTGGAAAATTAAGCTAACAACGGCAGCATGGGCACTATGGAGGACGAGGTGAATAGAGCAGTTCGCCACCAAAGAAATTTAAGAGACCATCCGGACTTCACGAGCGGTGTCAAGTTCTGAAGGACTCTGCTCCGAGGCGCAGCCCTTCAGAACACCGTGTGACAAGGAGCCGCAGTGCCAACAGCTGGCGACCACGCTGGGGTTCCTTCCAAAGAGAGCTGGCAGACCGATTGGTACCAGTCGACCCAGTCCAACCATGCCAGCTGTGTGTTACAGAATCATCCTTGTGTCAACCAGGTAGATCAAATTCCCGACAGTTGATTAGATCGACGTTAAAGCACAATTTGCAGCGAGAGGCTGATTTCCAAACGTAATCGAAGCCATCGACTGCACAGACATTGCCATAAAGGCGCCATCACACAATAAAAAAAAAAGTCATTTAATTTTTTTTCCCCATTTCATTCCATGACTGTAGATCGTCAGTGGTGCACACATGTAGCTATTAATATTGCAGCGAGAGATGCTGTCTTCAACGAATGACTGAGTGAAGACGGTCTCCAGCTGGCATGGTGCGCGATGGTTGACTTATTGGTGAGTAAAAAGTGAATTAATTGTCTCGATGAATCCCCTGACAAAAGTAAAAGACTGTGAAGAATTTAATATTGGCCTAACTTATTTTCGATTTTCTTTTTGTTTTATATTTTATTTGTATTTGGTTTTATACTGTCTGACAATATTTTGTCTCTTAACAAAAAAGAGGCGGTTGTTGTTGCCCATTGCCTTTAGGTTTTTTACGATAACAAAAGTTGTCAGTAATTCATAGCTGTATTTGAAACATCTTCACAATAGTATTTTTCTTTTAAAAATGAATACAAAACAAATCAAAACTTGCTGGTGTGTGTGTGTGTGTGTGTGTGTGTGTGTGTGTGTGTGTGTGTGTGTGTGTGTGTGTGTGTGTGTGTGTGCACCCTAATTTCAGCCTTAACCCTAACCCTAATGCCATACAAGTCTATGGGGGTCAAAGTTCAACTTTGTTCTAGAGACATGGGGCCACTTGCTGCTTCACCAGGAGCCCTCAAGAAGCGCCCACGCTAAATTTTTTGGGCCTTTCAAGCACATGAGGAACCCCAAAACCATAACCCTAATAGCCTTAAGCGCAACCCTAATGCCATGCAAGTCTATGAGGGTCAAAGGTCAACTTTGTCCTAGAGACATGGGGCCACTTGCTTTTTCATCAGGAGCCCTCCAAAAGCGCCCACGCCAAATTTGGGGCTTCTAGCGCGAGGAACCACGATACTCTAACCCTAATTTCAGCCTGAAGCGTAACCCTAACCCTAATTTCAGCCTGAAGCATAACCCTATCTCTAATTTCAGCCTTAAAGGTGACCTATTATACTAATTTTTGGGCATTTGTATTCGATTTCTGGCCCCTCCAGAGCAGCAACACACGATTTTCCGCGCTGAAAGTTTTGTAGATTTGTTTCCTTGTATTTACTGCATCCCACGAAAACGGTCTGTTTTACTTCACTCCACCCCTGGGTACGCCTCCCGCCCAGCCCGCTCGCTGTGATTGGTCACACTCTTTGTCGCTGCCGAGCCTCACTTCCTCAGTTTGCCGGTGCGGTGCTGGAGTTGAGAGTAAACGGCAAACTTTACGAAACCGTCACAATTTAAACACTTACCGTCGGGAAGGCTTCACCCTTTAACAGCAGCTTACCGTTTGTATTTTTGCAAGACATTTTAATAGGGCTTAGAATGATTTTGTTTCATAGTGTTGACATTTATCAAAACACTGTCCTAGCAGAGAAAATATGGACGCTGAAATGATCACTTGAGTCATAGAGTCGTTTATTATTAGACAAGAATATCTGCACAACTTAAGTCCACACAAAGCACAAAGCAGGAAGAGCTCTATACAACCGATGTTAACATGCTGGCAGCGTGAAAATCACTATAAGGAGCGGAACTTGCGAGTCAGAATCGCTGCCTCTTCCGTTTCGCTGCCAGCGAACGCAACACACGAGCAGAGCACGGAGTTAGCGGTGGAGGCATTGACGTCAATGCGTTCCGGAAAAACACTCCGTCAAACAGAGTGTTTAGAACCATGCCCAACAACTTGCAGGGCTCACGTCCAAACACATAAACCTCATTATTTGACGATTTCGCATTGTTTGACACTAGTATTCAACATTGTACAAGTATTTAGAGCTCAGAAAAGTGGAAAAGCATCATAGGTGACCTTTAAGCGCAACCCTAATGCCATGCAAGTCTATGAGAGTCAAAGGTCAACTTTGTCCTAGAGACATGGGGCCACTTGCTTTTTCATCAGGAGCCCCCAAGAGACGCCCACGTCAAATTTGGGGCTTCTACCGTATGACAAACCCCATAGTTCTCAACCCTATTCCTACACCCAACCTTCACACAAACCCTAACCATTACCCTAACCCCAACCACAATCTTAGCCATCCCCAAACCCAACTTTGACCTGACTCTATCTATTTTCGCCCCCGTTTTTTGAAGTAAGCAGCACTAAGCGCTGCTTGCAAGGGCATTGCTGTTGCTCTGATTTGGCAATTTGCATGAATTTCCTTCTTCCTGCAGGGAGTCGTGGCAGTGGCGGCGTGACGTCCTCGCCTTGCCGACACAACTATTTTAACTTCGCCGCGTCGCTCCGGGTCTCCCGGCGTTTTATCGCAGGCGCTTGCATCTGATCTGCAGATGAATCAGCGAGATATGTAAATATGGCGCATGTAAATTAGACATCATTGAGACAGGGAGGCTGCGAGAGCTGATTTTGTGTGTGTTTTAATCTTTTGCTCTCCGCCGTCATACTTCCTGCAGAAAAAAAAGAGACAAGGAACCGATTCAGAGCCAGATAAACATTTTAATCTGGTGATCAAAATTAAATTAGTCTTCAGATGCATGAAGCCAATATGTTTAGACATTAAATTCAGTTAAATAATCTGAGATATGATGTTTACAGTCAGTCTGAAAGTGCTTGAAGAGGTGAGACTCCCAACAGGAAACAAATACTCTGAAATCCAGGAAGTCCAGGGGAAAAGATGTCCAGGAAGCTCAATGGAAGGCTTCCCGGGCTTGCCGCCCTGACGGGTCACATGGCCACTGCGGTGGAGTCCTGTGGAGAGGTAGATATACGACTCGGCCTTTCAAGTTCAGCCCTGCGTGTCCAAAACTAACTGTCCAAGACTCAAGCAGTCAAAAGACGAAGATTCCTAAAAGTTTCCTGCTGCTCCAGTGCTGTGGGGTGAAACTCCCAGGTGGGCAGCCTCCACGTGTTTCCTCTTCCTTGTGTGTGCTTGCTTTTTCCTTTTGGTTGGGGAGGGGGGAAGTATTCGTTCTGGTTTACCTTAGACGTTGAGTCTCGAAAAGCCATTTTTTTCCCAAGCTGCCGGCTGTCCTGAGGACTGAGGCCTGACGGATGCAGCTGAAAGTTACTAAAATTAAGGAGTCCCAAGAGAGTCTCCACTTCCCTCCTCGCTGGGCCTACTTCCGCTTGTGGTGGTCAGCTGACAGCTATAGTCTATCAGACACTGCTCTCTCTGAAGGAGTCCCGGATCGCCAGCAGACCGGCGGCGAGGAGATGTCCACCCTGTCTGCAGTGCCACTCCGGAGAGCGACCCCTAGAGGAGGAGGAGGAGGAGGCATCATCACATGACCGAGAGAAGAAATTAATTTCCTGTCCCCTGGTCCGTACGCTCTGGTTCGTACCTGGTGTCTGTGCGACAGACGTGTGTCAGTCGGGTCCTCCCGCCACTAGAGGGCTCCAGCAGGTAGAAGCATTGGTGGACGTGTGTCCGGACGCCCTCTTGTGGGAAGTCCTGGTGCTCCGTGGACATGGAGGACAGACATAGCGGGCCGGAGGATGGGTCTGCTTGCCAGGTCCTGACAGGAAGTGAACAGGAAGTGGTTGTAGATTTTGTCGCTCATCGGTCTCATTCACCTGCTGCTCAGAGGTTGTGATAGACTTTTTTGTTAACGGTCATTTTAACTGACAGCGTTACAACAATCCTGTCAAAATCTATTTTACGCAGTCATTTAAAATTATTAATCAAATAAAATTATTATAGTCATTGATAATTGATTTCAGCTCACTTTTAATCATTATTCAGTCCATACAAAAAAAGAGAGCGCTGAGACACGCAAAGAAGTCTCTGCGCCGTGTGTCAGAAGGGACAGTACAATACGGTCATTGCCACCAAGTGGTCAGGGGTGTGAATTGCAACCTGTCAAAATTACCGTTAACCTTCTGATTTTTTCGTCACTGATGAAAAAAAACAAACATCAATGACGGGCAATATTCCGTGAACACGACCTCTGCTGCTGCTGCTGCGCCTCCAGAACCTGAGGAGCGTCCGGAGGCTCCGCCCCCCCTGCTCACCTGAGCAGCAGCTGCTCCTGCGGAGGCCTGGCGCCCGGACCGCGGCACGAGTCCTGGTGGAGGGAGCGGTAGAGCTCGGCATGCTGGGACAGCGGCCGGACCACGGCGGCCTGGCGCAGGCTGCGGTCCCACAGCCGCTGCTCCCTCAGCAGACGCTGCAGCAGCTGCGTCGGCGGCGCCGCCACCTCCACGCAGCCACGCCACGCCCACAGCGGACAGCCGTCGTCCACCTGAGGGCAAGAGGACGTCAGCGAGGATGGACAGGATGGATGTGTCCTGATAAAGCCCAGACGGCGGCGCAGCCTCATTTCCTGCTGTCTCAGACTAATAACACGGCAGCAGATAACATCAGCACACATTTCTAAAGTTCCATTTTCCTCTTTTGTTTCATCTTTTTTTTTTTTTTTACTCTATCCGTGTTACATTTTTTTCCCGATCGTGCTTCTGATCTTAACCTCCATTACTTATTCCTTGGATGCTGAAAACTGGTTCTGGCGGGTTACTTTTTTTGTAGCGGCGCTCATTTCTCTCCGTTTGAACGGGAGTCGAGAAATCACCACAAGGGGGCGCTGTGTCACTGCTGCTCTTCTCCATCCTGCCTTCTCTGTGAAGAACTTCCTGTTTACCTTCTTGAACGCCAGCTCCACGTCCGGTGGAGCCGGGTGTTCCTCCCAGCCTCGGCTCTTCTCCAGCGCCTCCTTCAGGAGGAGCCGAGTGTCTCGCTGCAGCTTCCTCCAGGCCTCCTCCTGCTGCTCCTCTGCTCCTCCTCCTCCTCCTGCTGCTGCTTGCTCACAGGGGGATTCTGGGAAACCGCGCGCGGGCCAGAAAGATGGCAGCTGCAAACACACGAGCTCGTTACTGACGGAGAGTTACCTCTGACTCACAGGTTTCTGAGTTGCTTTTCAAAGCCCTCCCCACCTGAAAGAGCCTGTGGGCATCGCCGATCATGCAGGCCAGGCCCTGAGCGGCCGCCAGGTTCTCGCTCAGGTCCTGCTGGTCCGGTCGGCCCAGGCTGTATTTCCTGTGACCTGACCTGCCAAAATAAATGTGACAAACCAGGTTAACGGCGCTGAGTTTAGACAGACTGCCTCTAGTGGTTTTTCAGAGAACTGCAGCGCCTTTAAAAACGAACAAACAAAAAAACACTAACAACAATTTACTTATTTGGGTCAATCTGGGAGGTTTTTGTGTTGGAGTGGTGGGGGAATGGGGGCGGGGGGGTGCGTCACAGATTTACAGGAAATAGGTGCTGGACTAGCAGACCACCAGCAAGATGTTTCGACCTAATGTGCGACGGAGTGGCTTCTGCGAGAATGAACTAGAGGAAATGCAGTGGCGTGATGGGGGGAGTTGAGTCGTTTTCCGCAGTTATTGTTCCCGGATACAAAGAGCAGCGTGGTTTCTGCTCCGACTCATCTGTCACAAGGCGGGAGTGAGCTTGGAAAAAAAAAAGTGCTGATTGTGTTCCCAGCATCTCCGGCATCTCCTCCAATCCTGGAGGTCTGAAGGCGGAGGGGTGGGGGTATGGAGGGGAGGGGGGGGGACGACGACGACGACGGCCATGGAGTTGCAGGAGAGAGGAGGAGGAGGAGGGGGGGACATGAGGGATGAGCGGCAGACAACAGAAAGATGGAGGGGTAGAAGAAGAAGTGTTTAGGATGGAGAGAGAGAGAACACTTGCGCGCACACACACACACACACACACACACACACACACACACACACACACACACACACACACACACACACACACACACACACACACACACACACACACACACACAACAGGGACTATTTTCTTCTGGTGTCACTGTGCAGAAATAAACAACTCCTGTTGACAAAACAAATGACTGTCAGCAGTTCAGATAAGCTCCGCCCACTCCCCCTCCCCCACCCCTGTCCGCTCTACCGTTTGTTCTATGAATGGCCTCATTTCCTTTCACTCTGTAAATATAGAGGTGTTTTATATCTTTTATATTCTATATCTTATTTTCTGTAAATATTTATGTTCTATATTTCTATTAGAAAAAAAATGCATGTGTAATTCTAATTTCTTTCGTTTTCTTTATGTCTGTGAAGGTTCTCGGTCATCTTACAGTAGGAGGGTGAAGTTGGGGCAACTGGACGTTTAGGCTCTCATCCGAAAGGCCTCTTCAGTTCCGTTAAGTGCTGAAGAAGCCTTTCGAATGAGAGGTGAAACATCTTCAAGTCCAGTTGCCCCAACTTAACCATCCATCCATCCATCCATCCATTTTCAATACCCGCTTTTCCCTGCCCTCAGGGTTGTGGGGATCTACAGGTGCCTATCCCAGCTGTCATAGGGCGAAGGCAGGGTGACACCCGAACTGGGTGACGAACAAGCCCCAACTTAGCACTTCTACTTAATTTGTCTTTCTGCGTGAAAGCCACCAAATTTCCCGATGCTCTCATTATGACAATGAAAGACCCTGAGTCTTGAATCTACCTGTGCGGCGCCTCGCCGTCCCTCCTCAGCCCGCTGAGGTGGAAGAGGGAGGGCGCCAGGCAGACGGCCAGGTTGGTGGGGGTCATCTGGTTCTCGTCCATGCAGGCCACCACATCCTGCAGGAAGAGCAGCAGCATCCGCAGAGCCTCGCGGTTCTCGTCCGGCAGCAGCGACACGGCCGCCTGCGCCGCCGCCAGCTGCTGGTCTTTGGGCAAATCTGCCAGGGAGGGAAGAAAAGAGCCTCAGCGGGGGAAGCTCGCTGGCTTTCTTTTTTCACGGCTTCACCGTCGCTCTCACTCACACTGGTAGACGTGCAGGAAGGTGTCGCTCAGCCGGCTGCTGAAAACCGGTTCGGGCAGGTCCCTGAAGTACTGCTTGACCAGGTCGGCCACGTCGAAGGCCGACTGGTGGTCAAAGGAGACGCCGTCCGGGTCCGACTCCACCCGCTCGCGCAGGACCTGGATGCGGGACTTGACGCCCGACTTCCTGAACAGACCCACCTGGCGGGACAGGACAGCGGAAGTCAGGCGATCGGATGGAAAAGTCCCTGCTACTAGCTGGTTGGTTTTCGTTTGACGGCTGCTACACTTTTCTCACCTGGTCCAGACATTCGTCTCGCAGGTAGAGGAGCGCCCTCTGGATGCAGGGAGGAAGCGGCTGGCCCGTCTGTTGGGCGCTGACCAGCAGAGGGACGGCAAAGACACGGCGAGCCTTCGCCTCCGCTGGCTTGGTCTTCCGGGACACTTTCGGAACAGTCCTGCAGGTCAAAACACGACAGGCTTGTGGCTAACGGCTACTATGCTAACGTTGAAATTAAGGATATGCAAGAAAAAAACAAAAACTGGACCAGCCTTGGGCAAAAACAGGATAAAACACGTTTTTCCCGCAATCCATTTTTACGCTCAACATGATGTTCACAGAAAGGAACTGGTTTACACTTCAGAGGTTCCGCTTTGTATCAGGGAATGTGACCTCCAAGAGCTCTTCGTCTGGTTTGCTCCCTCCGGCCGAGGCCCTCATTTTCTGTTTGTTTGTTGTCCCCCCCGCCCCCGTGATAAGGCGGGAAATGCCGCGAAATGCCGAGAGTCACCTGAATTAGACAACGACTCTCCGGCTCTTTTCAACTTGACCAAGAAAACGCACGTTTGATGGTGAAATTTAAAGAGGAATGTGTGAAAGGAGTCATTCTGGCATTGTGGAGAATATAAATTGCTTTCCTCCCCGCGGAAAAAAAAACGTGTGTTTATCCAGACAAACGGTGCTGCGAATCTCAGAGGTTTTCTTTTCTTATGCTCCAAATTAATTTGTTTGCAAATTTGTGCAGTGCAGGAGGCGAAATCTCATTACACCCAAAATCAACAACAACAAAAAAAAAGAGTGAAAAAAAAACCCTCACAAAGTTTGACCTCAGATGCCTCCAATCTCGCTGGCTTCGGACACGTTAGCGCAGCAGGATTGAAAGGACAATCTGCACGTGAAATGCTAACAACAAAATGTGGCTGCAGCTCAGCGGCTCACAGCTAGCGGCTAGCAGCTAGCGGCTAGACAGGCGTCTCACCAGCTCCAGCCCTGCTTGCTGCAGGGCGAGTGGTTGTCCATCAGTGCTGTCAGTTTGAGCAGAGCCAGTTTCTGCAGCAGCCTGAACTCCGAGGCGGACAGACCCTCCACGCCTGGGCAAGTGGACGGGTCCTTCTGGCTGAGGCGGCGGCGGCGCTGGCTCCCACTGCTGGACGCACACAGAAACACAGGCTCTCAGCGCCAGGTGAACCATGCAGAGATTTTACCTCCGAGAGGGTCTTCACCTGCTCCGGGTTTGTTGAGATCTGGTCTCCCGCTCCTCAGCGTCGCCCAGACCCTTCTCACAGCTCCTCTCTTCCACTTCCTCCTCCTCTTCCTCCTCGTCTGGATATTGCACCTCCAGGTGCACCTGGCTGGGGGAGGAAGGGCGGAGCGAACCCATGGAGGAGGAGGTGGAGCCTCTCTGACAGTCGTCCTCGGACAGGTTCTCTGACCAGGAGGACACCAGCTGCTGCAGGTCGTTGATGCGCTCCAGGATGCCGTCCAGAGCCGAGAAGACGTCTTCACCTGCCAGCAGACGACCCACCTGGGCAGCAGACACACAGAGAGAAGGCAGCAGCTGAGTTTGGTGCTTGAGGGGCGTCGTCCACTGACTGCTCAAGTTCCATAAGTGTTTATTGAATTTCTCAGACAGAAAAGAACAATGACAAAAATTGTGTTTTTCTTGCAAATTATCCAATAGGGGGACACAAACAAGCAAACAAAACAGGACAAGATACAAATATTAATATCAAATTCTTTGTAGGTCAACCATCTTATACACATAGTCTAACTGGGCTGGTTGCAAGGCTGAAGCCAGGCTGCTGACAGCAGGCCATCCAGGTAACAGGACAATGGGGCAATTTTATCAATAAACAATATAGAAAGGAAATAAAACCCCAGTATGAAGTGAATGCAGTGGGGTGAAGCTTCTTTTACATGACATTTTAAGGAGGTTCTAGAGGGGATGCTCTCAGTGAACACCTATTTTTTCAAACGGGGGCCCTCGTAGCTTGATTTCCATCTGAGCAGAGTAAACCTCGCCAACGACGTAGCAAAAGCAAGAACATCCTCAGTCATCGTAATCAGTAGCGATGGAGGAGAGGAAGCTCCACAAGGTGAGACTGCAGAAGTTCAAACCCACCTCAGACTCCTCCCTCGTGCGTTCAGCATCGCTGTCGCCACCGTTGCCACCGCACGCCAACCGCCGCTCGTCCGGCACGTTGTCGTAGACGCTCATCCGGTGGTCTGGCGAGGCCAGCGGGCTGCGGGTGGCGCCGCCGCGCTGCCGCTGGCAGCCGCCGTGGAAGCTGCCGGTCCGCCAGTTGACGGCAGTGTCGTCCACCGGGTGGGGCAGGTGGGGCGGGTGGAGCAGGTGAGGCAGGAGCGGCAGGTGGGGCGGGTGGGCGTGGTTGCTGGCCAGGGAGGTGGGGAAGGTGCCCGGCTTATGTCCGTGGGGGATTTGAAAGTGGAGGCCGTTGTTGTTTCTGAAGACCTGGGGGGGCAGAGAGATGGAGACCTGGTGGGACCTACGGTCAAAGGTCGCTGATTCTATCAAGGGACTGTTTAGATCAGCGTTTCTCAACGTAGGGGTCAGTGGACCCCTTGTGGTCGGTGAAAGACTTTTGAAAAAATATCTTTTGACATTTATCGAAATATGACTATTGTATTTAAATGTGACCACAGAGGGTCACGTGACTTACTTTTTCTCTAATTCCGTCTGTTTCACCATCGTAAGTCATTGTATTTTAATAAAAGATCAAGAGCCACTTTCCATTGCATTCGCTGGGTGGGTGACCCGAGACTGACCTCCTGACCTCCCAGGCTGCCTGCAGCTCCCGGCCTGCTGTCGCTGTTGGAGCGTTTGCAGTTACTGCGAACCCTGGTCACGGGGCTGGGCGTGCTGACGATGCTGCTGCTCTCTGATTGGGCGTTGCTGCTGCTGCTGCTGCAGCCGCCGCTGTTGCTGCTGCTGCTGCCGCTGCTGCTGCTGAGGGTGTGAGGTGTGGAGGCGTCGCTCTGCACGCTGGACACACCAAGGACCAGCCGACGGGCAAATTGTAGGAAAAAACGTCAGAAGATACGGTGAGGAACCCACTGAAATGGATTATTCAGTTATTCGAATATTGTATTGGAAAACTTATACTTAAACACTGGAAATGTACATACCATCCTACATTATTAGATTGGAAAAAAGAGATGGGTTATTATTTGAATATGGAACGGTCAATAGCGACCGAAAAGAGTAGATTAACTCCATTTAAAACTATATAGGGAAAAAGAAGCGTGAAGTTTATAAAAACAAGACAACTTGGCCTTTTCTGTTTTATGCTGTTTTTGTTTCCTTTATTTATCTATTTTATTTATTTTTATTTCAACACAGGCGTATATGAGTTTACAATGATTGTATTTTGTATTGTATGGTGTGATGTAAAGATGTGGAGGTTGAACGAGACTGATTTTCCATCCATCCATCCATTTTCATTCCCAGCCTATACTGAGCTCAGGGTCACGGGGGTCGGCTGGACCCTATCCCAGCTGTTACGTTTTTATTTTTTAAGTGTACTTTTCGTGGTTGGTCGTACATGTTGTGGGTCTTTGTTTGATTTTGGTTTGGTGTCGTGTTGTTTTGTGGGTCGGAAAGTGTGTTGTTGTAAATGGTTAGAAATCTGAATAAAATCCTATGAAAAACAATCAGAGCAGAGCTGTGGATGGTCACCTTGGGGGTAAGTACGGCCGCTCGTCCCGCTCCTCCGCCTCCTGGACCAGTTTCTGGCTCCGACTCCTGCTGTGGGCGGAGCTCAGCAGGCTCGCGGTGCCTCGCAGTCTCCCCATCTTCCTCAGCAGGCCGGGGGTCTTCCTGCGGGGCGGGGATTTCTCCTGGGGGTCCGGACTCGGGTCGGACGACGCTCTGCTGGGCGAAGGCGGCCCGCTGTCCAGGGAGAGGGTCCGGTTGGAGGAGCAGCGGCTGGGGGAGGAGCCCCCGCTGGCCTCCCGCTGGTCTGTGACCCCGCGACCCCGGGGTCGGCGACCTTCGCTCTCGCTGCTGCTGGAGCTGATGACGGAGCAGACGTCATGGCGGTCGTCGCACGGGACGCTGTCCTCCTGGGAGGCGGCTCGGCTCTCCGACCACCGGGGGGCGTTGGCCTTGTCGCTGCTGAGGCGGAGCCATCGCCGCGTCCGCCGGTCGCAGCTCCAGTTGGGACTGATGGCGCAGAAGTCTTCGCAGTCGTCGGCTTCCTCTGCCTGGAGGCAACAGCACAGGTAGTGAGTGCGTTTGGCAGCGCATGTAACACACACACTCACACACACACGCACACGCACACACACACACACACACACACACACACGTACTCACCCTGTGTTTTGACCGTCGCAACTCGAGCTTCACTTCCGCACATTTGTTCAAAGTGTTCAATCTCCTGGAGGGCCAAACAAACAGGAAGTGGATGGTGGGTTGACAGGAAATCTACAGATACCTTCAGATTCAAGTTTTTCAGAACGATTCTTATTTTGAAAGTTGTCTGAAACACAGAAGTTGTGAACCAAGGAGCAGCACACTTTATTTCTGTTGTCCCCAATTTTTTTTTTTTTTTAGGACATTTGGGGAGTTATTATCTATAATTTTTTTTGAATGAATTTAAATTATCATGATTTATTATTAATTATTTTTTTATTAAATATATTGAAATTTTCTTTTAATAAATACATTTGATTGAAGTTTATTTTTTAATTTTAAGTATTAAAATCAGCGTCATCGTTGATCAAACCTGCACAGTGAGTCCAGCGAGTCCTTGTCCAGGAAGTCGTGATCCCGCTTGGCGTCCTCCAGGTTGACAGGGAATCTGCACTCTGGAAGACAACCAATCGTACGTCAGCTTTCCACTGAGTGCACCTTTTTTTACACAGGCGGCTTGGCTGTTTTTATTTATTTATTTATTTTTACCTCTGAACAGCTGCAGGTACTGTGGAAAGCCGGCGGCTCTCAGCCATTCACAGGCCTCTCTGACTTCAATCTCTGCAAACAGGCGACAGTGTTTGATTCAATTTGAAAATTATTTTCACGGCTTTGCTGGCGACAAAGTGGGCAAATATTTGCACTTCATTTGCATTCTGTTTCTAGAGTTTAATTGTGTTTTTCCCGAAGGACAAAGCAAAGAGAAACAGTGGCAGAAGAAAAGCAAAGCATCTAAGCGTCTGTTTTAATTAGCGCTAACCGCTAACCGCTGTGTAGCCGTCGCTCTTATGGGGCAAAGAAAAAAAACACTTTAAGTTTTTGTATCAGTTGTGCTCTTTTTCGCATGTATTTTCAATGCTAACAAAGGTACAGCTAATGTTGCTGCTGTGTCATTGTGAATTGCCAAATACCTGAGACACACGCAAACACGCGCACACACACACACACACACACACACACACACACACACACACACACACACACACACACACACACACACATGAGAAAAAATTGTTTTGGTCCAACAATGCCCAACTGATTTACTTGTGACCTGATTTCCAGCCGGACCCAGGACTCCAATCAGGAACTAAACCCTCCACACCTGTCAGAGGCAACAATACTTCGGCTAGCCAGTGGCAGTTGTGCTCACTTTACGTAAGTGTTTCCAGTGTGAGCGGCTGCTTCCCCTTCCTGCCCATTGCGTCCCTGAGGAGGAAGTCATGGTTTGGACCCCTCGAGGCTTCAGATAAGAGATCTGGAGCGAGAGAATAGCAGCGCAGCTCCGCCCTCTCAGTGGGGAAGCTCTGTTAGCGTGGATGCTAAAGGGACGCACGTTTGTGAAGGTACTTTAAAGGCTGGTCGGGTGTGTTTCAATAAAATTGGAAAAAAAAAAAAAATAATAAATTGAACTTGTTTGATTTGTATCTCTTCATTCTGTGAAAGACACCGTGTCACAGCTAACAGATACTTAGAACAAGGGATAAAAAAAAGCGCTAGCAGTGCTTCGTCTGAAGGCAAGAGATGTCTGATTTTCTCTACTCTGTCACCTCAATTCGTCTGACATTAGCCTCCCACCCCAACCTCTCCACTCCCCTCCTGTCACGTCCAACCATTTCTGTGTTTTTCCACGTCAGAGCTTCTGAACCATTTTTACGGCTCGCTTCACACGTAGTTTAGTGACTAACAGAAGGAAGAGACAAAGTGGCGGCGCTGCGGCGAGAGCATCTCAGAGGGTTTGGGCTGGTGTCAGAAGATCGGTGAGCTGTCAGAACAGAGGACAGCGTATTGCACTTTCCGCCCACGTCCCCCCCCCAACCGAAGGTTCTTACATGTCGCCAAGAGCCGAACGTGAAACTCGGGAGACTTGCTGGTGTTTGTAGCGTCGGTACGGACGTCTAATGGACTGGGTCCCCTGAAGAACCCTGAACAAACAGCTGGAGAAGCTGCAGGCGATTCGCTGAAAAATGTATTTTCGGATCGTCATAATACCACTGCTAAGTATTGATTATTCATACCACTTATACATACATATTCAAGTTTTAATCAGAAATAGCTAAACAATCAGTATTATGTGGGAGTTACAAAAAACTGGTTCTGTTTGGAAGAGAATACTCTCAAACTACAATTTAGTCTCTCCAGGAATAAATATAATGTATACATATGTGTATATATGAACTGTATGTATATGTATGAATATATATATATGAATACATATACATATATATATGTGTATATATATATATATATATATATATATATATATATATATATATATATATATATGTGTGTGTGTGTGTATATATATATATATATATATGAATATATATATGTGTGTGTATATATATATATATATATGAATATATATATATACATATGTATATATGATAATGTATGTCATGTTTTTTTTAATATATTCGTGGGAAACCAGCTGAACAGTGATATTACAATCAATGCAAAACGTGTCTGTTTAAAATGACAAATTGGCTTCAGCGGCGGGCTGTGGCTGCAAGTGTCGCTACTCGTGATGTTTAAATCATGAAGACTCTCCCAGGATGAAACACCTGCACGACAAAGAGATTGTAGGTCGTGTTCGCAGTCGCGACCCGTCGACGACCTTGCACACAAAGCGCCGACCCTCATTAATTATTCGTGAGCTAAAGTCGTCAGAAGCCGACCTGTGTGGAGCTGCTGGCATCCCAACAACACGGCGGGCACGACCAGCGGGGTGCGCTACAAACTATCAATTGACAAGATGCCCAGAAGAAAGCAGTGAACTTAGCCCCCTGTTTGCAGCTTCCAGCTGAAAACCAACTCTTTGCCGGTGCTTCCACATGTCCTGAAAAGGACAAAAGACACAACAACAAAAAAACAACAAAGAAGGTGGAGCAACCGCCTGGCTGGGGAGTCAGGGAGGTTAATAACTGGGGAGAGGGATCAGTGCCCTTTGTGACATCACAGATGGGACGGACATTTTCTTATTCCTAGAAGTTCATAGGAAGTGCCAAGACATTGATGAAAAAGGAAAAATGATTTGGACCGACTGTCTATAAGCTCACTGAGTTCAGATTAGAGACTCTAAATCTTCTCCAGAGGTGTTTTAAAGCTTACTACCAGGGATGTGGTCATGTGATCACATGCTGGAGAGACACCTACACACAGTCAGAGCCTCCACAAACACACTTTCCTCCAGAAGGAACGTTGTGTGGCCCAAGCCTTCCGACAATGTAGTGCTCAAGGACGGCGACAGACCGGCCCGGTTCCAACCGCTGGTGCCCCAGGATGATAAAGAACAACCTGTGATGGTAAAGTTGAGGAACACTGTCATGCAGTGGTGCCACTAGAGGACCAGTCTGGTACCTGTACACCTTCTGTCCCTCAAACCCTCCTCCAGGACCCATCCGAGGTCCCTGAACCTCACTTTGAACACCATTGGCTGCGGCTCCACACTTATACTCACTGCTGATCAACATGTTTCCCCAGAAAAAAACTTCAGCAGTCTTCCATCTCAGCAGGTTTGAAAAAACAACAAAAAAACAAGAAGAAAAAGAAAACAAAAGGTTGATTTCCAAATGTAATCCAGTGGTCTTTATGAATCCCGGCTGCTCTCAGAGTCCAGCGGCGCCCGTCATGACCACTGCCGTCCTAATGAAGTCATTGTTCAACACTTCCCCTGCAACGCCCCTTCCTGTCACCGCGGCTCCACCTACCCCCCAAGACAGGGGGAAGAGGGCGCTTCCTAAAAATAATCTGCTTGTCCGTCTGACCATCCATAAAATAAAGACATTATCATGCAACATTCCTCTCCATTCTGTTGACCTTGTGTGTTTGCTTACTGCATCTACGTCCTTTTTTTTTTCTATCCCCCAAACAGCCTCAGACTCTCTCTCTCTCTCTCTCTCTCTCTCTCTCTCTCACTCGTCATTGAAGAGTTTGGCTCATTTGACTGAAATAAAAGTCTTGTCATGAAATTAGTCTCTTGGCTCCAAAATTTGACGCGCTGACTGGTGGATGAAAGCAGAGCCCAGGGCCTGACCTCTGGCTCTGCAGACAGGGAGAGAGAGAGAGAGAGAGACAGAGAGTGCATGTGTGTGCGTGTGTGTGTGTGTTTCTTGCTGTGTACAAAGGTTACACAAGACTGCATTTCCTCTTCCCAGTCAAGAGCCTCGCAGGCGTCAGAGGAGGAAGAATCCAACAATACTCCCAGCGGATGGGAGTTTCAGCCTATGTGTGTGTGTGTGTGTGTGTGTGTGTGTGTGTCTTGCGTGCATGTGTGTTGGAGACTCTGTACTGGTATTTCCGATGCAGCAGGGCAGGAAGTGTCGGTGCGTTACTCCCTCACAGAGCAGCAACACAAGACACGGCAAGAAGAAAGCACTGCAAATCCTAAAGGAACACGTCCAAACTGTGAGTGACTCGCGGGGAGCCGGTCGATGCTGTTCGGTTCCAAGCGGCTCAGTTTGAGTCGCCTGCCGCCAAGACTCACTCTGCCAAGGAGGCAGAAAGACAGACAGAGAGAGAGAGAAAGTCATTTACCTGACGGACATATTTTTCCTGAACCCGCCTAATTGGGACTCCTAAACGAAATCAAGGAGAGACTTTGTGAAGTTCTCCTCAGGCGCCGACTTGTATCAATCAGCGAGTTGATCCGTCTGATCCAATAGGAGCCGTTCAGCTGCGGCGCCGCTCATGTAACAAGCAGCAATGGCTGCTGGGGGATTTCCCAGTGATGGATGAGCTTCTCTGCACCATCTTGTTATCTTCTCCTGGACTTGCTCCGTGTTTTTTTTTTTCTTTTCTGAGAGCCAGAAACATCGGCGCTCCAGCTCCCTCTGATGATACAGCCAGTTTGAGACGAGTGTTAAAACGGCTGCCCGCCAACGCACCTGTGTGCAAGGTGAGCAGCATTGGAAGGACACCGAACGTACTCAGGAGAGGTTGAGATCTGAAGGAGTGAGGATCGGCACAAGACATAAAAACAGCTCGGTGTGGTGAAGGAGAGGGCGGAAAAAATATGTGTGGCTCTCAGTCTTTTACTCTGATTTTCACAACAGGCTTTAGTCGCCCCACAGTGACCAGGACCTGGATAAGCAGTTTCAGTAGCCATGCTAACAAACACTCCAGCAAAATGTATGCCCCTTTTAAATATAATGAAGAAGATTTTTAGCTTCAGCAAAACATGAAACGACATCCAGGCAGCACCGGTACCAAGTTTGGTGCTGCTGAAACTAAGCATTGTGAAATTACATAACTGTCTTTTTTTCCCAACAAAGTCTGCTTGGTTTTGCAACATTAGCCTCTGCCGCAGTCAATCTCTTCAAGCTGCCTAACTTCTCCTTCTCGCTTAATGCTAATTGTCTCTTTATAATTGAACTGTTTCGCATTAGCAATGTCTCTTGGGCAGATGAGGCAAACACATTCATTTCGACCTTTGCGGCTGAAAGCCCACCGCTTCTTGATCTCAAGTTTTCTGGACCTGATGGTTACTGTGCCGGTGGTGTGTCCATGTGCTCTCACCTTGATGGGTTTCTGTTGTGGTTCTGTTGGGTTTAAAAACTTTAGTTCAGACTCCAACACCACACAGACTGCCATCGCGAGGTGAACAGCAAAATTGCAAAGTCAGCATGTTTGATTCAACACTGACTGGAGGGCCACAAGTTACAATTAGTTAGCGGGCCGCAGTTGGCCTGCAGGCCATAGTTTGGACATCCCTGGTATAAAACTTTTATTGAGCAGAGTGGCTGGGCTGCTCTGTTGTGTGGACAAACACTATAAATAAAGAGTTCTCTGTTGTTTTGTTCCGGGCTGGGGATGGAAAACTGGCAGATGCTGCCAAGGGTCAGCGGAGCCTCTGGCACCAGGACCGATGGCGTTAATAGCCGAATTTCAACATAATCATTGTTCCAAACCCCCCCCCCTCCCCCCGCACTCTGAAATTCCAAGTGTGACAGTCGGGCTGTTTGTCCGACATCACCCTCCCACAGGAGTCCAAGTGTCCAAAGAAACTGCACACATTTCAGCTTTGAGAGTTAATTTTTTGGACCCCAACAACTGAATATATTATCAGGCGTCTCTATATTTGCCAACTAATCCATCTGGTTTCGAGCTCATAGAAAGTGTTTGGAACAGGAGGCAAAACCTGGAAGGTGATTGGTTGATTGATTATCGCATTCACACAGACCACATGGAGCAGCAACAGCCCAGAAGCTAGCTGCTGCTTGCTGCGTACCTCAGCCGTTGGCTAAACTTCTTGCCAAAGCTCGCTGGCGGTAAAAAAAACAAATACTCCCCGTCAAGCGCAAAAACCTTCAGCCCCGTTTTTTCCCTGCTCTTCTTTTATTGTGAAAATGTCTTGCAGTTCGGATAAAACTGCTGCCAAAGTGGCAACCACGCTAATCTCTTTAGCGGCACCGTATACTGTTTACATCGCCTAGTGGCTTCTCCTGCCTGTTTCTTTATTTTTTTTTCTTGTAGGAGTTGCTTCTCTTTCACACTTCCCACTTCCCTATCTGTGGAGGAAGCTGATGGAATCCACCTGAAAGCTGTCTGGACTGTCACTTGGGTCGCGGATGCATAACCCTTGTACGTCGTCATCAACAACTTATCCAGGGTCTTTGTGGAAGTCGAGATTGCACTCTAACGTCGGGGGACGGTGGGGGTGGAACTAATGCATGTGGCTCAACAGTCAAGTTGAGTCTGTGTGCATTGCACTCCTGGAAATGGCGGTAATGTATAAATACAGTGAAAATGACAATCACTGAAGGCGGAGAACCTGGAGAGAACCCTAAGGCCCTGTTTGCACTTGGTCACTTGTAACTGTTTTGGGGGATTGGCTCACAAGAACGGATCTCGCAGCATCTGTTCGCACGTAGCATTAACATGCGTCTCGAGCGTGCCACTTGTGATCGCGTTACACCCCCCCGCCGAACCTATGCAAATGCAACATGCGTCATTTCCGTTTTTAACCACTAGGGGCAGTAAAGCGACGGCGAGTTTTACATGAGCGAATAAGCGAATAAGAATCAACTTCCTGTTTGCGGACTATATCAAGTCACTCATTTTAATTCTACTGCAGCTCGTGCGTATGGATCCGAACGAGGAGTTAACGACTGGTGGGACAGAGTGGTGACCACTTTATTTTCGGATCAACAGTGGCTGGCAAATTTTCGGATGCAACGTCGCACATTTAATCACATATGTGGGAAACTGCGACCGCTGCTCCGCTGACAAAATATGCTAATGCGGAATGAAATTTATTTGCATCCTAATAAACGAGTCTAACAAAAATGAATTGTTTTGGCTTCCTGTTTGTAACTTTATAATGACGACGCCGGGAGGTGGGGCGCCGACCAAGTACGTACACGGGAGAGGTGAGTGGAGTAGGCGGTCGTTAATGTGGACTGAGCTCGCATTCTGTTCACACGTCCGTGACGAATGCGTTTTTATGCGATGCGACAAAATTCAGATGACAAAACGGATTTGAACTATTTGCACTTGGTTACTTCGTGTGTTTTTTGCCGATCGGAATACGAAAAACGCATGAAATGACCAAGTGCAAACAGGGCCTAACAGACAGACAGGGAGGACATGCAAACTCCACACAGAAAGATCCCAGGCCCGGAATCAAACCATGACCTTTGTGCTGTGAAGCGGCAGCGCTAACCACTGCACCACTATCATCGCCCCTGATGATGTGATGTGACATGACGCATATTATGACTGTGACATTCCAGAGGCATGATAGGAAGCGACACTACTGCACATGCTCTGTGGGCCCCGTAATGTGGAAGTAACCTGGAAGTGATTTCAAAACAGTGGCAAATTAGCTAGCTAGCTTAGCCAGCAACTCCACTGAAATGAAGGGGCCATCATAATAGACGCTGGGGACGCTGGTCATACCTGGAACATCGCAACCCCTGACCCCCGGAGACATCCTAAATCCAAATTGCCCGAGCCGCTTGATCCAAGTCACATCATTCAGAACATCCCAGATGAGAATTCAGTCCAGGATTTTCACATTTTAACTCCAGCACAATTTCCGTTACCTCATTGGCCAGTGTGTGTGCTTTTTTTTTTTTTGGTCTTTCAGGAGATGAGGTGGATGAATCCAGCTCAGAGGGCAGGGCCACTCGGTCAACGTCCGTCTGCTCATCCGCCTTTCTTTCTTTCTTTTCCAGTTAATGTGTTTGCGGGGTTTCCAGAGCTGATCAGCGAGGGGTTCAGTTGTTGACTGGCTGGTCGCTGGTGAAGACTTACTGGCATCCAGTTGGCAGACAGAGTGGTGGGAGGAAAACCCCCCCATCAGAGGACGGAGCTGTGGGATTTCCTCCCTCTGTCTTTGTCTGGCAGCTGTGTGTGTGTTTTTCGGTGGAATTCTGAAGCTGACGGCGGCACTCTGAGGGTAAACAGCCTGGGTCTCATCTTGCTTTTTTATTGTCTTTTAATGTTTAAAACCCAACAACTTTTGGCTCCACTTGTTTGCATTCAGCTGTTTGCGACAGCAGCGACATCTCCAGCGAGCCGCTACCCTCGGGCACCGATGAAGCTCCACCCCTTCGTTAGGTGTTTCAGAGAGTGGCCTGGGAAGGAAATTCCTCCGTGATTAGCCGAGTCTTCCTGAATAGCTGCATGATTGCCTGTCTGGCTGTTTGGGAGTTTGTCTGAACTGCCGTCTGATTACCTGCTTGACTCACTTCCTGTCTGCTGCCTTTTAAAAATCGCCTCTTCTTTTTTTTTTTATCTTCCAGCCGCTGTTGCTGTTGGGAGACAGTGGGTAGCGAAATACTTATCTAAACATCCAGTAGGGGACACTCTTCCTACAACATGTTGAGACCAGCGGTGTTTCTAGCCATCTTCTTGGTGTCCTACACGAGATCCCAAAACATGGAAGGTACATGTGCAAGTAAACAACAATATACAATGCACTCAAATTTGCATTCCTTGTGCTATTACAACATCACAGTACATTATATAAGAGTCGCATCAAGAAGGTAAACAACACACAGTTCTGTTTTTGACTTCTCTCACACAGCTGCTGGCTTAGCCCTGGCCCCTTCGCCTCTCATCATCATTTGACTTACTGACTGACTCAATCCAAAATAAAAATTATATAAATAATCCATATGTTGCTTAATTTTTTATAATAATTTATTTAAAATAATATAGACAGAATAATTACACTCACACCCTCCCAAAATAACAACATGAGGATTAAAAAAAAAAAAAAGAATAGGGAGGGGGGGGGGGGGGTATGTTGCGCAAGTCTGGAATTGCCCCGGTTCAGACGCTCCAAGAGACCAAACAGGACAACCAACAGTCGTCCGACAACAAACTCACACTGAATGTTCAAATCTAAAAAACGACTTGGATGAACTGACTCGTGTGCGAAAAGCAACCCTTCAGTTCTGCTTTCACCGAACAAACGATGCCAAACTTCACGTGACGTAAATTTCCCTCAATGTTTTTTAATCTCACGGCCAGTCGGAGCGACGCAGACGGAACTCAAACCCTCTGGCGGGTTTAAAGCTTGCGAGGCGTTGCTTTGTTCTGCAATCGATCTCAGCCGACATAATGAGGTGCAGTGAGAGCCGATGGAAATGCAGAACTAATCCCCGCCACACGGCGGACCGCTCTCCGCTCTAATCTCTCTGACATTCTCCCTTAATGCCTGACTCGATGGTTCGGAAGCCTCGCAGCACACAGCCGGATCGATGCAAACAGCAGACTTCAAAAACTCTCCCAGTCCTTCCGTTAATTCTAACAAAGGCGTTGTTTCTTTCTTTTCCCTTTTCTGTCTTTTTCTCGTCCACCAGAGGTGATGAAAACCCAATAGTTTCAGTTCCCATTGGCTACCACGAGGGGGCGACGGTGAGAGCGGACAACAAACATGGCCAGTCCGGTCAAGCCTGTAAGGACGGGATTGATGGGCGGAGCCAGAATTCCTCCCGGCCCGTAGCGCATGAATTCATTGAATGTGGAAAAGGTTCAGTCTGGATTCCTGCCGCTCCGGTGATGAAACCTGAGCGGACCAATCAGCTGCCTTCCTCCGAAGAAAGGACAGAGGGCGGAATCATTGGTAGCAACTGGAACAACATTTATTCAGGAGAAGATGAGCCAAGAAGCAAAGGTTCTTTCTCCACTTCTGAGAAAATCAGATAAAATCCCAGAGGGATCTATTGCACATTGACAGACACAGGCTCGATTGGACTCTGAGGCGACACCCAGTGGTGGGAGGCTCACACTACAATCCCGAACAATAATCATCTGTTCAAAGATTTATGAAAAGATGAAGACCAGGTGGAGGGATGAGGCTGATCAGTGAGACTTCAAAAACTCTCCTAGTCGTTCCCTTAATTCTAACCAGGACGTTGTTTCTGATTTTTTTTTATTTTTTTTTAAGTCCACTAGGGGTCAGGATTGTCCAGAATTAAAAACTTTGAAACCGAAAGCTTGCTCTGTTTGCTTCATTTCAAATGATTGACATCAACGCAGGAGATTAAAAGGCATCAGAGTTTTCAGTACCCGTTGGCTGCCACAGGGGGGCGATGGTGACACTGGAAAACAGCGCCGCCAAGATGAAAGTTAGAGGCGGGATTCTGATTCAGATTCTGCAGCATCCTGCGAAAAAGGTCAGAACTTGTTTGAACGTTGAAAAAAAAATCATCTTGTCGAGATTCTGACATTGAAATGGTGCCGAGCTGAAGGCGAATGGAAGGAGGGTGGCGGGCATGGGGGTGGCGAGACGGATCAAAAAGTTTTAAGAGGACCTGAAACACGACTAAATTTGGAAAATATGAGAAAGAGAGTGAGAAAGAGAGATATAAAGAGAGCGTGTGAGAGAGAAAAGCAGCTTTTAAAGCTCAAACTAAGAAACATTTTGCCGTGAAATTGTCCGTCAACACGGCTGGAAACCAGGCCAACGCCCCCGACGGCGAGAAGCAAATCAGACACGCCGTATCTGGGCTAGCGCTTCGCTAACAGTGACTCGGTGGAACCGAGTGATTAGTGCAGTAGACGAAGCCTGCAGAGATGACTGTGTGTGTGTGTGTTACAGTGAGTGAACCAGATAAAAGCCTTCAGACAATGTTTTTTTTCTTCTTTTTTTTTTGCTCTGACGGCGTGTGTCAGCAATTCCTTCGCATTTTACGTGGCAGAAGAAAAAAAACAAACGTTGAGGATCGCTAAAAAACAAAGGGGACAGTTGCGTAAAGAGTAAAGAGTAAAGATGTTTCCCTCACTGGTCCAGTTGTGCACTGGAATCTCCAATCTTCCAGTCCAATCAGGT
This sequence comes from Nelusetta ayraudi, assembly GCF_046127955.1. Taxonomy (NCBI): domain Eukaryota; kingdom Metazoa; phylum Chordata; class Actinopteri; order Tetraodontiformes; family Monacanthidae; genus Nelusetta; species Nelusetta ayraudi. Next base: position 27,927,903 of record NW_027466061.1, read on the forward strand.
TTCAGCTCTGACTTGCCACCGCTGAGGGCGGGGCCTCCGTTGGTGACTCCGCCCGCTCATCGACCTCCCTTGAGTGCAAGCTCTTTACCTGACCCTTTGATTTTCTCACCAGCCGACTCGTCAATAAAACACCCGACTGGCTTCGATTGAACATCGTCTGCTTGGGTCGTCTCAACATGCGGACGCTACTTAACCTGCCAGGCATCAACTGAGATTATAATCTGAGCCTCTGATCTGAAACCGATCCGACGCTCTTCTGTATGTTTAGACTGATTGCACCCACCGACAACCTCCCAAAACAACATCAATAACATGTACAACAAGGAACTGGGGAAGGAGAATTTGGCACCCTCTCCACCAGGGGGCGACCTACGTAACCTCATATGCCACATTAGGTCTCGGAATGCCTCTCCCTATGGCAGTTGTAACCTAGATAAATATAATTGGTGAAACTGGGTTGATTAATAAGTGAAATAAACAAATGAATAATAAAAAGCACCAAAAATATCTTAAAGTAGTTTAAAATTATTATTATTATTATTTTTATATATATATATGTACTGTTGCCGGCATTTAAACTTATTTACTGGTCTGTGGTCTATTATTACTTAAATATCTTCCACAATCACTCACCCGAACCTGGAGCTAATAACCTGCTCATTCTGTGTGCATGTTACACAGTGGTCAGTGAGCCAACATTTTAAATTCAGACATAGTTGCACATTGATATCTATTGAAGAAAAAAAAAAAAAAAAAAAAAAAAAAATCGATTTTACAGTGAACCTTTTCATATGGTCCCAAACAAATTTTGCTTCAACCTGAATATGGAACAAGAAAAGCTTAATACTGTACAATGAACTTCAACTTAACATTGCACACATGCAAAATCAAATTTAAAACACAAAAAAAATTTCATTAAAATAAATACAATGTCAATAGAAATCGTGTCCCTCCTTTTATTTGCAGCCTTCTGATTAAAATGTCTACAGTAACCTCTTTTCAAGGCTAATAATCCAAAAATAACAATAATAAACCAATAAAGTAATAATATCCTCCAATGAACGTCCTGTCTTGAATGAGCGCGCAAAATACACAGCAGAGAATTCTGGGATTTGCGGTATATATGTGCTGTATGATGGCGCCGAGGCCAGCTCTAGTAGTGGGTTTGGTATCGCCTCACGGGCAAATATAACGATACTGCGGGCCAAATTTGCCCCGCGGGCCAGAGTTTGACACCTATGCCCTAAGGGGACGAGGGGACTGCGAGGCCGCTCATCCTTCATGTGAGAAATCTTCCCGCAGACACACACGCCCCAGTCACCAATTTGTAGAAGTTGGGGAGAAAAACATGGAAGGCGCCGCTGTCAGGTGACAGGTGGGAAGAACTGGCAGACACGACTCCGGCAGCTGGTGGAAACGCTGACGCACACGCACCGCTCCATCACTCGCGCCGCACAGGATCGAGACGGCGGCAGCAAACTGGATTCTGTCAATTGGCTGGAAGGCTGAGACTGATGGGCGGAGTCAGAACCCCAGTCCACTCCCCCACCTTGGAGTGCTGAAATTCATCGGATGTGGAAAAAGTTTCAATCGACTAAAATTCCAGAGGGATTGGTTACACGTTGACACACATCGAGTCTCGATTTGACTCTGAGGTGACACCTGGTGGTCGGCACCCAAACTGCAACCCCGAACTACACAATCATCTCTTCAAAGGTTTGGAAAAAGACAAAGAGCAGGTGGACGGATGAGGCTCATCAGCGAGACGCAGACAGTTCGTGATTCTCCCACAATTTTTTTTTTTTTTTTTACTTTTCAAAAATAAATATTTATTGCACTTATCTGCAAATGGAAATGTAACAAAAAGAAAAGGCTGCTTTTTTTTTTTTTTACAAGTTGGGCACACCATTCTTATGGGTCCACAATGGGAACAAAAAGACGGTTTTTAGCTTGACTGCAACATCTGACACTCAACATAAAAACAATAAACTTCAGTCTCTTGTCTTCTCTTATTCACACAACTTTTGAACAAGTATTTTTTCATGTCGCCTCTGCCAAGACCCCAGCAAAGTTTGTCGTGATGCATTTTGTGGCGACGTCTGAGGTGGTCACACAGATTTGTGTTGCTACCATGCGATTCCGCGACTGAGGCAAAAATAAATACTGTCTTTTGACTTTCACTCTCTCATTTTAATCACAAAAAAACTGAATGAATTCAGATTGCAATTTTAATCCCATGATTTGTGCAGTCCTGCCTCGCACCACTCTGCTGTAGACTCACTTTAAAGTTGTTTCTGCAGCTGAGACTTTCTAAAGATGCAGTTTCAGTCACCTGACCGAGCATCGCAGGAAGGGCTGCGTCTGCAAAACAGTGGCAGGGGGGGGGGACGCCTGATTAGACTCTGTCTCCTTGCTGGGACCTCTTGTGTTCCTTCTCCACCTGAGCAGGTGGCACGATGAAGCTCAGTCAGTCGGTCAGGGAAATTTACCGCCCAGGAGCAGCGGTCGCCGCCGCGCCTCTGAATACCGCTGAACAAGCATTGTATTGGTTTATTTTTTTTTTTGGAGCTGGCGTGAAAAAAAAAAAAAAAAAAAAAAACAGCTGACAAGAGGCAATATGGCGAGCAGCCGTCTGGCCGTTTGCAGATAAATGCATCTCCTCCTTTCACGGTGAAGCTTTTGGAAAGCCCTGAAGAAAATGAAAGTGGAGGAGAGGGGGGTTGATGAGGTGGAGGGGCCGGCCGGAGTCACTTTGGCTGAGTGGGATGATGAATGAGCGGAATTTGCTGCAGAAGTTTAGCGCGTTAGCTCGCGCACGTCTACAGCCACGTTGTTTCCAGCAGCAGTGACTCTCTGCGCCACCTGCTGACTGACGCCGAAACGGCAAACTCCTCAACTGCTTCCTTCTGTTTCTGTTGTCCGTGATGTCAGAAAGGGCTCTGCCAACTTCTTGCATCTCTGTGGACCAACTGACTCATGTTTAACAGCTGTTCACATACAACCGTTCCACCCTCTGTGACTGCTCCTCTTCCGAGCCATTCCACCAACGTGTCATTTTCCTCAGCAGGAGGTTGCAAACAGTTGAGTGAGAGTCGACGTCATCCGACTCAGAGACTCGGAGTTCAGGTGACAGCGGCGGGAGGAAATTAACTACCACGCGGTTTCCAGACAACTTTGCCGCGTGCACTTTTGAACTACACAAACAATTTGCGTCTGAAGCTTTGCCCCGACGCCACGACAAACAGCGCAAACAAACAACCCTCACACAAACGTCCCACCGGCCTGATAAACAACCGCCGGTGGACGCCAGCGTCCAGATCAGCTCCTCCTCGTTTTCATCTCCTCCGTCCGCACGCACAAACGACCGCCGGCGCCGCCGCAGTCGTCCGAAATAACGAGCTCGCCCGTTAGCCGCTAGCTCGTTTGTGCTTTTTGTGCGACGCTTTGAAAGGCAAAGTTCAGCCGCAGGCGGACAAAACAAATGATCCACCTCCTCGGGAGCCTCACGACGACGACTCAGCGGCTGAAACCAAACTGTGGCAGTGGGAGGATTTCGCTTTACTTGCTGCTTGCTACACTTTCTTCCACTGGACACCTGCCCTGTGATGTCCCATGGGGCCACTGATGACCTCATGCAGGTGCGTGACCTGTGCGCCCCCTGCTAGAGTGGTTTAGTAAACACACCACTGATTGGAAAGTTCACTTTTAGCGACTTTTAGCAGTGTATGAATCTACGCAATGTATGACTTTATGCTTAGCTTCGTACTGATCTGGGAGCTAAACGATTGACTGACTGATTGATGAGGGGCGGAAATAAATACTTCCTCCCCCTCCTTATCGTATATGTAAAAACTCATTACATTTTTTTTTCAAGTTTTTTGTCATTTTATTTTGATGTCTGTGTGATTATTAGTTTCATTTTTCTTTATTTTATGTATCTTAAACAAAATAAACTGAACTAAAACTAAACTAAATTTAAGATGATTTTTCTTTATATTTTATTTAGCTGCTTCCCGCCGAGCCACTCTTGACTCCACCCTGCTGTTATGTTAGATAACTGAATCCAAACTCTCCGTGTTAAGTTTTCCTCCTTGGGAACGGGAAGTGATTTATTTTGTCGGTGAGCTGCGACACGTCAAACTCGTCGCCGCCGCTCCGCCCCCGAGAGTCACCGACTTTACGCTTTTGATTTATCGGCCGCGGCTTCTCCTCCTCACGAGCGCGTGACATCAATTCAGCTTTACGGCGCCATCTATCACCACGTGGCATATCAACGATGAATCAGAGCGGCGGGTAATGAGGGGGCTGCTTACAGCCATTACAGCCTCGGCGGCTCCATTCGACCTCCGACCTCGTCTGGCTTCGCTAGGTCCGCCACTCGGCGACTCAATCACACGTTAATAGAGTTTAAATGTGCAGATCGAGAGGCGCCGCTTTAGTTTTGATTTAGGGGGCGTCGCTCCCGGGAGAGAACCGGCTGAAATACAACTTTATACTGGTGCTGCTTGAAATAAATCAACAGTGTAGCGTTTCTGTTCCTACACCTGTAGACCGGACGCCCAAGTCGATATTGCCAAACAGGGGTGGGATAAAAAAAAACTCTAAATAGATCAAAGAAATAGTCAGCTACTGGTCGATTCAGTACTTGGGTGCCCCCTTCTGACAAAAAAGGTTGACAAACTATTAGGGCGGAGCCTTTAAAGCAGTTTCTGAAGTTATGGCATTCAAACGCACACACACATTTTTTGAAAGCTTGATGATGATGGAAAAGCCGCAGACAGGCCGTGATGACTGTAATAAGTGCAACAATCAGCGCCATTATGAAACGTTCATTTAACAGCGAGCGAGCGAGCGACCGACACACACACACACACACACACACACACACACACACACACAAGCACAACGATCAGTTAAAGAACCCCTCCCCCACTAACCGCCGCCGTCGGAGCCTCGTGCACACGACTGAACCGGAGCGGGAGAAGAAAAACGTCCCGGTTGACAGCTACTCATTAGCAGCTTTTAGCGGCGACCTCGCACCACGGCTTCGCGTTATTAATAACGAGGGAATAAATGACACGCTGCCATCCGAAGGCCGTTCCAGGTATCGGCGTCGAGCTGAAGGGGTGTGACGGATGTTGAAACAGAGCGAAAAAAGATGCGGGCGCTAGCGAGCCGCTGAGAAAGAAGTCAAATCCACATCAGCCGCACTATCATGAACACAGGATCTAGAGGTAGTTCAGCAACAGGATGTTAGAACTGTTGAGTACTTGAGGGAAAGGCATCTGCAAAATCCAATTAACAAAGTCTTAATTTGGAGCAAAATCGTTTAAGAAAAAGAACATTTTGCCGTTGAATTACCTGAAATAAAAAAAATTTGCGTTGCAATTTATATCATCTGATGAGATTCAAAAACAGTCGCGTGACCTCGAAACGTGAGTTTGGAAACTGCTGCAGAGCAGAAAATGAACCGCCGCTCGTCGCCATAATTGGCTTTATGGTAATTCTGTTACTGACAGAAAGCGACGGCACCATCGACTCGGCAGCCCTTTTAACCGTTCTCAGTCTTTTTAACAGTGTCATTAGCCCGAAGCCACTTCTTTTTTTTTAATTAAAGGGCAGCAGTGCATAAAAAAACAAGACCTTCCACGATCTCAGTGCAGAATCATGGAGGGTTGAGAGCAGCAAGTAAGGTGAAGGCCATGTGACCACCAGGGGTCGCTGTTCAGTTTTACGATGTAAGTCTATCGAAAGTGGATTAAGCAGAAGTAGTAGAGGACGGACTTTTCTCATTCCTGCGGTGACTGACAGGTCAGAGAGGCTCATGATTTGTGGGGAACATTAGGAAACAACTTTATTTTGTGCATTAAAAAAATTATTGAATTGAACCTTTTTAGAATGCCCAAACTTTGGTTGGCGGGGAGAAGCTGCGTCTGGCTGGGCACTCAGCAGGACTCTCTCCCTGGACTCCCACAATGGGCCCATTAACTGCTAATAGAAAAGCAACTAACTGCAAATTGAGCGTTGGCCAACAGAAGGTTGAAGAGCGACAGACAGCGAGAACAAAAAAAAAAACTTGCTCAGTGATTTTAGTCTCTGAGGACACCAACCAGCACAGCAGAGTGACTCAGTAAGGTGTGGCAACAGGAGGTCTTAGTGCCTGTTGTGACATCACAGAGGGCTGATTTCCAGAATTGTGTTGGTTGTAGGTCTCAGCTTCTTCTTCTTCTTCTTCTGCTGCTGCTTGCTTTAGTTGATTAATTTCTAGGGAGTTGGGGGTTGGGGTGGTAGTGGTGACGGTAGTGGGATTCTGTAGAATGTGGGACCTTCACCAACAATTAGGTTTGCTCCGACCGCCAAAGCTCCTTTTTTCCAAGCAAAACATACATTTAGCTATATTTCCCCTTTATTTTTCACAGGTAAACCACTCGTCCCTCACTCGTCCCTCACTTTGGCATGTTGAAACAGCCCAGGTTGTTGATGTCGGTGGAGAAGTCCTGGAGCTTCTCGGCAATTTCGGCCTGCAGGTCATCGTACTCGCTGTTGGACATGTCGTCCAGCAGTGGCGTCAGGAAATTGATGAGGCTCTTGTTAATCTCCATCTGAAGTGTTTGGGAGATCCGGGCTTTGACGTCTTCAGATATCATTCTTTCTGGGCTGTTTTGAGTCTTCCTCTGCTGCCGGCTCCTGAAGTGTGTCGCCCGGTCCTGGGCCGTCCTGGCATCCTCCTTTACCTTCAGCACCTTCGCGGCATGGCGGACCATGGCGGTGATCTTCTGCGGGGACGTCATGTACTCGTCCACCACCGAATCCGAGGTCTGGAAGCCGGCGGAGAGGTCAGAGTCTCCTGCCAGGGAGCCCGGCAGGCTTTCGGAGCTGACCTGCTCCACCTGGTCCTGGAAGCACTGAGCCTGGAAGGAGATCTGGGACAGGACCTCCTCCAGGCTGGGAGGGAACTTGAGGCCTGAGTCCGGCTCGTGGATGTTCCTCAGAGCCGTCAGGACGCTGTTGGTGACCGATCGGATGGTGTCGAGAATCAGCTCTGACAGCAGCATCTGGGAGTCGTCGTCGGGAAAACCGGCTCTCAGCAGCTTCATCTGCTCCGCTGTGATCCTCTCAAAGAAGGACCTGATGAGCAGCTGACCTTTGTGTTTGAACTCGATGTACCGCTCGCCGCTTCCCTCCATCTTTTCACACTGGCTGCGGTCCGGAGATGAAATGGTCTGCCTTTGAGGTTCTGGTCCCACACTGTATTGGTCCAAACGTCCGCTGAGTCGCACATTTGAGCCAAAACTTCAAAGTCAGTGATGTCCGTTGGATTCCGCAGATTAAAAGCCCATTTTCTGCGAAAGAAAAAATAAGCACCGCCCACTCTCAGCTCCGACGGAACACCTTGATCTTCTGTAAATATCACTTGAGGAAAAGTGACGGCCTTTAATGTCTTTGATCCAAGGTAATTGGTGCTAAGCTCCGCCCCCTTGCCAGACGGATTTGCAAAAATTAGCATTTTTTTTCTTCCAGACAGCAGAAAAGAATGTGCCCAGCTGCCACAGCGGGTAACACACCAGATTATTATCACGTCCAATTTTAAAAACGTTGACATAGCCGACAGCAGTGTCACCCCATAGCAGGAAGGTTGTGAGTTTGATGCCCGGGTGCTGGGGCCTTCCTGAGTCTGCATGTTCTCCCTGGCTGTGTCCCCCTACTCACTACATTATGCACTATATTGGTGCTACGCCATTTTGTAGTGGTGTCCGACTTCGAAGTCAACGGTATTACTACACCACATACTCCACTCAGTGTATCCCACAATGCATTGCTTGAAGTAGTGTACAACCGATGGTCACTAACCCAGCAATATATTCCATCATGCATTGTGCTCACGTTGACCCAAAGGTAGAAAAGGCGACAGGAGCCTAGAGTTATTTTTTTTACAATATGCTTATTATAATGTGTACAAAATATGCATGTACAGTATGTGTAAATTAATTAATTAATTAATTAATTAATTAATTAATTTATTACCAATCTGCCGACCTGACATTTTAATAATGTGACAGTGATTACATTATTAATGGCACCAAGAGTAGTGTCTGAAAGCTTTTTTTTCATTTGGCCAATGAGTGCACTATATATATAGCCTTTGGCGACATATAACTAACTCCCTCTGGAGGGATGAAAAAGGAGGGAGCGCAGGAGTACTAGGTAGCTGTTGTAATGTCGGGAGATTCAGGAAAGACGTTCTTGCGTGTTTGCTATTTAAAGACCCAGTGATTTTGGCAGCATCCAGTGTTGAGAAAGGGTATTGCAGACAGATTCATGAGTCAGCTTTTATTTCCATCCATCCATTTTCAATACGCGCTTCTTCTTCCTGCACTCAGGGTCGTGGGGGTCTGCTGGAGCCTCTCCCAGCTGTCATAGGGCGAAGGCAGGGTGACACCGTGGACAAGTCGCCAGGTCATCGCAGAGCCACACAGAGACAAACAACCATTTGCTCTCACACACATCTACAGTCAATTTAGAGAGTTTCCCATTCACCTCACATGCCTGTTTTAGGACTGTGGGAGGAAGCCGGAGAACCCAGAGAGAACCCACGCAGACACGGGGAGAACATGCAAACTACCACACAGAAAGGCCCCAGGCCCCGGAATCAAACCCGCACCCTTCTTGCTTTGAGGCGAGAGTGCTGACCGCTACACTGCCGTCTTGCCCCGTTTTATTTCCATTGGCTTAAAACATCTCAACACATACACATGGACTTTATAGTCAAATTCGAAACCACATCAAAATCTCACAGTGCCCGACACTCATCCCCAGAACAACCATCACCTCCAGCAGAGTCCCAACTCTCTGCGACGGCGACAACTACGACCACGACAACGACTTGCTCGGCCGTCTCCCTCTCCCATTTGTGCACACTGCTCACACGCACAGTCAGATGTTTAATGGGAGCTGCAGGGGGAAATACCCAGCCTGGGGCTGATGGGTCATTTGGAGGGTGTTGTGTCCCGGATCAGTTCTTTTCAGGCTGTCAAATCGCAGGCAGGCAGGCAGGCAGGCAGACAGACGAGTAGGCAGACAGACAGACGAGTAGGCAGACAGACGCCTCCTCAGGCTCTATGACTCCGCTCTCAAACTGTCAACGGCCGAGCCGATGTCGAACGGTTCTCAGTGACACTCAGTGTCTATATTCACTCTGCTGTGTACTGCTGTGTGTGTGTGTTCATTCACGCACGTGCGCTCATCACAGAGCTCATGCGGCCAACCGAGCCCAGATCCTCCTGCAGGCCATAAAAGGACTTTGGTGGCGGCGTGAAGACAAACGTCTGGGCGGGATTCCATCAGCGTCCATCAGCTGGACGGTCCGCCGCCACCGGCGCCACTGCTACTGCTCAGAATTACGAGCCGCTCGCTGCCACCTTTACAGTCCACCTGGCACGCCTGTTAACAGCACGTCTGAATTTACAGGAAAGAGAAAACTGTTTTTTTTCTGCTTGGTGAAGGTGAGAGTGAGAGTTGAGAGTGAAGGTGAAGGTGGAGATGAAGGTGAAAATGTGGGTGAGGCGAAGATGAGGTGGAAGATGAAGGTGAGGGTGAAGGTGAAGATGATTTTGAAGGTGAAGCTAAAGCTGAAGGTGAAGATAAGGATGAAGGTGAAGATGAGGGTGAAGGTGAAGATTAGGGTGAAGATGAGGGCGAAGATGAGGGCGAAGATAAGGTGGATCTCTTCCTCGGAATGTTTCCGTCTCTGCCACGTGTTGTAACTCCTCCAGGCTGCAAAGTCACACGTTAGCCTGATTAACGCAGCAGATCCTCCTGAGGCCCAGTGTTCCTGGAATCAAGTGTCAGGTGTGATAAATCCCTGCTGTGTTCCAGGGTTTCAGGTGTTTCCAGGACTTCGGTGTTGGTGGAATATTAGTATTAGAGTTTGTCACGCAAGTGAAAATCATATGGCTTGATACGGCTGGCGTATCCTAATGAGTTTCTGAGAGCTGCTGAAATCCTGATCATGTCCCAGCAGTGGCTGTAAGTCTAGATTCACTTCATTCTACTTCATGCTTTTTTAAAGCCTGATAATGAGAAAACAAACCTCAATCTGAGGTCTGTAAATGATCTGCGGCGACACGCTAGTGTTTGTTTTCCAAAGTGCGATCACCAGCGATCCCTCCGAGACCCACTTCACGTTTTCTTTTTTTTTTTTTTCCAGACGCTCATTTCCTCCAGGTTACTTCACAACTGCATAGAAATCCCACAGCAGCTGTTTTCGAAGAAGCGGGGAGGTCAGCGAACTCATCACTCTGTGATAATGAGTTTGCAGGAGCCGATTTGTCTCGGCGAGATCAGAAGTTCCCGGTTTTCCCCCCGGGAGACCCGGAGTGTGCACCTGCCGTGTCCGGCTGATTCTCCCGGACAGGAAACAACACCCCGTCGGAGCGGAAGCCCCGCGGATGGCAGCGATCGCTTTAATGTGAGCATGTTAGCGTAGCGTCGTGCTAACGGCCTTCCAGGCTCCAGCAGCTCCTCTTTGTCCTGCATCACTTGCAATGCTCAACCTGTTGTTCCTGAACAAACAAGACAACAGGGCAGTTTCCTGTTGCTCTGACAACCGAAAAGTTACACACGCACACATAGACACACAAAAGAAAACAACAACCGTCAACAACAAACAAACCCAGAAACTGGAAACAACTCAACTCTCAAAGGTCCATTGATTGACGTTGGTTAGGCCACATGCCATAATACTGTAATGTTCAAAACAACAACAAAAAATATGTCATTTCCAATTTGACATAAATCAAAATCAATAGTTGAATCAAACAAAACGTGACTGCTCATCATGAATCGTCAGGGAGTGGGTTAAGAACACTTTTCTGTTGAAATATTTACACAAAGTACCACGAGGAAGAAGGAAAAAATGCATTTCAGGCAACACAGCTGCATTCGAGGTTCAGAACACAAAACACAAAATATAAAGTAAAGGATTAACATTCCCGAGGACGACATGTTATGATATCATAATATAATATTGTAGACCACTGCTGTAAGGCCAACATGAATCTCCAGGACCAGTACTCCAGACCAGACTCCTGGTCCAGACCGGTGGCTGACTGACAACAAAGCGCTAACACGCTTAGCCGGCTGCAGCCAATTGGCCGCCGCATTTGCGCAGAATCAATCTGAAAACTTTCAGAAATAGAAATGTTTTGGGTCTTTGTGCAATTCTTGTCCCGTCAGCGGCGTCATTTATGATTTATTAATAAAGCCACCAGGGTGCGCCAGGAGGCGCCAGCAGAGGAACGATAACGGCCTTTAATTTCACTGCTGCAACGGCGAAAAATGAGTGAATTCATCCAACTCCTCTTCTTTACGACGTAAAAAAAGAAAAAGAAGACATTCAGCCGGCTGGTCACGCAGCAGCTGTGCCGACCGGGTCGATTGAGGTCCGTTTGGTGGCAGCGTGACTTCCTGCCGGCCGTCTCGCCCACACACACACACAAAGCTCGGGCCCAGCATTGTCCCGGCTGATTCGCTGCCTCGGCGTTATCATGTGTCGGCCGAGCAGATTGGAAAAGAGGCGAGGAAGAAAATAAACAGCTTCCTCCCTCTTGGGACGCGGCTATATGGGGAGTTACTCAGATAAAATGAAGACCGGAGCTCTTATAGATATTGAAATGAGCATCGGCCAGGAGGATTCTCTCATTGCGAAACAAAAAGTGGCAGGAGGAAGAGGGTGATGGGCAGAGTGGAGGAGGGGCGGGGCATCCGAACTAAAGTTGGCCCGAAACAGGAAGTGGGCCGACGACACAGGAGGGACCAATTAAACACAACCAGACGAGCTAATCAGCTTAAAAAAGGCGCTTCGCGGTTCCGTCTGACAAGTCTGAAATAAAAGTGGGTTTTTAATTTCCCGGCGGCTGCAGCGGCATCGACGACGGCGGCGTCTGTTCTCCAACTTCACAGGCCGTCTGAGAGGAAGGCGGTGACGGCGGCGGCGCCCGGACCGGTGAGACGCTGCAATAAATTCATTTCCAACGGACAGCGGTGAGATCTAACACAGTCTAATGCCATCAGCTGCGTTTCTGGAGCTTCTCAAACAAACCAACCGACAGGCTGACAGCCGTGGCGCCTGTGGAGGCCTGCAGCCGCACAAGTGGATTTAAAGCTCCTGCATCATTCAAAACCACTTTATCAACGTTTTGAAGTCGACCCTTCCGCACTCGCTAGCTGCACTTTTCACAAAGACTTCGCTAACAACACCCATGACCGGCACCGACAGCACTTCCAGGTGGATGACTGCACCCCCCGGCCAGGTGTTGGCTCTGCTCTCTGGGTCTGGCCTTGGTTTTTGTTCCCTTTCTAAAAGGTGTGGAAGGTCCAACAGAGCAGCAGTTTTAGTAGGAGGCTGTAAACAGATGGCTGATGCTAATGTTATGCAGCTTTCTGGAGATCAAGAGAGGGTTTTTTTTTTTTATTATTTGGGATATTTGATCTTTCCTGCGAAGAGTCATGCAGCTCAGTACGTGGCTATAACTTGGGACTGTTAGATAACTTTAGATCACTTCCTGGTTCTCTCAGCTATCAACAATATCTACAAAAATAAAACGCAGATAATAATATATATATTTACCTTAACTTTTAATCCCTCACAGACCCGAAGTTGACATTTTTATTTCCTTTTACTGTAGATGTTTCTGCAAATCTTCTTCTTGAGGATGACATTTTAATTCTATTGCCCCCTACTGGCCGGATGCAGCCATACTTATTACACACTCATTTTCTTGCTCCTGTCATGATGAGTCTGTCCAGCCGCGGGGCCTGGATGGGTCTGTTTGCCGAACCGAGGCCCATATTTGGGCTGCAAGCTATGACAAGGTTTCAGGACGGAGGGTAAATATTAGGATGGCAGAGACGAGGCAGAGCGAGGAGAAAAGCAGAAGCTGCCGCGGAGCTTCACAGAGTGGGGAGACCAAGACGCTGATGGAAAGGACGGAATTCTCAGCCAGCCACAAGTATTATTATTAGTATTCCAGCACGGAGAACATGTCTCAGTGGAACACCTGGACCTGGTTCTCCAGACTCCAGGCTCTTTGAACAGCTTTTTAACAACATGGGTCGATGTAAATTTATTTTTTAAAAAGCGGTTCACACTGTTACAATTTGTTACCAGTTTTTATTTATTTATCTATTATTTTTTAAAACAGCTGTTACTTTCATACATATATGTAGTATAGTTGAAGCTTACATTGATAAGCTTCATCTATAGTTTTCATCCTGAAACTGCAGTGGAGCAACAACCAAGATCAATAACTATACTACTACTACTAATAATAATTATTATCCCCAAGAGGACCAAAAAAGCAGTACCGGTATGTTTAGCTCTGTCTATGTCTTTAGCCTCTTGCTGGAACTGACACTCTGTGTGGCCGTACCTCACGTCTTGGGTGGGAATGCAAAACCAACAACAGTCTGGCTGGGGGTGTGGTAACTCACCTTGAAGATGGTATGGGTGTCCTGCCCTTTGTGACCTCACAAAGGGGCTAATAACCAGAACTGGACTCACCGCACAGCCGCCGCTCCCTCACGCTCCTCCAGAAGGACGGCCGGTGGGGGGGCTCCCGCACCTGCTCGCTGAAGGACCTCTGCAGACCCGAGGTCTTCGCTGCCACCACTGCTGCTGCCATGTTCCATCCACTCAGGGTCACATGTTCCTGCCAAGAGGGGAGAGCTGTTGGCTCCTCACGGAGAGAATCCAGTGCAGAGTGATGAAGGTGGTGGAGGAGAGGGAGGCTGTGTATCGTGTTTATATTAGTGACACACATGGAATGTGTGTGTCTGTAGGAGAGAGGGAGAGAGAGAGAGGAATGTCTGTGTGTGTGTGTGTGTACGTGTGTCAGGAGTGGGAGTGGCCTCTAACTTGATCGGTAGACGTAACCAGCTCAACTTTGCGTGGTGACGTCATGTCGCTGCAACAAATATCTTGCAACTCCAAGCAACAGTTGAGCGGTTTTGTGACTCTCACCACCTCGAGTCCGTCAATCATCTCCGCGGCGCCGGAAGTGGTTTGTCCCAGGCGGACGCACACGCTCCTGCTACTCCCCCTGCTGGTGAGAGATCTTCAACGTGTTTGTTCTTCTCTGGTTATTAATTTAATAAACAACTGACTTTTGTCTTCCAGCTCTTTATCTTCCATCTCAGACTCCAGTGGGGAAGACTGACATGATTAGTTATTTAAAAAAAAAAAAAAATACAAATACAAACAAACCCCCTCTAGATGTGCAAACAGGTGGCTGGATAACCCAAATGGCACCAACAAAATAAAGTATGGGCCAATGAGAAATGTCCATGAAAACAATACAAGACACAAATGTGCTGGGACACAAGACACTTTTGTTTTTGTTTTTTTTTAATTCTCTTTGTACAAAAACTTAAATAAAACCTAACAGTTCTCCACAGCAGCACAGCTTTTTCTTCTTCTTTATACTGTGAAAATCTTCAAACGTAATTATTTTCATCATCATAACACAGAACTCAAATGACGAGAGATAACAGAGGCCACTCAACATTAACGGTAAGATCGACCCCCAAGTTTAGCGTCACGTTTCAACCAAATTAGTTGATCAAAACCAACAGACAATAAACGAGAGGTTTTCCGTGTCTGGGGACACACACAGCTTGAACATTAAAATGAATACACATCCATTTCTGTCATTCAACAAAATGTAATCACAAGACAACCGCCTACCATCAAGTTTAACACTTCTTTTTTATATCATAGTGAAAAAAGTTCATAGTGTTTTTTTTTTTCAAACATTTCTAAAGACACTCTACAGAAAAGAGTAAACAAGTACATGAAAAAAAAAATCAAGTTTATTACGTGAATTTCTTTTTTTCTTTTAAACAGACTTGATGAATTAGAATGTAGATACAGAGCTACAGTGAAATTGCCACAGAAGATAATATATGGTCCATACCATTGGCCACCACCAGGGGACGGTTTTGACCTCTTTACCTGTCGCCTGTCCCTGTTAGGTCCTCCTGTGGGAGGGAGGGGCCGGAGACCCCGCGCACTGGGTGAAGGCTGCGGTGTGACTGGGAGAACTGGTGTAGCGAGGTGGGACATCCAGTTCCGTCGGAGATCCGAGGCTGTTGCTGGACGAGTCGTCTGTGGTGGAGGGATCCTGCCAAGCCAGGGATCAGCTGACCGTTAGAAGGAAACACCAGCTCAAAGCGACATTGGCCAGTTTTTTTTTCTTTTACTTAAACTGACGGTTTAAAAAAAAAACAGTTTCATGGTTGGTTGACATGCAACAGGAGGTGTTTTGATGTCGTTGGTGTATAAAAAAGTGGACAGTTTTACCATAAAGTAACAACAGGTTACTGGGGCATACAATTAAAGTCTACTAATAGGCCACGTGGGGGCGCTGTGTCAATGGCAGGGATGCAACTCCACCTGTTCCGGGTATCTAATGCATACAAAAAGGTGTTTTAATGCATATGAGACCGATGCGTTGACGTGGGCGCCCCCTGATGGAGCCATTGATGTTATTTTTGGGAGGAGGGTAGGTGCAATTTAGTCAGGCAATGAAATGAAAATGTACGTGTAGCAGGAAGTTGCTTGACTTTTTGTGCATCGGGGAGGGGTGGGGTATGGTCTGGTGGGAAAGATCTGCTACTGTGTGAAAATAGTAATAAAACACTGCTGTACTTTCTGGCCGTTTGTACCTTCTGCTGCAGGATGTACAGCGATGTCACCGCATTTATCCCGTTGTGCTCTGACATCTTGGAGGGTGCGTCACCTGCATCCAAAGCGCAAAAGCGTGGAAGACGAGGTGACTGGCTCGTATATCTTAAACGACTCAACACATCTCTCTCTCTCTCTCAGTAAGCAACAACATACCTGGCCTTGGAATGACTGGCGAGGACTGGTAGCGGTGGTGAAACCTGGGGAGAGCTCCTCTCACTGGGCGACTGGGCCTAGTGACGGAGGTCACATGTTTTTGTGTTTTACTCTGCTCTTTATTTATTTTTATTTCCCTCAAACTAACCCTGGTCTAAAAAGGCTTCTTACTTCTTGGATGGCGTCCAACAGGCGCAGACGGTCACCAAGGTGATGAGGAGGAAGATGCCTCCCGTGGAGAGGATGATATAGAGGGAACTTCTTCCTGTGAAGGGGGATGAATTATAAAGCAAAATTTGAGACTAAAAGAGTCTAAGTTGCACTAACAATAATAAAAGATAAAAACAATATAAACTTTGTGTTGTGAGAAAAGAATCTTGTTGCCTCGAGCTCCTCCAGCGTGACTCACTATAGACGGTCAGTCTGACGGGCAGGCTGGTCACGCTCCCCAGCGGATTCTCCACCGTGCAGGTGTAGATGTCATCATCGGCCATCAGCACCCGGGTGATGGTCAGCAGCTTCTGGTCAGTCGACAGCAGGAACCTGGTGCTGTTGGCCAGGGGCTTGCCGCCTTTGAACCAGCGGTAGGTGGCCCTGGTTCCGTTGTGGTGGGAGCAGTTGAGGAGGACGTTCTCGCTGAGCTCCAGCACGGAGGAGGTCTCCACGTCGATGTAGGGTCGCGAGATGGTCTCTGCTCGCACACGCACGCACGCACGCACACGCTTAAGCTTGTAACGGTGTTACAATATGTGAAAAACAACCACCATAATTGTGTTTTCCTGTTTTTCCCTCTTCTAATGAGACCACAGTACTCCAGTGTCGGCAATGGCTGTGGTTAATATTCTATTTTTGGAATTCACATCATAGACTGAAAACAACTGAGACCCAAGTGATTAGATATGAAGGCGAACATGGCAAAGCTGCACAACTAGATGCCACATGGAAAGTCTGGTTAAGTGAAGTGAAGTGAAGTGAAGTAAGGCAAGAGCTTCCTGTTACATGGTGCCATCAGGTTTCAGATTATTTCCTAGCCTGGCAAATGTGCAGTTCACATTTGCTGATTGCGTATTTTACTACAATTCTACAATTTAAATCACTAGGTGATTTTATCCAAAGCAACGTACAACACAAGCAAAAATTTAGACTGGAGGCAAAACCTTAGTCAGTGCAAAAACGTGCTTCAAGTTTAATTGGTTGCCATATAGTGCCAGAAGAAGTGCCATTTTTTTTTTTTAAACATAATGTAGCCACAACTAACCGCAATTAACTAATTAATTCATGTTATTCAGGATGAGTTTGATTATTGTTCACTAATCCAAGGGAACAGACCCCAACCCCAACCCAGTGATTAAAGCAAACAGGCAATTTTCCATTAAAGTCTTGTAGATGTTCAGAAGTTGAAGCAGTTGAAAGATATTCAAGTGGAAAATCTGTCATCACTCTCTGTACTTGGTCACCTGAGAGAGGACTCATTTTTCCACCACCCTGATGTTCTTTCCCTGTCCGAGGGATCAAGGTGACCTGGGTGAGAGCATGTGTGTGTTTGTGGGCGAGGCTGATGCCACTCCACATTCTTTTATCGCATTGAACCGAGAGAGTGTGGGGGCAACTACTGGTGCAGACTGTGCAAGGTTTGAACAAGAAGCAAGACGTCTATATGACAAAGTTAAAGATAAGAGGGAAAGTCTGAGGTCAGAGTTTACAGAATGACCTCAGATGATGAAGTCTGGCAGTCTCATCATCAACCCCAAACCTCTGATTTTTATCATGGAAAAGATGGGATTAAAAGTGGCTCCTCCTATACGAGAAGCAAGTGTCTGCAGACCCAGAGACTGCAGATTGAGATAAGTTCTGGTCCCACATTTCTCGACGCCTCGTTTTTCTTGTTGCGACAGTGCCACCTCCCAAACCCCAACCTTAACCTTAACATCAAGCCAAACTCTGACCCTAACCCTAACCCCAACCTGAACCCTATCCCCTAAAACTAGACCCAACCTAAAGTTTAACTTCAACTGTAACCAAATTCTAATTTATTATGAGGATTTCAAAGAGTATCTTGTTCGACAAAAAGCGGTATTTGTGTGGGCTGCTGATGTAGTGGGAGCTTTACAGTTCACAAAAAAATGACAGGGGTCCTTAAATGCAGGACCAGAACAGTGGGTCTGAATGTTGGGTCTATTGGTTCCAAAGACACGGATCACTGCCCCTTACCGTCCACGCTCAGCGCGATGCTGCCCTCTCCCGTGAAGGTGTCGTCCGTGATGGAGATCTCCACATCGTACGTGCCGTCATCGGAGAGCCTCAGGTTGTGGAGGAGCAGGGTGCCATTTTCAAACACCAGGATCCGGTCTCGGTACTCGGGCCTCAGAGTCCCGATGATGTCGGTTCCGATGGACTGAACCACAGTGACGGACTTCTCTCTTCGCAGCTGCCACTTGATGACTGGCAGGTCGGGGCTGAAGCTGCTGTAGTGAACGGAGAGCAGAGCTTCCCCACCCACCGCTGCTCTGATCAGCGTGTTGGGGATGGTCATGTTCACCGCCAGGACACCCCCTACAGGAGACACGCACCTGGTAAATGTTTGCTTGCCACCACTACGCACGGGTAAATCAGCTGACTGTTATTTTGTTTCCTTTCCAAATAGGAAACAAATTGAGTCTGGACATTTGATAGCTGTTTGATAGTTTTTTCCCTGTGCTGCCCTCCTGCAGCTAATTGGGAAAAACGTGCTTACTGCACTTTTTTTTATTATGGTTAGAGGCTTTTTTCTGAAAGAGATTTTGTATTGTTATTTTTTAGTTTTGCAGGACATCACATTTTTCTTAGCTCCCCTATTGAGACATACTGACTGGTATCCTCCAGCCAAACTGACTTCTTTTTTAAAATTCAAAAAGAAGTCAGTGTCTTTCAAATGAACCGCGTCTATTTGAATGGCATCATTAAAATTATACAGCTTTGTGCGTGTGAGGATGCACTGAACGATTCGGTGAACAAATCTTTTGAACAAATCTTTTGGTGAACTGATTAGGTTTTTTCAAATGAACAGCTTTTGACGTCGCTATCCGCTACTGACACAATGTACAGGACATGACATAGATTCTGACAAGGCTTTTGTAAAATATGACTTTTGCAGTTCAGGTATAGCAATGCAAAGATTTCGACGCCACGAGAAGTCAAACTCTCATGGAGCTGCTTCTAGCATCACATGCTGGAGTTAATGTAGCAACTGTACTCTCTGCCACTAAGCAAAAGCATCTGACAGAAGCAAGAGCTGCGCTGATCATCAACGCACATCAGAGAGGTCTTTCTCGGACCTGCTCAAAACTTAAAACTTCTCTACTCGCATTGATGAGACAGGGAAGACTAAATCACAGGTCGAAATTGTGGTTTTGTCACAAACACATTACAAGGAGCTGAAACTTTGACGCCATGGCTGATGAGTTAGTCAGACGCACAACTGACTATTTCTTTAGTCAGTTGTTGCTGACTATTTCTTTAGAAATAGTAGTGCAATTAGTAATAGTGCAATTAGTCGGTCTAAAAACAAAACCAAACTTAAACTATTTCTTTAGAAATAGTCAGCAGCAGTGGGGAGTCACTGATATTTAATTTTTTCTTCCTTCAACAGTAGGATAGCGATTCAGAAAACGTGTTTTCTGAATGGATGTAATGTACTGGTAGTAACTGACTTACTATGCAGCTAAAATGAATTTGTGACACTCATCGCTTTGATGGAATTCATGATCTATGGTGGGTGTTGCAAGGCTGCAGTGACAGAGGGAACGTGCAGCCAGTTCGCCTGGCGTTGGCGTGTTACTGCGGCCAGGACGAGTCGACAACACTGGCGTCTTTGCAACCACTTCATGAACGGGACCCTGGGAAGAATCCAGACGAGGCTCAGCGGCTCTGCTGGAACAGAGCGGCTCAGACGGCCGGTGACGAGACGGCGCTGGAAACACACCAACATCATGAAGCATCGCTGCATGACAAAGCACACGGCTGTGGTGCGCTTCCCCCGACAACACACACACACACACACACACACACACACACACACACACACACACACACACACACACACACACACACACAAACACACCGCCTTTCACACATCAGACAAGTTTATCTTTGTCTTGTGATGTTGCATGGATAGTAATTATTAGACTTTGTTTGTTTTATTTTGAAAGTCCTTCGTCTCCATTGATGCTTGCTGAACATAAAACCAAACAAATCAGCTATTTATTATGATTACCTCTGTTTTTCTTTTCTGGTCAAAAGAAAAAATCTTTCAAGGACATGGAAACTCTGGCACACCCCGCTGATTGGCCTGTTTGATTCTTTGATTAAACTTAAACCAACCAACTTAACAACGACAGCTTTTTTTTGCACAGCATGAAAGCTGCACAAATGTTATCTATCTTCTCAGTGCAACGGTGCAACATGCAAGACAAACATCTGACTGTTGCTGTGCAAAACCGTGCAATTAGTCGGTCTAAAAACAAACAAACAAACAAACAAACAAACAAACAAACAAGCAGCGTGGTACCTGAGGTGTCTGCGGTGAAGTGCAGCAGCCAGAAAAGCAGAAAAGCGCTGCTGGCTCTGCCAGGATCTTCCCTCTGATCCTTCATCTTGCTTGTCCAGCTCTGTTTCCGCGGTGCTCGGGCAGCGTGGTCGGCGGCTCCGGGCGGCTCGGACAACGCCGCCATTCATTCGACGCCTCGCTGTGACTGAATGCGTGTTGTTCTCAAAGGGCCCGAGAGGAGTCAGCGAGCGCTACAGTGAGAGAGTCTGCAGGACAGTCAGTTTGGTTGGCAAAAACAAATAAACAAACAATCAAACAATGCAACAAATCTTGTGCAGCTTACTTTTCATTGCCAAAAAGTTTGAACTATCTATGCAAAGCGATGCTCAAAGCACTTTTTCTTTTTACAAGCAATAAATCATGTGTTCCTGCCTCCTCACTTGTCCAGCCAATCAGCTGTCTGTTACAAATTTTACATCTTAATTCCTTCCATAAAGGTTTATGGGAGGATATTATCTAATGTCCTTTGTGCGCTAAATGTACTTTGTATGTACTTGTACTGATCTTTTATTCATGTGACATGATGCCAGGCCAATGGGTTTATGCGCTATACCATAAGCCCCCACCAGGGGGAGGACGATTCCTTTTGGCAGTTTCTGTTTCGTTTTCAAGGTCTCAGATTCGCGGCCTTTGATGACTTGTTGCTGTTCTAATTTGTAAATGTTTTTCAAAAACCCAAAATCCAGCTGACATGACCTTGCTTGAAGACGCCTCCCCCACCAAAAAGAAAAAAGAAAGTCACATGTCCTTCCTGCTGATTAGCCCTCGTCTTGCTGATGCGATTGTCGGAATGTTGGATGTGTTTAGTATCGATCGGCGGGAGCATTAGTCCTCGAACAGCCCGTCGACAGGCGTCACAAGCAGTCGGTTCAAAGTCATGGTCTCCTACCATCAGCTATCGGCCCGGCCGCAGTTTGTCCCGGGAAACCGCCGCTCAAGTCTGGATCGCACGTCGAGGCTCCGTGACTGAACGTCCGAACTCGTGACACTGACGGCAGCCAGGTGGCGCAGCAACACGTGACAAGTGACTGCTTTTCACACCCAACTTGTCCTTTTTTCAGTTTGTGTTTCTATGTTTTTTTCCCCCACTGCTTCAAATCAACACAACCGCCTCCTGGCCAGCCGACCAATCAGCCGTCTGCAGCCGGTTTCTCTCTCTTGTTCATTCTGTTTGTCACTCTCTCGCTAAACACCTTCTCTCTCTCTTCTTACCCTCCATCTCACCCTCATCCTTCTTTCTCTCTCTCCCCCCGTCTGTCACTGCCCTTTAGGTGCGTTGCCCACTGTTTCACCTCCTCTTCCTCTTTCTTCACACCGTCTTCTTCCTCCTCTTCCTTATCCTCCTCTCCCTTCACTTCCTCCTCCTCACCTCACGCCTTTGCAGCCTGAGATTTTGTCTGACAACAGCGAGGTCAGGCGGACTCACACACACACAGGTTGAGGAGAGACCACAGAATTACAACGATAAAAAACAACTTCTGATCGGGGCCTTAAAGACCAACTAACCGGACAAAACCTCCTTGTAAAAACACAAAGTTCTGGAATCCAGTTCACTGTGACATCACAAAGGGCAAAGATACCTCTGTCAGGTTAGTGACCACACCCCCAGGCAGGAGTTGGCTCCGCCCTGTGACACCTGGCTGGTTTTGGTCTCCTTCCAAACGGGTGGAGGGTCGGTTGGTTTGTCAATAGGCTATAAACAGAGGGCTAAACACGCTGTTCTCAGGATGGCTGACTGTCGGGTTCTGGGCATTTGGCAGCTACATTTTGGCCCACGATGACAATAAAACAGTCAAATCTCACATCGTTTGGTTCAGAATCTGCTCGGAACTTGCGTTTCTCTCTCTCTCTCTGTCTCTAAAGGCCACATTTCACCTGTGAAGATTGTTAACAAGCTCATTTAAAGCTTAAAACCATCTACAGAGCTTGGCTACCTACCTCCTTGGGGTTCAGGTTGCCAGGTTTGTCTTGACTGACTGGGAGAACCGGGGAAAACTGGCGGGACTGGAGATCTGGAGAATCACTTTGTTTTCTCTTTCTTTCCTCGCTGCTGTCGAACAAAGTCAGACAGGTTTAAATTGACCTCTAACAAGTGTCATCAATACGGTGCGACAATGAAAAATGCTTGCGTTTTTTTCCTTTTCCACTCTCCAGCCGCCAGTCGTTCACGGCGATCGACGCTGAAAAATCAAAGCTGTTAAATGGCTCATTTGTTTTGTCAGATACACTGATGGAAACAGATGGAGTCGTTTTGTGCAATTTTCTGTTTTACAATCACATAAAATCACAAATACAAAAAAAACAAATGGTGCAGGATCATTAAAAATTAAGAACTTCTGTTGGCAGTGTTGAGCAGTGTGAGTCAAGTTGGTGAGACCTTTAGACCAGGGGCCTCGTGCGCAAAAGGTACGTGCACACAAAAACCCGTCGTTTGTCCGTTTTCCACGTTCACGTTCAGATGTACAAAAAGCTCAGGGCAAATTCTCAGTTTTCGTCTCACGCATTAAAAGCTCGGCGTTTTGCTCTCCGCAGATGGCAGGAAGACGAACATATTTATAGATATAAACAAACCTGTATGAAAACAAACCTGGAATAAGTTGCCGGCAGCCTGAGGAGTTCCACTGTGCACAGTGATACCATCACTGTTGGCCACTGTGGCCCTGTGTTGGCCATGTTGATGGGGATAAACTGCTGTCGCGTGGAAAGAACCCATAGAATTTGTTATCGCGTGAGCAGGTGATTGTTTTCTGCGCATGCTCAAGCATATTTCTCTCCTCTCAAGGTTTAAAAAAATTACGCAAGGGAGCGTAACCGCAGGTTACATTAAAGCTTGTGAGCACAATTTGCGCTCGCGGGACTTTTGGCCCTGTTCTAACTCCACACACGTCCCTTCGCTCAGATGTTTGCACCGGCACGAAGGAGCAGCTCTGCCGAGACTCCTTCTTCTCCCCACAACTGTGGCTTCACTAATGAGCTCAGAACCCAGAAGAGCCTCCAAGGGGCTGAAAATCTCTTCTCTCCAGTGAGTCCCAATAACAAGAAAGGTAAAAAAAAAGAAGAAGATATGTTTAAAAAATTCATTACTTTGGCACACAGAGGAGTTGTGAGCTTTCGCGGGACTGCTAACTGGTTTCGTATCGAGTGGTGCACCTGACGTTACACCACTTGGGCCTCTGTGGAAACAAAACGGATGCCAATCAGATTCCTGCCGATACGTCCGGAGTTTATGTGCTGACGGACGGAATGTTTTCCAGGCTGCTGGTGAGTCGTCCCGTCATTGAAAATTTGATAATGGGGCATTTTCCCGACATGATTGGATTTTTCTAATCGATGCGTCCGCGGCGCTAATGAAAAGGGGCGGGGTGGGGGAATGTGTATGGGGAAAGGGGTTATGTCTTAAAATGTGAATGACCCTTCCGCACTGCACTCCACACTGCAAACTTGGAACCACACACAATGAGTTGGAGATTTTTACTGTCACTTTTATCATTGCCTCTTGTTTGGTAACATATTTAGTCACCACAGGATTCTTGTAGTCCTGCTGCATGTCGCCTGTGTCTGTTGAGGCGGTTATGAAACGTTTAACATTTTTTCTGGAGAAAAGATACCTTGGCATTTGTGCTTCTGGCAAACAACAGAGCCTTTCATCCACCTCTCAGCCGGAGCAGCGCTCAGGAATTCTCATTGTCTTTTTTTTTTCAACAGATTGTGTAACAGAAGCGACGGCTCGCCAGTGAGACGTAAAGTATTAGACCTGCTAAAAGATGAAGATAAACGGCACAACTAACTGAAAACTGGGCCCAGACTCCGACTCAGGTGTAAATCTTCCCTCTTCCTCCTCATGCGCTCCTTTTTGTCTGTGATGTGGCGCTGGTGGTTAGCGTCGCCACCTGCAGGAACATCACTCTGGCTCCGCCCCCAGCAGGCTCTTCATTAGCTCCTGGCAGCAGCAGCCGCTCCTTCTTCTGTTTACACGCCAGTTTCAATGAATAATAATGAGCATCGTTGTTGTTGTTGTGTGTCGCTGATGACCTTCTCTTCTCTCTCCTGGCGCTACGATCCCACTGCCTGGCGGCGGCGGTGAGCAGCCGAGCCATGGCCAGGTTTAATGCATGGCTAATGGGCCTCCCTGTGTTTGACACCTGCCGCCTCCTCCCGGCTCCTCTGTCAACAGAGAGTCACGAGTCGCTGAGCAGCTGCAGAGGTGGCGTTGAAGTATTTAAATGACTCTTCTGCATCCTGCTACATCGCACAATTGTCTGCGAATTCTCCGCGTGCACGGTGGAAGTCAGAGGCTCCGCCTCAAGACTTGAAATCAAGGTCCAATTCCAATTCCTCCCTTAACTCCTCAATCTCAACCCTCGCCCTTAACCCTCAATCTTTGGCCCTCAATCTTGGCCCTCAAAAATAAGTGTAAGGGCTTAGAAATGGGACACCCCTTAAGTGCAGTTACATCTTCAGACTGTGGGGGGCGGCCTTACGCCAAAGCTACGTCCAGTCTGTCAAGAAGACGACAACGACGAAGAAGAAGGAGAAAAAGGGAAAAAGAAAAAGACGGCGAAAAAGGAAGAAGTCCTCCTTCGCTACACAACGAGGTACACAAGTAACGTGAAGCCGGGACCGCCGGTCCGGCTGACAAACCTCGTAAAGTAAAAAAGAAAATGTTACGCAACAACGATGTCAATAATCCATAAAAAAGTCTTAAACTAAGACAATACAAGGGTTTCGTAATATTTATATCTTTATTAACTAAGAAAATACTTCCATTTGTAGATCGCTTTTACATCGCAATCTTTTTCGAAGATGTCTTGGCGAAAATACGCAACGCCTTCTGGGTAGCCCTTACTGCCAAGGGTGGTGCCGGAGAATCTCAATATTGAGGGCGATACAGCCCTTGAACTTGTCCCTCAACTTGACGTTCTTAGAATCGGGACAGCACTTGCACCTCGCGGGAGAGCGCATTTTTGAGATTGAGGGTTGAGATTGAGGGTTGAGGGAGGAATTGGAATTCACCCCAAGACCATGAAATCTTTACTTTCCACTGGGCAGAAGATCATTGGGTGCTTTCAGTCGAGCCCTCCCTCGTCTCTCCATCGCTGATATAATGAGTCCAGTTGTTGTTGTGTTGACAATCAGCTGCCCAGTGTGTGACCGTGGGGCTGTGGCTGCTGCCCACATCAGAGGCGGAGCCACTGTTACATCATTAGGCCGACTTTATTTATCTCACATCTGCCTTGTTTGTGCACCGTGATGGATTTTTTGGAGGCTGCACGTGTTTCTGCAAATATTAAAACAACAACAACACGCCATCGCATTAAGACGAACATGGTTGCGAGCGCATTGCTTATCAACAGGCGTCGGATGAGATGATTTACGGCCGCAGTTGTTTTGTTTGCCGTTGTGGGCGTCCGTCACGGAGGGTGGGTGGTGGCCTCTTTGACAAACACAGAAGCAGCTAATTGCAGACAGACAAAAGGCAATACAGTCACACCAGTGTGTGTGTGTGTGTGTGTGTGTGTGTGTGTGTGTGTGTGTGTGTGTGTGTGTGTGTGAGAGAGAGAGAGACAGAGATAAAGAGATAGAGAGAGAGGAAGAGAAAGCTTGGTGTGTTTTCATGGAGGGAGACTGAAGAAAATGAAAAATCTAAATTCAGTTAATTAATACTGGAGTGACTTTGCAACAACGAATTAAAAAAACAAAAAACAAAAAAACAAAACTTGTGCTGACGCTGCTCTCCAGAAGGGGGCGCCTGGTCACATGCTGTGGATGTGCGTGGCCCCATTTCAACAGACGGTATAAATTGATTCTGAAATCACTGTGGTCGAAGCAGCTGATGAGCCTCCAGGTTGAGACTTGGAGTTGCGAGTCAGTCGATGGCCAGCAGGTCATTGAGTCACTGGCCCCCCCGACTCACTCGACTCGCCTTCTGAGACTCGTCTGACACCAGTTTCTGTCACGATCGATCCGGGAAGTGTTTCAAGGTTTGGATTGCAGGAGTGTTTAGTTGTGTTCCATTGGTGTTGTTCTGTTTTATTTGTGTTGTCCCAGCCTGGACTCTGTGATCTGGCAGTCGTCAGCGAGGAGTCTCGCTGTGAGCCAGTCTGAGTGGCAGGCGGTGTCCAAATGAAATGCAAATGAGCCGCTTCAGACGTTATGGGCAAAATAAGACGGATGTTTATATCAGAGCCTTGGATTCGGTCGGGATTCTGGATGCTTGAGGGAGGAAAAAACTCTGGATGTTTCCCAGAAGGTTTCCAGTCCAACTAAAAGCGAGTCTGTTTTTTTGTCCCCCTTTTTAGCTGCAGTTTATTTGAAGCTGCCGTGATTGCAGCTGGAACTGAACGGATGAATCAGTTGAGTTCTGAGTCCTGGCTCATCAAGTTTTCATCTCCGACGGTTTTAAAACTTTCATGTGAGAAGCGTCGCTGAACCAGGGACTCTCAAGGGGGGAAATGACCAATGAGAGTTTAGATGCTGAATCAGGCAAAGCTGCTTCACTTGAGTCCAGGACGAAAAGGATCAACATCCGAGTCCTGCGTCAGCCTGTCTGATATCTTCACACTTCTCATTGATGCTGACTAAAGGCAGTATGTCACTGGAGTCGGCAAGAGGTTAGCAGAGCAGAGGACAGTGCGGGGAAAAAAAACCCCTGACTCTAAAAGATTCTTTTAGCTGAAGAAGAAGCTGCAGCCTGCAGGTCCAACATGCAGCTCAAGACTTTGGACACACAAAGAAAAAAAAGACGAAGTTTTCAATTAAATTTGAATTTAGAGAACGCTGTTTGCCTTACGCACTTAGGTCTTCTTCTTTTTTTTCTTTTACACCAGCAGGTGTAAATGAGCTGATTCTAGTCTTGCAGTTCCGCTCTGTCTGCTTCCGATTCTGTTTCTTATTAAATGGCGGCAACAACAAGAACAAACTCCTTTTCTTTTGAGAAATTAATGAGGGATCATCATTCGACACCCCCGAGGCAGTAACACATCAGGTTAATTAATATGTTTGCTGCAGTAACAACCACCAGGGTGCGCTCCAGCGACAGTCAGCAGAGCTGCAAAGAAGAACAAGACAAACAGACTGGACTTGTCTGGGCACAACAATCGTCGACCAGAGCCGAAGTCCAATGAACTCAAAAGACCTCAAAATGTCTAAGAAGAAAAACGTGACATGAACATCGGAGTGTCGTCTGCGTATTGAATGAGGCGCAAAGGCGACGCAGCAAATTGTCTCGGCTCTTATCCTTGGATTCTTTCTGTCAAGATAATGAGACTTTCTGTCACTTCCTTTCAGTAGAACATCTACAAATTTGGGTCAGAACAAAAAAAAATCTCCAGTGACCCTCTTGTATGTTCTTCTTCTTCTTCTTCTTCTTCTTCTTCTTCTTCGGTGTCCTGGTGGCTTGAGGTCGAGGGCCTCAACTTTGGATAACTTTGGGATTTTTTTTCAATTTTTCATTTAATGCAGTTTCCTGCTCTTGGATGATGGTGAAGAGTTTGACGATCAAAAGATTTAAACTTTAAAATAATCACTGAGAACTGTTTTCTTTCATCTCACACCATGAGGACGACATGGACGTCCGTCAGGGAAGACTGGACGTCCATATCATTTGGTCATGTGACGTTCTCATCAGCGGCCAATCTAAGATCTGACGTGTTTGCCACAGCATTTGGATCTTAACAACAACAAAAACAACAACAACATCTTTAAAACACACCCATCAGGTTAATCCCAACTGTTAAAGTCTATGAGGAGTTTCATGGAACCTTCAGTGACGTCAGCCAGCCATTTTGAGCAAACGCTTTTTATTTTGGCATCTTTGAAAACAACTCCATGAATGGCAGTTTCAATCTGAACAATGAGCAAAAACCCACCCCAACACAAAATAATAATAACAATAATTAATTAATTAAAATGAATGGAACTCTTCCAAACAGATGCAAAGTCCAAGTGTGTAGCCAGAGGAGATCACAGATCCATCGTCAGCCAATCCTTCAATTTTTTTGGACTGAATTCTAACGCAGTGCCTCCTCTGCGGGATTTCGTACTACGACTGATGTCCTGATATAATAAATAACATGTTCATCTGCTGCTAATCTTCGTCCTGCATGGATCTAATGAAGCTTCCTGCTTCCTGTTGCTACACATTCAGACTTGCAGCGTCCTGTCAAGCAGATGACCTGACACACACACACACACACACACATGGACGCACACACACACACACACACACACACACACACACACACACACACACACGGACGCACATACACTCACACACACTTGCAGTGAGTGCAAAGACCTCCGGTCGTGACATCAGCTAGAGAGACGAGGACGTCTTTCACTCCATCTTTTCATGCTAGCTTTGAATTATCATTTTACAATTTTTCTATTTTGCCCTTCGAGGAAAAAAAAGAAAACTGAAACAGGTTTCCATTACAAAAGGGTTTCCACGTCGGCGCGTGTCCGTACGCTATTTACAACCTTATAAAAAAAAGACAAAAAAACACATGTTTTGCTGTGTGGGACAAAAAGCAAATACATGATGTTGAGTTGGTTGATCTGGCTGTAAAGGTTCCTTTAAGGTTCACTGACAGACAAGGTCGGAAAGAAAACACCTGACTGTGGAAGAGAATGCAAGACTTAGGAGACAGGAAATTAGCTAAACGCCATGTTTTTATCGCTGGGAAAAATACAAAAGAACTTTCCACATCTTAAAGGGTCAAAATCAGGAGCCTGGAACATCAAACAGACCTCTTTCTGCAAAAGATGTTTGTTTAGTGGTCAGTATATATTCAGTATATATGGGAACATTAGGATTAGCATGTCATTCTGCAGACGAAAAGCCCAGCGTTAGCATTTGACTGTCAATAAAAAAAACCCTGGATATTCAAACTATGACTTTAAGGCCTCCCTTCTCAAGGCTTTAGACACGATTTTCCTCAATTGGTTTAGATAATTAGGGGTCATTAGCTTTCACTTTTGCTAGCAGATGTTGCATTTTGAGTTACGAAACAACAACAACAAAACAAAAGAAAATGACAGCAAGTCGAAGCCATCGCAAGAAAAGCAGTTTCAGCTTAACTTGAAATAACTTGGAACAAACACGTGTGGACTTTTGTGAACCAAGTCACCAGATTTTAGACCCATTAAGAATAAAAAAGGGTAATGACGGTTTGAGGTCACGAAAATCTCGTGCGGCATCAAGTTGCAGAGTGGCAATGACAACTGGCGGTCGGAGAAGTCGGATGGATCCGCGGTTTCACCGTCGCAAGAGCACAAAGACATTAGCAAACAAACGCTCGAACTGAACATTTCAGATAAACGAAAGTTTCCTTTTGCAGACCCGGGTGGGTGTGCACTTTTGCAGACCCGGGTGGGTGTGCACGGCAGGGTGGGCGGAGCTGCAGTCTGATGTGGCTGAAGGTCTTTGCATTCAAGCTGAAGGGGAAAAACACCAGTGAGGAGACGGGAGGGAGGAACCGGAGGATCTTTTTTTTGGATGCCAAAGAAAGTCTGTGTGATGTGCTTCTTCTAGCCGCAAGTGCATCGACGTAAGGCACAGGCACAGTTCCCCTCCTCCAGCAGAGCGGCTCACGGTGGCTCATCCCGTTTGTTTTTTTATTTTTATTTTTTTAAATGTCCCAGTGCAAGAAACATGTAAGGTGAACACCGCCGACCTGCACCCAGCCCACACGGGACAGGAAATTCTACTGTTTCTTGGTTTCCACCGCAAAAACCCAAAGACCAAACACTCACACAAGGCGTTCGATTGGAGAAATCATCGATTTCGGCGGCGCTGACGTGGAAGGAAACTGTTTCTGCTGGTCACATCAGAAACTAATGTGGAAAAAGTTTCCAAAATTGGGACAATAGGGTGGGAAGTAAAAGTGACAGATTTAAAAAGGACAATTTGGCAAAAAAAAATAAAATAAATAAAAATACTGAGAAGACGATAAATTCAATTTGTTTGATAAAAATAAAGAAAAAAAATGTAATTTGGCAAATTTGAACAGTTTGTTCCGGCTGCTAGTGTCAGGAAGTAAATCTGGTGGGACTTTCAGAGTTGAACCAAAAGAATAAAAAGTGAAATTTATAGTTAATTAATTCAGTTAATATAGTTAATTTCTTGAAAATCCCCAAAGTTAAAAACAAACAAAATAAAAGTAATAAAAACTCTTCACAACCAAGCTGATAAACTCCACAAACAAAATAAGAACACTAGCTAATCTGAATGACTCAAATATGTAATAATAATAATAATGATAATAATAATAATGATAATCTTAAAAAAATAGCAATCCAACAAATTTTTTCTGCTGTTTTTCTTTTGCTTTCAAATACTGTTTGCGATAATGATCTTCCTGCCGACACTCGTTCAGAGAACTCTGCTAGCTGTCACCCTATGTGCCAGAGGAGGCGGGACCAGGGGAGTGGTGCCGTGGGTGGTCACCCCAGTGATTCTGGTACTGACTGGCTGTTTGCGGGACACTCTGAAAAAAAAAAAAACGTGACTCCTGTGTGGATGCAGATAATTCACCTACACGGTCGTCAGTTTTTCTGATTTACACCAGAAACAAACAAAAAAAAAAAGTTGTACAGACCTGCAGTGTGATAAATGGTTTGGCACCTAATCCCATGATGCTTTGCTGTTCGTCCGAAGACTTTACACTCTGAGACATATAAAATTAAGGGAGAAAATACTTTTCGTTTTGTTTTGTTTTTGTTTTTGAGTAAGCGTTGAAATGTCAGCAGCTTCAATCCCAAAGTTTCTGGCAGAGTGACAGTATCGCTAGATAAGCTGCTTCCATCTGTCCACCTGTCTTCGCTGTCCTTCAGGGCGGGGGGGTTGGGGTGGAGGTGTGTGGGTCGGGGCGAGCGGGAGGGGCGTCCACAGCATCATCTCGTCCGTATGTGTGCACAGCGCCCCTAGAGGCAGACGTTGTTGCTGATCTGGCAGGTGGAGCCAGTGCCGGCTTGCGACAGGAACAGCCGACCGTTGGCGCAAACGCAAACCTCGTAGACGGTCTGGCGGGTCCCGGAGGACGAGGAGCTGCTGGAGGCCTTCCCTTCGGGCAGCCGCATCAGGCGAATCCTGCGAGCGTCCAGCGAGATCTGTAAGGGATGAGGGGCGGGGGTCGGGGGCGGGGATTGGGGGGTAGGAGAGAGGTCAGAAGTCAGGGCCGGGTGGGGGGGTGGGGGGGAGGAGATGACAGACACATCGGTTCGTCTACAAGTTCCAAATAGTTTCTTGTTGTTGATTTGAACATCCACGAACTGTCGAACTGTGGATCCCTGAAATTTCGGGTCTGAATTCTGGCACAAGAATTCTTGCAGCATCTTGACAAAAAAAACAGAAAAAAAAACAGAGGCTGGGTTGTTGTCAGTGGGGCATCGTGCTAAAAAGCAGGAAACAGCAGAAACACTGCCAGTGTCGTCCTGTGCTTGACTGGCTCACTGTCAGTTCTGAAGAAAAAAACAAAACCAGCTCGTCGTCGAGTTGGATGTCAAACGAAGCGTAAATCTTCGACTTTTCCGCACCGACCGCCTTCCCTTCATCTGCTTTTTGAAAGGATTAGAAACATTTGGTTCAATGGAAAACGATGCGATATGTGTTGAGCTCAGGATTTAACCGCAGACAGGCCTGTGAAAAAGTGGAGCCTCAGCTAAGAATTCATCTACCGGTGACTGACACTGTCCACTAAGGGTTGCGCATATTGATCTAAATATCATAGCGTCACTACCAAGGTGAGTATCGGTATTGGATCGATACTTTTTGTTGCGGTTTCTCTCAGCAACCGACTCCAACTACCTCACAGATTCTTTCCAAGCCAGGGTAAGTAAACAGGAGCTCTTTTACTCTCTCTCTCTCTCCCTCTCTCGCTCTGGTTGTGAAGAACCTACAATCTGATGTTATTTTTCTCATGGGATACTAGTCCTGCATTTACTTGGTAATGGATCTATACCAAAAAAAACCCAGTATGCCCCCTGATCCTCCCAGGGTCCACTGACGGTCCAGTTTTATCTCTTCAGTCCACATTTTGCTCAGCAAAGTTTCCGAACCTGCAGGGAGCCGGTTTGTTTCAGTGCAAAAACCCCGACATCTAGTGGCGGAAAGTCTGTGTGTCCGGCCCTTTTAAGAGTCCTAAGAGGAATAACGCAGGAAAACTGAAGTGTTGGTACTGTGTTGCCAGAGAATCACAGGGCGGCCTCTTCCACTGGTGATGAGACTCTGATTGGATTGATCCTAATCCCCCAGAACAGAGGCAGGAAGGGGAAGAATTGCATCTGGGAGCCATTTGAAACCATCAATGGATCTTGTTAATGAAGCGAGACCCTCCAGTGGCACAACATCCCAGCAGCGTTCGGTCTGCGCGTAGCTCAGTTTGATCCCCCTGCCGCTCATCGCCCTCCTCTCAAGGAAACAACGAGAACAGAAGCCACAAAACACATCATCTCTGCTCGCCACCTGCTGTCTCCAGTCGGCCACTCTGGTTAGGGGAGGGAGGGAGGGAGGTGGAGGGGGAGGGGGAGCCCTCGGGCCATCAAAAGGTAAAGGAACCATTAGAGGGCGCCTCAGGGAGGAAGTGCCACCAAATGACCCGGAACACTTTGAAAACAGTCTCAGTGGAGTCCCTGGGAAATCACAAACCTCTGGCTGAGAGGGAGGAGATGGTATGTGTGTGTGTGTGTTTGTGTGTGTGTGTGTGTGTGGGTCGGCTGCCCAGGAAAGTGTAAAGTTCTCAGATGTAATCGAAATTTCAACTTTCAATTTTTAGTTTTGACTGAATATGTAAATGTATATATATATGTATATGTATATGTGTATATATATACACACATATACACACATATACATATATATATATATATATGTATATATATATATATATATATGTATATATATATATATATATATATATGTATATGTATATATCTCCGTATATCCGTATCTTGTGCTGAGTTCATCCAACACTGAAAAATCGACTCAGCAGCGGATAAGGCAGAGTGGGCGTGGCCTCCGCTTGGTGCTGTTCTCTTTTCTGATTGGACAGAAGTGAATCCAAGGGCACCTTCCCCTCTTCCATCCGCCTGGTATCAGCAGACACTGCCACTGTACCAGTGTGTGTCAGTGTGTGTGTGTGTATGTGTGTTTTTGTGTGGGAAACTTTTGAAACACTTTCCTTCGCCCCTAATCCTCCTCGTCTGATTCGGGCAGATCTGACACGACACGACTGGAGCAACCTGAGGTGGGAAATCCTTTTATCAGCGCGGCTGGCCGTGATGAAGGCGAGGCCTGATGGCTGTAACGAATCAGGCGGATGGTCGGGAAGGAGAAGCGGGGCGAGGACGAGGGCGGGATGACTGAGGAGGAAGTCAGATAAGGAGGGTGGGAGACAGAAGGAGGACGGGGGCGAGGATAAACGGGATGGGGAGGGGCCGGAGATTTAGAGCTCTTTCTCTCTGAGGCAGCGGCAGATGAGGAAGAGGAGAAGGGGGGGCACCAGCCAGCCAGCCAGCCCAACGCTCGCTGGCGTAAAGGGAGGCGGCTATTGTCTGGAGCCAGACGGCAGCGGCGTGACGGGATTTAGACCAAGCCCTGACAGAGTAGACGTGACTTTGACTTTGCACTGTGAGCAGGAAGTTAATTAGCTCACTTCCTGGACGGGGGAACCAGGAGCTGAGGAGGATTTGGATTTGAGGCAGAGTTCGAAGAACCAGACTGAACCGGAGCGGATCGGATTGGACCAGAATGGGCCGGACTGGACTGGACAGGACTGGATCAGACTATAATGGAATGGACTGGACTGAACCGGGCAGAACTAGACTGGAACGGACCAGTATCTGCAAGCGGTTCATGAACACGTTGACAAAGACAAAAAACAAAAAAACAAACAAAAACAAAAAAACAGATTCTTCGGAGGAATTTAGGTTTTAGCAGGAGGCTGACAACAGCAGGCTTAATACACTGTTTTACTGACATCTTGGACTCTGTGTCTAAACAAACAGTGCGGGGCTATCATGAGTATAACAGCTGTGATTGGTTGGTCTGTCGGTCGACTCACCTCTCCGTCCTTGGACTCCAGTCGCAGCTCGTTCCTGCAGATGGCCTGGATGTCTCCGGCCTCAGCCAGAATCTGGATCCCTTTAGGAGCCTCCATCAGGAGGGAGCGTGTGGGAGACTCCAGCCTGCCAAAGCACAACCACAGCAACCACAACAACAACGTTAACAACGGCAGGGGAAGTCCTTGCTGGCCACCAGAGCTACAGAGGATCATCGTGGTCGAAATGTCACTTTTTCTACATTTCAGCAGCAGCCTCGTGAGAATCCAACGGCCGATGTGACTGTGATGCTGTTGTTTGTTAATGAGACCGTTGGTCAGGCTCTTTGTTCATCACACTGTTGTCTGACAGATCTTTATCTTCTACTTCTCTCCTGCCGCTGGGTCTCAGCCAATCACGCGGCTCCCCCCTCTCTTTCATTTCCTCTTTAAACCTGCTGAAATGTAAAATATTTTCCACCCTGTCTCCTCCTCTGCCTCCAATAAAACCGGCTACTCATATTTCATCGTTTCTTTTACTGTATTTGGGTTGGAAGAAAAATCCAGAGTTACTGCAGGAATGAGGGAATGTTTGAATAGATGGTGGACATGCAACTGCCACAATCTTCTTTTCATATATTAGATGTGGAGAGGGCAAAAAAGATTTTTAAAATCTGAAGTCAGATATTATTGTTGAAGTTTGTTGGTTACAAACGTTGTAATCTTTGAGTTATTTACATGATTAAAAGCTCCTTGAATCATAATTATCCATTTTCCCCCAGCACTTTCTGCTTTCCCTGGTCACAACCTGATTTTCCATCTTGTTTATCCTCCTACTCTCCATCTTCCTCCTCACCCGCCCTCCCTCTGTTCCCCGGCAGTGTTTCCTATCTGCGACGGTGATCGGAGGTTAATAACTTTCTCACGTCCTCCTTCGTATCGCCAAAACGTTAAGATAGCGGCGGAAATGAGCTCAGGTGCCTGACATGGCAGGATGAGAGCCGCAGGGAAGCTTTTCTTCTCCCTCTTGGCTCCTCGCGGAAGAAGATCCCAGTGAGTGTCTGAGTGTCAACAAAGAAGCCGAGTCGAGTGAGCTGGCGAGAGTCACAGGTTAAAGGTCACGCATCGTGCAAAATTCCCCTTCGCTTGTGGTTTTCCAGGATGGTCACAGAAAAAAGAGGGAATATCCAGAGAGTGGCAGCTGTTAGATGCCAGAGGTCCGAGGTCAGACTGGTCCCATGACATAACCCATAGTGATGTCACAAAGGGA
The DNA here is from genome assembly GCF_046127955.1 of Nelusetta ayraudi. NCBI lineage: Eukaryota > Metazoa > Chordata > Actinopteri > Tetraodontiformes > Monacanthidae > Nelusetta > Nelusetta ayraudi. The sequence continues at coordinate 27,963,692 of NW_027466061.1, forward strand.
AGGAATGCTTCTGCCAGGTTAGTGACCCCACCCCCGCCCAGAGACAGTTGGGAGAGGCTGCAGTTGTCTGGACAGACGGACGGATGGAAGGACAGATGGATGGATGGAAAGTGAATGGCTTTATTCTGTAAATATATTTGGAAACTGTAACGCTGTCAAGAAAGAAATAACTTTTTTTTTCTGTCTTTTTCAGTCTCGGTGGCGTTTGTGTGTATTCTTCTGGAATAGCAACAAGATTTTAGCGTTTTACGACATTTCACCACTAGATTTATGCAACAAGTTTAGTTCTAATTCATTGCATGACCTTAGAAACCTCAACCAAGCAAGCAAGCAAGCAAGCAGCCAAGCCACTCCTGAATAGCTTACGTTTTGCATCAGGAACAAATTATAATTAAATCCACAGCTTTTTAAACAATTTTTTGCAAAGAAATATTCAGATTCATATTCATATTCAGACAACTTTATTGATGCGACTAGCCTCTGCCAGGTTACTGGCCCAGCCCCACAAGGAGACAGCTGGGAGAGGCTCTAGTCTCCCTGGATGGATGGAAAATATAGGTTTTTACGATTTTGTACACTGTAACGCTTCCAAGCAAGAAACTAACAACTTCCTGCTTCCTGCTGCTGGTAAAAGCACATGAATCTGGTTCAACGTGTGCTGGTTGTCTTCATGGTTGCTCTGCCCTCCAATTTTCTCTGTCATTTCTCCACCTCTCTGTCAGACGTAAGGTGTAAGGAACAAAATAAAAAATAAATACCCACTTCAGTCGGTGTGACGTGTGACGGGTTTGATACAGGAAGAAGATCAGAATCCCAGCTTGGTAGCTGCTACCTGGGCGCTCAGCGGAGATTAGAGCCAGATAAGATATTAGCCATGTGGTGGGCGAGGCTACGCCATGGTTCACGTCCAATCGCCTGCTTGTCATTGGAGGAGTGTCACCGTCCCGGGAGAAGATGATTGGAAGGAGGAGCTGCAAGCGACGGAAATCGGAGTCCTTGGTCGTCCGACCACAGGAAGCTTCTCTCTCTCTCTTTCTCTCACCCTCCGACAGAGTTTCTCTCTCTGACTCTGTTGTTCCGTCCTGCTCCGACTCTTATTCCCTGTTTAGTTTCATCATCTCTCTTCTCTTCTGCCTTCCTTTTCTTCAAGTTCAGATCAATAGTGTGCAGAAGCACCTCGGGGCCAATATCTCCTCTAAGCTCTCATGCGCCGCCGACGTTTTCACAGAGGATTTTTCTTTTTTTTTTTTTTTTCTTCCTTTCTCTTCTAAGCTTCTGATGAAATAAACAGATGGTGTGAAAGGAGGAGGCGTGACAACGAGTGTGGACATGAAGGGAGGTTTTCAATCAGCGTTAATGACGGGTTTGTTTACATCTGGGTGACTTTCGGTGGAATGGTGAAAAAAAGGAACGCTTGACGAATCAAAAAATTATCTGAAGTAAAAAAATTAAATGAATGCAGCAACAATTAAAATATTCGTCACCACAAAAATGATCCAAACAGGAGGTGTAATCTGCAGGATTAGCTCAGAATAAAAGTTGCTACAAAGTCAAGCTCTTTGTCGAGGCTCCGGAAAGTTTTGGTGGATTTTTGTTCTCCTTTATTCTTTGTTCTCGTGCTTTTGATCTTCGTCATATTTGATTCGCACCAGTGAGAGAGAGTTCCCGCTCTGACTGAGAAAAAAAAGTTTCCCGGAGAACTTTTATCTCGTCGATCGGCGTTGATGATTGATCTTCTTGTGTAGTGACGTTGTCTGAAGGTGGTGGTTTGCTATCAATCCATCCACTCAGCTTGACCTGGTCCCGCCTGGTGTGTGAAGGCATTTAAAAAAAACAAAAAAAACAAGCATTCATCCACACTCTGCCGCTGTGCCTGTCTGTGGACTGCGGGGGCAGTCGGACATCCTGGACAGGAAGTTCTTTCTGCTGCTGCTGCTGCTTGAGGAGATAAAGTCCGAGATGCACTGCGACTCTTGGTGGTTTGGGTCTCTGTGTGGCCCTGTGACGTGTCCAAGGTGAAACCCTGCCTTCAGACAGGCGTGGATGAGACCTCGGTTCTGGAAAACCCAACAGATGTTTCATGTTTTTTTATTTTCTACTGCCTCTGCTGTGTTGCAGCAACCAGAGCAGTAGCGCTTTGATGGAGCTGTCAATCACTGCAACGTGAGCCCGCCCACTGGGCCCTGAGAGCAGCTGTGGCTGCGGCTGCGGCTGCGGCGGAGCTCCTCTCACTGGCCAACTTGACTCGTCCTCTCACTCCTACTCCTCCTCCTCCTCATTCTGTCTTTCTTTCTCTCTCTATCTTCCTCCGTCCTGTTAGACTGATCCACCGTCTGATTGACTGTCATCACATCTGACAGCGCCGGCAGCAGTGAGATGATAAACAAGACATTTACACAGGGGAGACACTGGGCCGGCCACACACACACACACACACACACACACACACACACACACACACACACACACACACACACACACACACACACACACACACACACACACACACACACAAGGAAACACTATATATATTTTCTTTCAGTCTTTGTGGCATCTGAGTGAGTGTACTTTTCTCCTGGAATGTCAACCAGACTGCAGTGTTTTACCTCCTCTCCTGGGTGACATCACGCCGCCAGAGTTACGCAACAACTCTCAATGCATTTTTTTTTTTTTAATTCTGGTTAATATCCTCTTCTCGAAGTGACTCATTACATTTGCATAACATTTCAACCAACCAATCAACCAACCAACCCGCTGCTGATTAACAGATGTGAACATTTTGCAGCTACTGCTGTTTTTTTTTTAAATAAAAGCAAACCCTTATTGTCCTTGGAGGAATATTTTTCAGAGGAATGATGACCACATGCCGACTTTCTGGGATTCTTTCTGGGATACCACCAAAAACCACCAAGTGTCCCTACAATCCCATCAGCATAGACAACATTTTTAGACGCAAGTTTTTTTTTTTTTTTTTCATCCCCCGAATGCTGGTGCAAAAATGTTTGGCTTGCATGCCACCATCTATTTGTGTGGTTGCCTTCTCACCCAGCAGGACAGTGTCTGCAGACAAATGGACTCACCTCAGCTCCTTGAAGGGTTCGGCCCGGACGTGCGGCGTCTCCACCGACTTGCTGAACACGGCCCCCTCCGCCCCTGAAATCAAGACGGCACGTCATCAAACACAAGGACAGGACGGCGATCCGTCAGTGCACCTAATCCCATAGAGCCAAGCCGACCCGTATCAACACAACACAACACAACAACACAGACGGGTCGGAAAAGGACGAAAGTTTGCAGAGACAGTGGTCCATTTCTGGACTCTTTGGTTTGGGTTTCCTGCTAAGCGTCCATCTTGCCAGTGTTTGAGAGAGAGAGAGAGAGAGAGAGAGAGAGAGAGAGAGAGAAGCTTCCTGTGGTCGGACGAGAGTTTTTCAGCTGGACTTTGGACTAATTCCACAGCCAATCAAGGTGTTGTGATTGAAAAGTGACAGTTTCAAGCTAGGGCGATCAAACGTCCTGTTTTCCCTGGACATGTCCTGGTTTCACACACTGCCCTGTTTTCCATAAAGTTAGGGTTAGGGTTAGGTTTATCCCTACCGCTGACTCTGCTGACAAAACCACAGTGCAAGCAACACAAAGAGGAAGCTACTTGAGGTGGCAAACAACAGCAGCGGCTGTTAAAGAGATTAGCGCTTCGAAAGAGCTTTTGCCAGAACTGTCTGGAATTTTCAAAGTAAAAGAAAAAGCTGAAAAAAACAGCGCTGATGGTTTTTCATGGTGCTAGTTTGTTGAGTGAAGTTTACTGGAGTTAAACACACACCAACAGGAAGCCCTGAGCTGTGGTGTCACGGCTGGAACGGCAGGGGCAAATCTGATTGGTCAGCTTGAATGTGGCAGGCAGACAATTTAACCGATCAGCCTCCATGACTCCAGCAGGGGGAGCAGTTTGGTTTGAAAATGTTTCAGTTTCCCCATGGTGTTTGGATAAAACAACCATGGTGATGTCACAGCCTGTTGCAAGCTGCTGATTGGCTGAATCAACACATCGGCTGCAGCTCAGTGACTGTGACTAAATGTGTTTTCTGAAGTGCTGCTGTGGCGTCAATGTGTGTGTTTTTAATTGACTGTGTGTGTGTGTGTGTGCGGGTGTGTGTATGTGTGTGCTAACAGGTAAGGGAGACCCAAGTGTAACCTTCCACCTGGCTGGTGGAACGGCTAAATAAACCCATTGAAATTAAATTTTAACACACTCAAGGCGCTCCAGACGTTACCAATAAGAATGTAGCAGAAACTTTAGAACCAAAACTTAACTACTAACATCCTCCAAAACAAGCAAATCCTTTTTTTTTTTTTTATTTTTTTTTATTTTTTTGATAAAGAAAAAAAACCCCCACACGTGTCTCAGAGAAAAAAAATGGCCTTTTATGGAAGGAACAACCTGAAACGACCCAGACAGGTGCTGCAGTGATTTGAGTGTGACGTTTTTTTTTCTTCACGGCTGCGCTTTATGTCGGGGAATTTTTTTTAATTTTTTTACGGCCGTTATGTTTCCCAGGAGAGCTCTTCACACCACAGCTCCACCTGTCAGGGAATCTTGAGGGAGCGACCACGACTCTCTGCTCTTTTAACGACTCCACAGGAATGAGATTTCATCTGATTTTCGTTGCGTGCCCAGAGGAATGATACATATGTGTGTATATACATATATATATATATATGTATATACACACACACACACACACACAGCGCCTTGGAAAAGTATTCACCCCCCTTTGCTTTTATCTATTTTGTTAAGATTTCAGCCTGTAATTGAAGTCAGTACTTTGTCGAGCCACCTTTTACAGCAATTACTGCTGTGAGTCTCTTCTGATAGGTCTCTGTGAGCTTGCCACATCTTTCAACTGGGATTTTTGCCCATTCCTCATGGCAAAACTTCTCCAGCTCCTCCAAGTTGGCTGGTTTCCGCTTGTGAACGGCAGTCTTCAAGTCAAACCAGAGATTTTCAATCGGATTGAGGTCCGGGCTTTGACTAGGCCATTCTAGCACATTTAACTTCTTCTCCTTAAACCATTCTTGCGTAGCTTTAGCAGTATGCTTCGGGTCATTGTCCTGCTGGAAAGTGAACCTCCGTCCCAGTTGCAAATCACAGGTGGACTGAAACAGGTTTTGCTCCAGAATGTCCCTGTATTTAGTACCATCCATCTTCCTCTCTATGCGGACCAATTTCCCCGTCCCTGCTGCTGCAGTCCTGACTTGTATCCCTCTATAACTTTGTCCCTGACTTGTTTGGAGAGCTCTTTGGTCTTCATGATGTGATTCTTCTTGCTAAGTAGAATTGCAGCCCATTGGGGCCTCTCAGAGAAGGTGTGTTTATACTGACACATCATGTGACACTTAGATTGAACACAAGTGGACTTCATTGAACTAATTCTGTGACTTGTGAAGGTAATGGATTGCACCAGCACTTTTTAAGGGGCTTCATAGCAAAGGGGGTGAATACATATGCACATGCCAATTTCCACTTTTATTTCTTTAAATTATTCTTTTATATATTTTTTTCTCATTTCACTTCACCAACTTAGATTACATTGTGCAGATCCATCTCACGAAATATTCAGATGAAAAACATTTAAATTACAGGCTGAAATCCAACAAAATAGATAAAAGCAAAGGGGGGGGGGGTGACTACTTTTGCAAGGCGCTGTATATATAAATATGTATATATATGACTGTATGTATTCCAAGATCTGGGAAAAAAAGCAAGCAGCGTAAGGGCTGACACTTAAAAAGCCGCGGCTGGTTTGTTGTGGAGGCGAGGCAGCAGGAAGGAGAGCACGGCGGGGAAGCCTCGCTGCGCGTCGCCGCCACCTTCCTGCAGGAGAAGAAATGATGGAGAATTCGGTCTCGTCTCTCGGTCGACTGCTCATTTCGTCCAGACGGCTCGCTGCTTCCCAGGATGAAAAGTAGCCTTGCACATGTACCGGGAGTTTCACACCCAGTGACGGGGCTGATGGGTACCTTTTGTCCTTTTTCTTTGCTACTCAGAGCCACTTTAAATTTTTATTCTCACTGATACGGCGAGGTGGAAGTGTTCCTTACATCGAGAGAGTTCCTCACAGGCAAAGCTTGATGAGGTGGTGGTGCTGTGCAGCCCATGAGGGATGACTGCTGTCGCTGGATACAATGAAGTTTCACCAGTTGAAAGTGGACTCCGTGAGTGGACAGTGTCAGTCCAGAACATCTCCGCCAGGTGATGGCGCTCTCTTCGTGTTCCTGTTTGTTTTATAGTTGAGGCTCCACTTTCACAGGCCTGCCTGCCGTTAAATCCTGAGCTCAACACATATCACATCGTTTTTCACGTTGAACCAAAAGTTTCTAATCCTTTCAAAGAGCAGCTTAAGGGAAGGTGGTCGAGGTGAAAAAGAAGAAGATTAACGCTTCATCTGACATCCAACTGGATGACTGGTTGTTTCTTTTTTTTAGAGCTAAGGTAGAAAAGTAGAGCAAAAATTGTTTCCACTTTTGCCGTTCAGTTTGATAATTTACTCATTTTTACAACTTAAATATTTAAAAATCTGGACTCCAGTGCCCCAGCAACCTGTCTCCATGTCTACAGAGGTAGACCTGCTTAGCCCTGTGTTTGCAGCCTCCTGATAAAACCCACACTTTGTCGGCGCTTTCGTGCGTGTGAGAGGGGACAAAACAAAGATGGCGTAGCTAGCGTGATCGAGTCGAAGGGCTCTGAGGAACTTCAGACCTTTCAATTACAGCACAGTTGTAGGATAGTGCAAATATGCACTCTCAAAAGTCTGCATGAGGAAGTGAAGCTCTTTGAATTTAACAGGAAACATGGACTCTATTTTATTTAAAACGACGCCTCTTTCCTTAAAAGCTCAGTTAAGGCAATTCCGCCGTTATTTCTGAGCGCGGCGCCGTGGAGGTCGGACCACTCCACTCCACCCCTCCCCTCCCCTCCCCTCTCCTCACCTCTCCTTTCTTCTCCTCTCCTCTCATCTGCATCCTCAGAGCAGGAAGTTCAGTTTCAACTCTTATTATATTCTCAGCGCCCTGGCCTCTGATTTAATTCCTCTCCATCTCCCATATTTCTCTGCTGCTCATAACATACTCCTCTCACCTTTGGGGCATTTTTTTTTTTTTTTTTTTAGTGGGAGTGGGGGTGCTCTTCCGCTCCCTTTTCTTCTTCTTCTCCTCTCGCCGGCTTTGCTGAGATGTCAGCGGCGAGAGTTTTTTAAAAAAATGGGGCCAATCCTCGGTGCCGCGTCTGGGCTGTCAGAGCGTGTCCGCAGATTAGGGGGGGGTAGAGCGAGAGAGGCAGCCGGATCAAAGTGCTGAACATGGAAGCAGGAGGAGGAGGAGGAGGAATGAGGGCGGAGTGGATGTGGAGAAAAGTGGGGTAGAAGAAGAAGAAGAAGAAGAAGAAGAAGAAGAGGGGGAGGAGACGTACTCGACCAGGCCACATGGGGTCAGATGGATTACAACCTGGCCACTTCCTGCCGTGCTGCAGGTGCATGAAGCTCCAGGTGCCGCCTCCCTCCGCTGCTCCTCCTCCTCCGCCTCCTCCTGCGACTTCTGCTCCAGCACAGCGGAGGAGCAGCGAAGCGACGCTGTCAGACTAACGGGCCGCCTCGCCGCTCTGCCTCCACAACTGTTTGTTTGTTTGCTTCATCTTTTCCTCGTCGGATTAGCGTCTCTTGATCTGGAGTCTGTCGGCGCTCGGTGGGGACGCCGCTAAAAATACAGTCCAAAATCCGAGGCGGGGATTTACGACGGCGGCCCCGCCGAGCGTTTAGAGAGACAGGAAGTAGATTTCCATCATAAGATACACCGCAGTGACTCCTGCGTTGCTGTTCTTGTGCTTTTTTGAAAATGCTGGAGCCAAATTGTGTGATTTCGATGATCCTGCATTGTTCATGAAGTCTTGCAGCTGTTTGTGCGTGCGTGCGTTTGTGTGTGTGTGTGTGTGTGTGTGCGCGTGTCTTTCCTTTCATGTTCTTCCAACCTGTGGCTCCGTCGATGGATCGATCTCAGTCCGCCTGCTGCTGGCTCCTCCCCCTGCCCCGTGTGTAAACAGCGGCGGCTCACGAGGGATCGATTAAATCTGGCCCTCGGGGTCTTTTCTTTGTTTCCAGTGTGACTTTCTTCACAAACATCTCCTCCTTCTCCATCGCGGCTCCAGCCTCCGTCTTCCTGCTTCCCTTGGGCTGATTCCTCCTCTCCTCTCCTCCGTCGCTCCATCACCCTCTCCCTGTATTCACTCCTCCCCGCTTGCTTTCCTTCGTCTCTCCGACTCCTCCACATTTCCTGGCAGGATTTACTCTCGCTCCGCTCCGTCGTTACATCCTCCTGTTTACCACTTTCTCTCCTGTTTGGCCTCCTTCTCGGGCGTCTGATCTCGCCTTCACTGCAGGTGAGGAGCCACCGCAACTTCCCGCTCTTCGTCTTCGGTCGGTGGTTCCTCACCGCAGCTCGGAGCCGTGCTTCCTGTCTCGTCCCTTTGCCTCCTCCTCTTCTGCACATCATTTAACTTCCATCCCAGCCGTCTGCGTCGTCTTCCACACCCCATTTCCTGTCACGTATCCTCCTGCTCCTCCTTCACCGCACCTTCCCTCTCCTTCATTTCCTGACGCCGTCTCTTCTCCTTGCCCTCGTCTCTTTTTTGCATTCCCACTTTTTTCATTTCCTACTTTTTTCCCCTGCCACTGCAGATTTTCCACCTCGCCAGGATGACACTTCCTCTGTCTCCACTCCTCTGGGCTTCTTCTTCTTCTTCTTCTTCTTCTTCTCCTTCTTCTTCTACCTTCCACTCCTTCTTTTTGTTCTTCTTTTTAATAAGTGCGTCATTCAGCAGGTCTCATGGCTTAAGGACTAAACACCAGATGTTGGAAAGATGAAATGAGGGGAGGTGTGCACCAGGGAGGAACCTGGGGGAAGGTCATGAAGGGAGCGAATGAAAGTAAAAAATAGAGGAGAATTATTTATCTACTTGAGGGAGAAAAAAAAAACTAAATGGAGAGTCTCGGTCCATCTGCCACTGAGGTAATTTAGCTCGTTCACACAACAATTACAGGGCCCTCTGAATTATGGTTATTATGGATCCTCGGAGCAAAGACTGTGAAGGTCTCACATTATGCAAAAATCTCACCACAACTGTTTTTCCTGCCAGTGAACTCCAGGACAGAGAAAATCTCATTGTTTGCAGCCGTGGCTGCTTGACAGAGATTCAGAAATATGTGCATTAAAAACAGAAATTGGCCTTTTGTGATGTCCCAACGGGCACCGTATACATACTTTTGGCATATATTTGGCTCTGCCCACCAATACCGCCTTGTTTTTTTTCCCCTTCCTACCATGTGTAAGGTCCAACAAAGTCTCAGTGTTAGCAGGAAGCTGTAAACAGAGGGCTAAAATTGCTGTTTTCTAGATTTGCATGGATTGTTTTTTATTTTTTAAATGAATGATAACTTATTGTTGAGGTTAATAGCAGGATGAAATTCAAGAGCCTGTGAGGAGGCGGGCAGTGCGAGGTGGACTCTAAACTTCTGAGGCGGAATCACAAGTTCTCCCAACGTCCCCACAGGTGTAGCAGCGCTCACGTCTTCTTTTAGAGGCGGCTGCTAAAACTGCCACTGCGGCACAGAGTTGCTTGCCTCCGCGAGGCTAAAAATAAATAAATGAATAAATAAAGAAAAACTGTGGATTATAATGTATTTTGCAGCTCAGGTTTTCAGGTTTTCCTCTCGTGTGCTATTTGGGAACGCTGCATTTATTTATGCATCCCAAGGGATTGAGTAAAAATGTATGGTTGTGCAAAAAAATCTTTTTCCACTCCTGTATGTAGGTCGAAGGAACACAACAGCCAACTGGCCGCCGCCCTGCTGGTTTGGCGACGCCCACTGTGGCTGCAGCCAACCAAGCTGTTCTGGAACAAGCTGCAAATTAACCTGGCATGTGTGTGTGTGTGTGTGTGTGTGTCAGAGCTGGATGCAAAACCTAATTTGCACACATACGTAACAAATGTTACACTAACAAAGTGTAACATAATCCAGATTAGCCAGATTATTCATTGGCTAGGATAAAAGGGGGGGCAGGGTGTGGGGTCAGAGGTGGGGGAGGGGGTGGGCGGGGCATGGGGCTGGTTGCCACGGTGACGCTGGAGGACGTTCAAAGTGCCTGCGATATATTTTAATATTATCGCTCCATAATCCATCTGATTCTGAAATCTTCTCCTTCTGTGAGGCTCGTTAGGAAGCCCAGCGGCCGCCAGCGGCTTAATCAAAGCACTCTGCTCATTAACGCCGGCTAATGGTGTCTTTAAAAACACTTTATCGCCCCACTTAAAATAATTCTCATCCAAGATCTTATCGCTTATTGTTTCATCATCCAAATTTCCTGATTCATACACGGGGTTGTTCTGCACTTTTTTCCCCCCTCAATCCTCCTGGAGACGGATTGGTCCGGAGTGTCACATGACCAGCGGGATATTCAGTTACTGAGCTAACTGTAACTCTGTTACACTCAGCCATGCTCACTAAAACAGATTTCAGCAAATGAAAAAGAAACTAAATAAAACGGTTGGAAAATTTGAAATGATGTCTTTGCACTGGATTGACGTCTGTCATTATCGTGAAGACGAAATAACTGGCAGAGGAGGAGAGGAGAAGGGTGCGGACCGCCCTCGCTGATGAAGAGTCCTCCACAGCTCCTCCGCATGCATCAACCCCCCAAGATGTTAAAAGGGTTAAATGAGGGATATTTATTTCCACTGAGTCACTCTGTTATTTACAGCCGGGCCTAATTTCCCTCCATTATGGCTCTGGCGGGCGTCCTGCAGCACAGCAGGGCGGTCAAACAGCTTTCTGCCTTTATGTTTTTTGTTTTTTCCTTGCCATCCATTTAACTCAATAACCACTTTTAGCTGCGAGCCAGATTCAAGAGCAGAATGTCAGACTGTCCTTTGGAAGAACCAGCCGCCAACCCAGCAGGGTGCAGGTGGGCCGGAGTTCTACCAGCTAACCAGCAACACCGACAGACAACACTGATAAACAACACCGACCCACAACACTGACTGACAATTGCCACTTTTCACAAACTATGTGTGTAAAAAAAAAAAAATCGTCCCTCTGTGAAGTCTCAAGGAGCATCTCTGCCTCAGCAACCACACCCCTAAACAGCTCCGCCCACTGCTTTTTTGTTCCCCTTCCAAACATGTGGAAAAATCCAACCAATGCAGCGGTTTTAGCAGGAGGCTGTAAACAGAAGGCAAACATTTTTCTTTCCTGACATCCAGAGAAATCTTCAATCACGTGACGCCGAAGATTAAAACCGGGCAGAATAAGGGACCTTTAAATGTCCTTTTTCCTTTTCTGGTGTCTGTGGGTTCAATCCAGGGACACAAGAGGAGGTGGAAGAAGGGAAGAGGAGGAGGAGGAGGAAGAAGAAGAGGGGAGGAGGAGGAGGAGGAGGAAGAGGAAGAGAGGAGGAGGAGGAGAGGACGTAAGAGGAGGAGAAAGTGAATAAAGAGCTAGAGGAGGAGAGGGAGGACAAAGAAGAAGAAGTGGAGCAGGAGGAAGAGGAGGAGAAGGAGGATGAAAGTGCACACTGAACTTGATGAATGTGGCTTGTTAACTCTGAATAAAGTCCTCGCACTCTCTCAGCAGACGGAGCTGAGACCAAAATAAGGGAGAAATGTGAAGGATTTTTATTTCATTTTCTTCTTTTGTTTCAGTGAGAACTTAATTCACTGCAGTTTAAATCATTTTGCACCAGTGGGGACGTCGAGCGCAGCAGGAATATTGATAATACATTTTTAATGAAATGACTACTCTGCTTAATGATTAGCTGACTCTCCTCCGTGTGGCCAGGCGCTGTGCGTGTGTGTGTGTGAGTGTGCGCGCAGCCTCTCCTCTCTCTGCAGCAGAGGAAGATTCCAGCCGACTGCCAGTCACCTCCCCTTGTCTTCGGGCGGCAGCTTGTGATGAGATGCTACCACACACACATCTCCGTTGTCGCCGCCACCGCCATCGTCTCACTGCGCTCTCCCACACAGACGGCCACTGACACGCCGCCGGGATGCAGCGGGAGTGAACGACTGAAGGAAAGGAGGGCGGGAGGGAGGGAACGCGTGCACGCACACAAAGCTGCTCCGGTGTCCACAGCTGTCGCGGAATGTGTTAGCATTAGCATCGGTGCAGGCGACACGCTTTACATGAACACACAGCGGGTCTCGTCAGACAGCGAGCAGCAGCAGAGCTACACGTCCAGCTAACGTCACTTCCTGTTCCTAAACGCTGCCAGCGCTGGCTGCTAGCGCTGGCTGCTAGCGCTGGCTGCTAGCGTTAGCTGCTGGAGCGCTTCAACTTAGACTTTGCAGAAGCGCACTGTATCATTTGACCTCTCCTTTGTTCTGATTTTTGTTCATTGAATCAAAAGGCAGTTTCTTTTTTTCTTCAAGCAGCTCTGGATGCGTTTGTGTTTGCATTTAACAAAAAGGTTAAATTTATCAGCCCGTGAAAACAAAATTATTTTTCCTCTCAAGGCCGTAAAAAGCTGCCTGCTGTCTGTGAGTTCCTTCCGTCTCGCAGCCAGTGGATAATAACATGTTTACAACTCCAGGACTTGGTGTTAAACGCCCCTCGCCCGTGTCTGTCTGTCAGCGCTCGGACTCCAGGATCGGTAACGAGGCTGGATGGACAGCTGTGGGGCCGCCGGGACTCACAACGCCCACAAACTTTGTGCAGTAAAAACAAAACAAAACAAAAGAAAACAAAAGACAAAACGAGCTCAAGCTGAGCAAAGCTTTCTGCTACGTTGACGATAGAGCGATGTGACGTGACATTGGCAAGGCGGCTGACGGAGAGCCGGCGTGGCAACAAGACGGATATCGACGCGGACGTCTCCCAAGGTTTTATTTGTTATTCTCGCCGATAATTCTGGTTCACGTGAAAAGTTGTCTCGGAGGCAGCAGCCTATCAGACTGCGAGATAGCCAAACTTCTATTTGCGGCCTGAGGAGGGCAGTAATGCCCCTTTGCTACGTCTAGTCTTTAGGAAAAGGACAAGAAGAAGGAGCAGCAGCAGCAGCAGCAGCAGCAGCAGCAGCAGCAGCAGCAGCAGCAGCAGCAGGAGTGTTGCGCCTTGCAAGAGATGTCATGTTGCCATAATTCCACCAGCTGCGCCGCTGTTGAAAAGTCCATTTCAGCCGGCCCACTCTCATTGCCTGTGTTCCGTGTGAGGCGGGGAGTGATAGAAAAGCTCCAGAGCTGCCTCACACTGTCGCATGTTGTCTGTGTCATGCTGGAAATTCAAATTCAATGTGATTTTGCTCAGTTTTTTTGGTACCCAGTACTGACGGAGTACTTTGTGAAGGTATTGTATCAGGAAAAAAAAAAAAAAAAAAAAAAATCTGTTTTATTTTAACTTTTCAGTTTGTAAAAATAAGTTAAACGGTGATAAAGAGTTACAAAACATTTTGAAATATACGTGCGTTGAATTGTGACTAAAATCAAATGAAATGTCTGTTTTTCCAGTCGTATATCAAAATGTTCAAATTTCGCCTCCCCTGTTGCAGTCTCTTGTCACACCCTAAGTCAGAGGTATTTATATTTGTAATGAACCTTTTCTTTTACCACTATAGGTGCCTTTAAGTCTCCGGAGACACTGATTGGTTGAACCCTCGCTTGTGTCCGGCACTGTCAGCTCGTCACTCTGAAACTCACTGGTCAGTCCTCTCACTCAGTCGACTCCGTGGCCAGCAGCGTAGCTGCAGGTTAGCTATGGGATCGGGATGAGCGCAAACAACAAACATCCACAACACAAACAGAGCAGGCCGGGAGGCGGGGTCATGGCCGCGGGGCTGAACCCGCCGCTGAGGCTCGGCTAATAACGCAGGAGCAGAAGGTTGGAGGTCGGAGGTGCAGCGGCGATAACAGCATGGAGCCTCCGCCCCCACGGGCAGACGTCTTTATGATCTTTATTTTCAGGGAGGACTTTCTGTCAGATCCTCGCAGGTCACAACCTCAATAATCCGCCCAGAATTAGGCCCCCCGCCTCTGTCGGAGCCCGAAGACCCCAAAAGCTTTAATGAGTTTGGGAGCCTGCGACCTCGGAGCTGGTTTAATTTCACTGAACAGATTAGAGAGGTACAAAGGTGGCTTTCAAAAATAAATCAAAGGACTGTAACCATCTCCAGACCTCTATTTTCTCCTCCCAGCACAATCCAGGCCCAGAGGACCAGCACATTTAGCCCTCTGTTTACAGCCCGCTGCTGAAACAGATGCTTTTTTTGGACCCTCCAAGTGTTTTGGGAGGGGAAACAAGAATAAGGTGGTCTCAGAGGGCGGAGTCCGCACTTGGCTGTGGTGTGTGGTTATGGCCTGGCAGATGAACAAGAAGTAAAAGATAACAACAGAGCACATCTTCAGAGGTGCTGCTTTTTCTTTTTTTTTTTTATCCACCTGCTGCACCAGGCGGTGAAATCTCCAGATTTCTACAGTTTCTTGTTGAAGCAGCCATCACCTTCAGTCATCCCTAAAAACCCTAATTTCCTCCTCCAGACTCTTCAGTTCCTGGAGGGGAACTGAGCTAGCGTTAGCACTAGGCGCTAACAGTTCGGTTTGCTTTTGCTGTTTTCAGAGCTGAACCAGATACTGTCGTGCTTTCAGAAGTGGATGCCGGGTCAACTTTTGCTAGAAACCAGGTGAACTGTCGGTGAGCTAGCGGGCTAGCAGGCTAACGTTAGCCTGTGGCTCCACCTGATGCCTCCTGTTGCTATCACGGAGTGACTCCACCACTAGAAATATCTTTCAACAGAAAGACACAGTGGGTTGAATTAAAGCCTCTGTGGAGTAAATGAATTCTTCAGATCAGCACGGCCAGATGGCTTCCCGTTGGAGTTTGGACTCCAACAGTGATGAAGACACGAAACAAGCGGTTGGAAGCGTGTCCATGTTGCTCCCTGGACGACTAATGGTCTCAAAGGGAAAAACCTTAAAACTCTTAAACCTCTGATGTTCTCCTCCAATTTGCTCCCAGTCAGATTGTTCGGACGTGTAATGCGTTGGCGGTTGGTGTACGGCCGCCACGGACTCGCAGCCGGGCTTCACGTCGGGGGGGTATGGGTGTGTGTGCGGGGTGGGTGGGGGGGGTTTGCGGGGGCTTAGCTGACGCCAGAGAGGATAAAATGGAAATCTTTTTGCTGTAATCATCCAGCCGTCCTTGATTTGGCTGCGTGGCTCATGAAAGAGGCTGAGTGCCGCAACGTGGAGCGTAATTACCGAGTGGCTGCATCAAAGCAAGCAGAGCTGCAGCTAATAGCAGCCCCTGCGCCCCCCCCACCGCCTCACGTCCTGCTCCTCCGCAGTCAGACCGAGAGAGAGCGAATCATCGGGATGCAACGGGGAGGAATTTAATTGAATATTTACAGTATTTAATTGTGGCGGATTATTAAACCTCCAGACCGCCGCCGTCGTCTTTCTGCAGTTCTGGCTTCACTCTGTGGTTCGGCGGCGTCGCTCTTAATCTTTGATGGATCTTTTTGCCCTCGGCCTCGGCCTCGCTCCGGCCGCGCATCAAAGATTCAGCGGCTCGTTGCTCCTCTGGCGCCGCCCTGCTGGCCCTGCCGCTCTCTGTGTCGGTGCCCTGCGGCCCTGAGACTCCTTGGCCCCGGGTTTTCTGGTGTAGCTGACTCGGTGAAATATTTCAAAACTTTTGCAAACTTCCACGGGAAGAAGAAATAAAAAATGTGAGGTTTTATTTTTGATTTGTGAGCCAAGCTGTCGTTGTTTTAAATGATGATTCTGCTGGCTTAGTGGCAGTTTGATTACTTTTGTGTCCTGACCTCTGACCTCTGGTGTCTCCTTAGACTGTATCCGATCAGTGAATCTAAACTCCGCTCAGTGAAGGCGAAGAGTTGAGCTTCTCTCTGATCCAGCAGCTCCAAGGTGACTCCCGCACTGGCTTTCCCCCGGGGGGGCGCTCCGCCTGTGAAGGCTTAACTACCTCTGGCCGGGCACTGCTCTCTGCGCCGTGTGTTTACTGTGTTTATCAGCTCGACCGGAGGTGGCTCGCCTCCTCCAAGCCCTCGCTGGTTGAGCCGACTGTTCTATAGTTATTCAGGAACAACGTCATCTCTGCTGCTCTTTGGACAATAACCCACACGTCTCCATGAATGGACCAGAAATCATTCTTCCACCTGTGCTTAAACACACAGCTCTAGACATCTGTCCTTTTGTGATGTCACAAAGGGTACCAGCAAAAGAGTGCTGGAGTACCGGAATGAGGAGATTTTTCTTCTTTCTGTGACGCCTTTCTGTTCCATCACAGCCTGTGGTCACTGGATACAGATAAAAATGGTTCAACCTTGACAAAGAGAAGAAAAAAAAACATCCACCTGTCCTCACACACACACACACACACAGACACGCACACACACACACACACACACACGCACACACACACACACACACACACACACACACACACACACACACACACACACACACACACACACACACACGGATGCACCTCTGTGTTGCTTCTCCACCTGCGCCTCCCTCTGACTGACAGTAATGAACTGTGACTCACTGCGAGGATGTAAATGAATGTCGATGAGGTCGAGGAGTAATGCGTGTGTGTGTGTGTGTGTGTGTGTGTGTGTGTGTGTGTGTGTGTGTGTTTGAAGAGCGACCCCGAGGAGCTCTTAAGTGGAAATGTGCAGCGCAGTCAAGAGGAGGAAATCCGTTTAAATTGCAGCCTTTTTGTATCTGGGATGGACGGATGGGCGGATGGAGGAGAACGGGTGGGCGGGGCCACCGGGTGATGAAGGCCGATGCGTGCTGTCTGACAGGAAGCAGGGCGGAGAGGGTGTGCTGGGGCAGGACGCTCAAGGACGAGTGACCAGAAGCCAGTTGGACGCTTCTTAACGCGGTGACACATCCGGAGAGGATTTCATGCAGGAAAATCTCACAACAGAGAAAAAGAAAAGGACAACGCCCCCCTCCCCCCCCAGCTCCCCAACTTCCCCAACTTCCCCCTCCCAAACCCGCTCGCCGCTCATCATGCTAATGACGGTGTCACATCGCTGCGCTTCAAACTCCTTTGACTTCACGTCGACACATAATGTCAGCTCTGTTACACAAGTACATGCTGCCTGTGTGTGTGTGTGTGTGTGTGTGTGTGTGTGTGTGTGTGTGTGTGTGTGTGTGTGTGTGTGTGTGTACCTGAGAGACACGTTTCCAGACACTTTCATGCACAAATATTCACTTTCTTTTCATTTTCCCCTCCAGCTAAGTTGACTCCGCCCCCTCAGTTAGACCCTTGAAAAGCCCCCCCAAGCAGGAGGGAAGACGGGGGGGCTGGTAATGGGGGCCCAGCGGCTCCACCTGCCACTCACCCATCACTCGCAGCCGCTCGGCGCCGACCACAACTTCCTGCTCGTCGGCGGAGAACAGCAGCTTCCCCGAGGTGGACTTGACCTCGAACATCTTTCCCCGCGCTTTGAATCCGCTGGATCCTGAAGAGAGAGAGAGAGAGAGAGAGAGGAGGTCAGTGCCAAACACCCCCACCGCAACAAGCTGCTAAATTAGCTATTATAAATCTTTAGCCATAAATCTTTAGCCAATCAGCATCCACAAGTGTATTTTTCCTGGGTCTACCGAATCGCATATTCTTCTGCAGTCAGCGGCCAGATAGTGTTAGCGTGCTGGCTAATGTTAGCATCGGCCAGCTGGCCTGGCTTGTGCTCTCACTCAATGTAAAAGTATTGATGACTTTGAGTGAGTGCTGTAAAAAGCAGCTTCAATCATGTTTCAAAGTTGACATTTGTGACAGTCAGTCGACGCGTCTGGAGGAGCCTCAAAAAGAAAGAACAAAAAAAAAAAAAAAAACAATAAACCTTGCAGTGTTTGTGATGAAATGCTTTGAAAAGGGAGCCTTTGGTGACGGAGCGTCACGCAGCGTTACAACGGAACATTTTCACCCACAAGCCGCAGAAAAGACTCTTCAGACTTCAATTAAGAGAAAAAAAAAAATAATCAGGAGAACGACGAATTGAACACACTATCATGAATGAGCGGGGGGAGTGCTGTGTTCGTTGTGGCGGCCAGGTGTGCGACGCTGGCGGCTCCTCACCTGTGACCAGCTGGGTGAGCAGCTGGTTGTTGCCGTCCACCACGTTGACCGACACGTTTCTGGATGACTGCAGGAAGAGCGGACGGCCCTGTGGAGGAACACACACACGCACGCAGGCAGGGTCCATTAACCTCCGATGTAAAGGCACATCTGCTAAAAAAAATAATCATTTTCTGAGAACATTCTCAGTCTCTGTCCTGTCGCTGATGTGTGAGAAGTTCATCACCTGACGCACCCCGTGACATCGCAAAGGGGCATGGAGCTCGGGGTCCCTGAGACCTCCTCATTTAAAAAAAAAAAAAATCCTACTCGGACAAACAAATCGCTGGACTGATCCAAACAAAGTGCTGATTCCAGCCGCTGGTATTTAATTCTCCCCACCCGCCTGTCTCCAGTGCAGGTTAGCGAACGGTGTGGAAGAAATTTTTAGTTCAGTTTGACAATACAACAAAATACTTTATGGCAAGTGTGGATGATGTCACTGTGTTTTAAGTGGTCTTTTTTCTTTTTTTTTTCTTTTAGCACTAAATCACCTCCTGGAAACTCAGGAAGCTTCAGTGGCCGCAGCAGGCCCGGCCAGATGGAGACCAGAGAAGTCGAGTCTTTTGGCCGTCCGGCAGGTATTAAAATTCCTCTCACTTCCTGCTCCGGCGCCACCTGCTGTCACTCCTCCTCCTCCTCTCTTCTTTATTTCTTCTCTCCACTGCTGCCGCTGCCGCTGCAGCCTTCGTCATTTATCTCCATCCCTCCCACAGCCTTCTGCCTTCTGATCACCGTTTCATTCCAAGCCATCGCAGGAAGTCCCCACCCCCCCTCTCCCCTCCTCCACCTCCTGCCTTTTTCCCTCTGCGATTTCTTTTTTTTCCCTTTTCTGCATATGTCGCAACATCAGTGTTTACGCTCCGCGCCAGACGGAATCTCCCGCCGAACTGCTTCCACCATGAATATTTCATGATATCTGGGCCGATATCTCATCGCCGACATGTTGTCTTGTACTCGGCTGCCGCCGCCGCCGCCGCCTGTCAGCGCCCCTCCCCCTTCCCTCAGCTTTAATTTGGTCTGATCAGCCCTCATCTCCATCTCTGTGCTCGCCCACCACCACCCTTCCTCAAGACAGCCGAGATGAAAGGAGCCGCTCTGCTGCATTTTCCAGACACGTGTCCACTACCTGCTGCAGGAGATGAGGGAGAAGAGGGGAGGCGGCAAGATGGGCAACGCACATTTACAGGGCAATCGGCCAGTGAG
Source organism: Nelusetta ayraudi (assembly GCF_046127955.1). Lineage (NCBI taxonomy): Eukaryota > Metazoa > Chordata > Actinopteri > Tetraodontiformes > Monacanthidae > Nelusetta > Nelusetta ayraudi. Next base: position 27,983,083 of record NW_027466061.1, read on the forward strand.
TGAGGCCAGCATGTTTTTTCAGTGAGTGGGTGAAAAATACATGAAACCAAAAAAGTTGATCATCCCTGCGGATGTTGGCGTTGCTTGATTTTCCCGGAAACGTGATGTGCTGCTTCCTGCTGGGTTCCTCTCGGAGTGACTGATGCTCTTCCACACAACCTGACTTTGTCCAACTCTTCTGGAGCCACTTCAATCTGGCGCAAACCGCACTTGGCCGCTGTTCCACCTAAACCGAGACCCAACACACTCTGCACATCCCCTAAAATGCTCAGGAACGCTCGAGTTGGTAATTATGATTTTGTTCTTGGCTACGTCCATCTGTAGTGCCCAGCTGCCATGCCAGGGGGCGCTGCTCCAGGCCTGCAGCTGCAACACTGTTGTCCAGGTCAGCTGCCAAAAACCTCCAGCAGGTTGTTTCACTTGTGGGCAAAGTGGAGGCGGGAGCGTGATCGTCCACACAATAAACTGCTCATGAGTGTCGAGGGGGGGAAGAAGGTGAAGCACGTTCACGGAAAAAAAAAAAATCTAAAATATCTCGACTGTCGCAGGGCGCCGCCTGTGCAGAAGAGAATTGAAGGAAAACGGCAGTTGAATAAATTTCGCCGGCTGAGGGCCGACGGATGTCGAGTTACATTTGTTGGAGCCGGCGAGGCGAGAGGACCGAGAACTAACAGGACACCTTTGGAAACCACGCCGGGACTCGTCTCCCGTCACGCCTTGTTTCCTCCGACATTGGCATTAAAAAAAAAGAAAGAAAGAAAATGACACGCAAGCGTTGGAACCTTGGAACCATGATTTTCACGCCTGCCGCCCAAGATTGAGTAAGAGGAATGTTAGCGTCGCCACTAGAGGCCCCCCATGGGCAGTTCAACATCCTGCCCATGGGGCAGTTTCCACAGTCGTTCGCCACATCTGAGCCAACCAATCGGACTCATCAATGATAGTTTAGCGAGCTCGAAGGGCAACGTTAGCCGCCGTTAGTCGCTTCATGGCTGATCAACTTTTCCAGCAAGTGAGCTTTTTTGATCATCACACAAAATCCTTCTCCTGTGATTGTGCGCCACCTCTTGGACGACTATGGATGTATTAAAATAAATGGATGCTGGACTTCAAATATGGTGGTGTAGCAAATCTGTCCTGGTGGCCAATCAGAGGTACTGCAGCCCAAAGAAAATTGTGTGCGGCTCAAAAAGCATGCAAAAATAAAAACATCTAAAATGACTCCCACCTGAAACATGGCTCAGAATCAATCTTTCTATTTTTAATTTCATTTTTTTCATCTTTCAAAAAATTTTCTGAAGGCTAGAAAATCCACAGAAAATAATGTACTTCCAGTGCGACGTCATGAGACATTCTAATTGGCTGATATGTTCTGATGCATTGTGTGAGTTCGACAATGGGATGAAGGGAAGTGACACTACTGCACATGCTCTATGGGCCGGATAACATGGAAGTAAACCCGAAAGCCAAGATAGCAACTGCATTGAAAAGAGCGGGCGCCACATTCGATGAGTTGTCGATCGATGATGGCATCAGAATATACGTATTGGGACGACTTACCGGTTTGGACTGGATTTCTTTGGCATAGAGGGGTTTGAGGAACTCGGAGGGTCCCTCCAGTTTCAGGCCCTTCTCGGTGATTCTGAGGTTGCCCATGCCGTCCTGCCAGGAACACAGTCACAGTGTCAGGGTCGTCTTCATCATCATCATCATAATCATCATCATCATCATCATCATCATCATCATTTTTTAATGCAACAACAGAACGGTGCATATCGCCCAAACATGTGCACGCGCACACACACACACACACACACACACACACACGCACACACGCACACACACACGCACACACGCACACAAACACACATCCCCGTCTGTAGTGTGTTTGCAGCTGGTTGACACAAACCGAGGGCTGCGGACAGATCAAACCACGAAAGGGAGCTTTTTCGCACAATTTAACAATTTCTGGCAACGTTGAATGTTTTAACAGGCTGTGCTGAAGATGAAGAGGCTATGATAAAAAGAACCCTGATTTGTCCTGAAAACAGCCAATTAGAACTGAATGGAAGATGAGACGCCGTTGGAAGTCTACATGACTTATAAATGAGAATTAAAGTCAACAGACTGGTTTCCTTGTTTACGACAAGAACACATCCAGCTCCTCCGTCCTGAAGCCAAACTCGCTAACGAGACCACCAAACATTGACTTCCGCTAGATACTGTCTTTTTAAGTTCAGGCAGCAGGAAAAACAAGCAAAACAAGCAAAAGCTGTGTTTGCCATCACTCGTCTGTGATGCACATCTCACAGGTCATGTTCCCCTGTTGACAGCCGTCCTGTCAACCGTTTTACGTGTGTTTATCTTTGTATTACTGTCTACAGGAATTATGCTTTCTGGACAGCGTGGGATTTTTGGCCACAGTACCTAAAGTGGCCACTAGGAGAAATTGCTGTGGATTATATATTGGAAGTTCCAGTATCGCGACCTTATAAATACATCCATGGTTGTCTCAGAGCAGGTGCACAATCGCAGCAGAAGGAGTTTGTGCGTTCGCAAACACTTGTTGACAGTTGAAAGAGCTTATTTGCTGGAAAAATTGCCTAGGCGACGAGGTGGGACAGTCGCGGGAGGATAAAGAAAAAGAAGAAGAAAAAGAAGAATGGCCCGCCCGGCCGACCTCTCAGCCTGTGCCCAATCATCACAAACAACACAAAATCACCTGTCCGACAGATAAGAAGCGTCGGCGTGGAAAAGAAAAGAGACGAGGAAATAAAGTCGGGTATCGGGCAGCGTGATCTTCATCCAGCTGAGAGGTTTGTTGTTTTTTTTTTACTTCCCACTCCACCACCCCTCCCCTCCCCGCCGTCTTCTGATCCCACTGCTTTGCGACGAGCAAATGGAGATCAAGACCTCGAGAAATTCCCAAAGCAACCGAGGAGGGTTTCTGAGGCTGCGCTGGGTGACCCTGCCACCTCCTCCTGACTGGAACATATTAAAATTCTACCGCTGTCACATCGGCGGCAGTGACGTGGCGTGACTCTAAATCACCACCCCCAACACCCTCACCCCCCACCTCCCTCTGGGTGTCGATGGTCGTTATTTAAACTCAATTTCCGACGAAAATTAACTGCAAGATAGGAGAAGCGTGTGTAAGTGTGTGTGTGTGTGTGTGTGTGTGTGTGTGTGTGTGTGTGTGTGTCCTTTTCCCTTCTCAGCAGGTCCTCACTTGAGATGTCGACGGCCACTGATTTGTGACTGTGATGTTTGTCACAAGCCACTTCACACTTTGCGTCAGTCCCAGGTCCCTAGGATCCGATATGGCGGCCTATTCATTTCAGCAAAGTTGCTCATCCCGTGCATTCGTTCAAAAAGTTTTCGGCTTTCATTATGTGGCATGTTGACTAGCGTCACTTCCCATCACCCCTCTGTAACTACCACAATGCATCATAATGCATCAGCCAATGAAACAGAGCCGAGACACAACACTGACCCTGACATGGTGTCTTGCTGGGAATGGGGATTATTTCTGAAGAATTAAGATTTTTTTTTTTGAAACATGAAAAGACCCACGGCTTAAAAATCTACAATAGAAATATTTGTTATAAACTGCATTTCAGGTCGGTAGCATGAACTGTTTTACAGGCTTTTAATTTTGTATTGCATTGGAAGTCCGATATCCAGTTCTTAAAATACAGCCATGGTCAAATTCTCCACTGTTCAGGATTTTTCCTGCTGTCTCCTTGCTCGCCTTCCTCCCACTCAGACCTGAGGCGATTTCAGGTGTGCTGCGCTCGCTGCCCACCTTACCAGACCCGGTACAAAAAAATAGAGAAAGAGAAAGAGATAAAGATAGAGATAGAAGTAGCCAGAGTTGCAGACAGGCCACAGTGATGCAGTGAGAACATCCAAATACTTACAAAACTCTCATTAAATATAAATATAAATTGATTATTATAGATATAAACATAAAATTAAAATATAGAGACGTATATATATATATATATATATACAAATATATATATATATGTATACAGTATATGTATTTTTTTTATATATGTAAGTATATATAGATGTACGTATATCTATAAAATAAAAAAATGACTTATGTGTGTTACAGAGGACTGTTTTGGTTGCTGTGCATATAGAAAGTATAAGTCTATGATGGCATAAGAATTGGGGTCCTGCCAAACACGGCACAAAAGTGGGCGGATTTGTTTGTGCGTTTATGGCGCCAATGGTGTGAATAAAGTTGACTCATTTCAGTGGAAAAAATAATAAAAATCTGTTACAGAAGCTGTTACACAAAGACGGAACTTGTCGCTAGCAGCTGTCGAGTTTCCTCAGACGCCTGCATTTTTAATGTGCAAATTGGAAGGTTCAGAATCAGAGGCGGAGTTTAACACAGCAGCCAGGCCGGGGTCATTTGACCTGGCCGGTCGGAGGCGAAGCGCCTTCACACCCACATAACATCAATTAGGTTTCTGGGCGGCGACGGATGAAACAGCAGCTGAGGCCCCGGCCGGCGATCCGGGACAAAACGGGGCTGAATTTCTTGGCCGCCGCTGAAGAAGCTTCAGACAAGCTGGAGCCTAAACTAGGACACAGCGAGACGCATCACAAAGGCACTTCTGCTTCTTCTTCTTCTTTTTTTTCTTAAAATCCAGAAATGTCCCCACTGCCTCCCCGCTCTGTGTTTGTGGCAGCGAGACAACAGTAAAGGGGAGGAACGGCCAGTGGACGTTCAGTCGCTTTAAATCATGGTTCACTTGTCAAACGGATGAAGGAGAGCCAAAAATATTAAGAAAATAAACACACAAGGGGGCGCTGTCACCACCAGCCAGCCAGCTCTCTGCGCCACTCTTTCATTCCATCACCCCCCTGTAATGGGGCGACAGGGCCGAATTCCAAACTAATAATTTTTTTCACTTAAACTCTGTGATGGAAAAATTGAAAAAAATAAAATAAAAAACTCCTCCCCTTCCCGTTCCACAGGTGAAAGCTACAGAGTGGTGCTGCGGCGCCCTGCGATGGCTATCAGTGGAATTGGCTTTGAGATTGCTCGCCTTCACCACCGCCGCTGGGCCCTCCTCCTCTGATTGAGGCCCTCAACACTGCCGGACGGTGATGCAGATGGCTGGAGGAAGAAGAAGAAGAGGAGGAGGAGTAGGGGAGGAGGAGCAGGAGGAGCAGGAGGAGCAGAAGGAGAAGGAACAGAAGGAGATGGTAAAGCGATGATGGCTTGAGGACCAAGAGAAAAAGAGGACCAACGGCCGGTTGACGTGTGTTTGGCACTACTTTCTATTCCTTCCATCCACCTAGAGATGTTTTCTTCTTCTTGTTTTTCATCTTCTTCTCCTTCTTCTTCTTCTTCTTCTTCTTCTTCTGATCATTTTCAAAGATGGCTAGCAGAGTCTGTTATATATTCTGTGGTATACCGTCAACCAGATTGACCAGATCATTGTCAACAAGAACAAGAAATGGCAACAATCTCCTTTGGATGTCAATGTCCACTTGGGGGATGTTGGCAGCAACCACCATCTAGTAATAGCCAAGATCTTCTAGCCAAATAAGATGGATCAATGAAAGCTTACCCAAAGTTGCTTCGAGATGGACCCCGATTGGGAAAAAGAAGGGCAGACCAAAGAACACTGGCAAAGGACAGTGATGACGGGTCTTTCCTGGCACGAAACACAGGCCAAAGCCAAAGCACGAGACAAGGTTCAGCAGCATCGTATGATGCGGTTTACTGAAGCGTGAATTCAGGAGCCCAAGGGCCACAGCCACAGAGCCAGGAGTCACACGACGCGGGCCACGCCTCCGCCACCCACTGTCAAAACAAGTCAAGCGTCTTCACTTTATTTTAATAAATGAACCGTCAAACAGCAGCAGCCTCAGACTTTTTAATTCCCTGAGTAAGACCACACACACACACACACACACACACACACACACACACACACACACACACACACACACACACACACACACACACAGATGCACGCTCAGCTATGAATGAAGTGTGACAGTAGTCAAAGTGGAGCAATTATCCCCTGATTATTGAGTCATTACTGCGGGTTAATTGGAAGCGCTCTGTGTTTTCAACGTTGCTCTAAGCTGCTCGTGATGAAGTTTTAACCACGACAGAAAACAGCTTTGCTTTACTGTTGCGCGGCTATCACACGTCTGACGTCTACTTCTGGAGCTCTCCGCCTCCAGTCTGGAGCTTCTTTGGAGGCCGTGAAGGAGGAAGAGAAAAAAAAAGAAAAGAAAGGTGCTGGATGAATTAACGAGGTGCCTCCTCTGGATGTCAGATGAGACGCTCAGACAGAGCGGCCTTGTTTTGCAGGAAGGTCGGATGGATGGTGGGACAGGAAGTCGAAAGACTAGATGAGTGACTGTTTTCCTTTTCCACAAATCTTTCCAGTGAAGGCAAGGAGGATTTTTTTCCCCCCAATTTTCCTTCTTCTGATTTTCAATTGCAGAGGAAGATCTTGTTGGAGGGTGACGGAGGACGAGCGAGCAATCCAGTGAGGTGTGATCTTATATTTTCTACCTTCACAGCACAAATTCAAGCCTAACTCAGTGAAATCAAAAAGCTCTAAAGACAAAATGTGTCTTTGAAGCAGCAGCGCTGCGGTGGTGGAACCCAGTCCCACCGACTGTCTGCTGTTATTTATCTATTTTTTCCCCCCACGTCTTCCCCGTTGTTAAACACTAACTGTTCCAACGAATAGCAGCTAACGGTGCTAATCATCCACCTGGTGGCGGATAAAGTGACGTGTGATTGGTTCGTTCCAGGCGATGTGAGATGCTGGTTGCACTGCTGGATCGTGAAATTACACCGAAACAAAGCGGCTCCCTGCAGGTCCTGTAACCGTTTCTTGTGCAGCAGCTTCCTGTGGAGCAGCACTGCATGATAAAAACCCAAAACATCCAGCAGGTTTTGTCACAAGACAACATCCTGCAGGGATTTGGACTCTTTCCTCCGTTTCTTTTTTGTCCTTTTTCTTTTTTTTCTTTGACTTGCCGCCAAAGGAGGAGAGGAAGGTAACATCCGCCTGCCTGTTTAGATATTCATTTATTTATATCTGTCTTCCTTTGGATTGCAGCTTCCACACAGTAATGCGTTTACTGGCAAATGGAAAAATACAAAGAGGCGATCCACTTTTCTTCTCTTTCATGATATCTCCCGCCAATATATTTCTCCACGCGTCTGAAACTTTTAGGCTATGCATTAAAAAAATATAGAAAGGAAAAAAACCGAAAACTCCAACTCGCTCTCACAATGTTATCTCCTTGCCATCCGCCGCCGCCACCTGCACGGAGTCGGCCGGCTTTATCTGCCACTCCTGCTGTCTGATCGGAGCTGTGGGAGGCTTTACTGATGCATTGAAGTCATGCATAAACACACGGCAGACACACACACACACACACACACACACACACACACACACACACACACACACACACAAACGAAAACACACGCAAAGCCCAGAGATAAAGAAAAATGCACAAAACACACTCGGAAAACCTAAAAACTGTTTGGCAACGAGTTCATCCATCTATCATCATACATTCATCCGTCATCCATGATTCATCATCATCATCATCAAAGTCATCATCATCATCCATCTGTCTGTCCATTCATCATCCATCCACTTGTCATTCTTATCTTCCATCCATCCATCCATCCATCCATCCATCGATTAGCAGGCTTTCACGCATTCAGTGGGCAAACTGCTTCCTGCTCCGTCCCTCTTCAATCGTTCTTCTTACATCTTCTGGCTCCTCTGGTTCCTTTGTGACCTCATGCCAGTTTCTCACACAGACAGTTTTTTTTCGGACCGGAACCGCCCGTCACCAGGCAATCAGACGGCGGAACCTGTAAACACGTGAGACTTAATCCGGAGCAGAGAGTTGAGGGGAAGAGCGTCGGACACTTTCAGCAGTGCGGGCCATTCCCTTGTCAGCGCCGCTTTTATCTGAGGTGCTTCACTGCCGTCCGGCCGGACCGCCTGTGGGGGACAGCACAAAAAGCCGCCAGCGTGGAGCCCCTCCTCTGTCCCCTCGCTTGCCGGTCTGGACATAATGACGGCTCCATCTGCCGGCGCCCGTATCGATCGTCCCGGCAGACCTCCCGCTGCTCGCCGTTTATCTGCACCAAACATGGCAGCGACACTGGCGGTGTACGGCGAGAAGATTCCTTCTGCCTGTGAGTCAGACAATGGAGCAAACCTTGGAGACACTGTTCCAGAGGTGAAGGAGGGGTGAAAAACATATAGAAGGAGAAGAAGAAAACGCTTTTTGTGGACAAAACCCGCTATGAAACAGAAAGTTATCCTCCAGCAGAACCCGATGGAACCGGTGAGAAGCTCAACGCAGCCGAGGGAGACAAATTTCTGAACCACACGACCCTCCCGGAGTTCCACAGGCAGAATTCTACCTGCAACGGCCTTGAATGTAGAAAAACCAACCACCAGCTACATCCAAGAGTCCAGGAACTCATCATTGCTTTCTCACCGCCATCAGCAGTGAGCATCTGTGAAACTCCACGGCAGTTATGTGGATCGGACTGCCAAAGCCTTTCCTCTTTCTCTTCTTGTTCTTCGACACAAAGCTTGACAGAAAAACTGTCACCCGGAGGAGTTGCAAGGCCAGTGATAACGCTGCGCTGTCTGCGTAAATCCTCCCAGAATTCAACAGCTAAAGACACAGCGACCTTCCTCCCTCATCCTCCACTCTGCCGCTCCTCCTCCTCACCTTCCACTTCCTTGTTTTTCATCTGCCTCCCTCACCTCTAAACGACCCTCCCCCAGCCTTCTGTGGCGGGGACGGGAACCGTCTCTAATCAGCTCGGTGGGTTTTTGGTGCGACGGCACGGCATCATCAGTCGGGCTTTCAGAAGTCGGCCCTTTGTCATCAAATCCTCCCCCCCAAAAAAGGTGCTGTTCATGCAAGACTTTCGCTTCATCAAGCGGCTTCAAATATTTAAGTGCGTGTCTTTGTGTGTGTGTGTGTTTCTCTCTTTGCAGTGCTATGATGAAGGCAGGCTGATGTAACGCCTTCAGGGCTGGACACCAAACAGGAAGTGAGAGAGGACGTTTGAAGCGATGACAGAGGGGGGCGGAGTCAAAGAGACGAGCCACTCTCTGAGGTCGTCTTCAGGTCGCTCACACCGATGAGTCATCAAGGTGTTTGGACCCTTGAAGGCCTGAAGCCACTCGCCCTCCTCATTACTCCACAAGGCCACGACCCCCAAACTCCCAAAAAATCGACTCCGTGAAACTGAGGCGATTGATGGCAACAGTCAAAACACTGACTTTACAACATTTATTTGAGCTTCTTCTTTTTTTTTTTTTTTGCTGCCTCCCAACTTGGTGAGGAAGGAGTGTCACACCTCAACAGGATCGTCACCTCCACTTCAACCCAGTAAAACTTCTTTTTTTTTTTTTATCCCACAACATTCGCTGACTAATGGATGGATGAGAAAAAGTGCCGACTCATCAGTCATAAAAAATTAGTGTCGAGACTCACTTCCAAGGCGGAAGTGGTGATAATTCTGCAGGAGAAACATGAGTGACGTCTGGTCGAGCAGATGAATAGGTGGAAGGGATCCATTTAGAGAGAGAGCGACTGGCGGGGAGGTGGAAGGAAGTGAGTTTGGGCTTCCTGTGGTGGGCGGAGTTTAACTAGAGTTTTGCCGGTGTGATGTCAGAGGGTTGCTGCCTCTCGGTTGGATGAACCTCAGGTGTGATTATCGTCCTGAGCTCCAGCAGGTTCTTGACCCGCTCTCATGACCTTCTTCTTGTGTTGGGTGAAATGAATCGTTGGTAATGGAACTCCGACTAGCGATCCTGATGACCTTTCAGCCGCTGGGGTTGCGCCTGCGAGCAGCCAATCTCGGCTCGGCAGCAAACACCGATTTAATGGCTGATTCTGCCTGGTCCCACTGGTTCTTGTCCCTGCAGATGCGGAATCTGAGAACCAGCTCACAGCAGTTCCAAAACTCTGATCCTTACATCTGCCTCAAAGCTCATTTAATTTCACAGCCGCTATTTTTTGCTTGCTTTTTGTGCATTTTCTATAAAACAAACACTGCGTTGGGAGGCTTCGTTCCACTTTTAATTATTTCTCACAAAGTTTGAAAACGTCACTTTCTGTTTTTGTATGTCCGTATCGCCAGAATGTTGGGCCATAAATTAAACGGTTCCCACAACAGCTGTGTGTCTGTGTTTGTGGGGGGGGCGGTGAGAGAATGTCAGCGTCCATGCGAGCCGAGGGAAATTTATCTATCAGGAAGACGTCTGCGCTTATTAAACACTAAAAGATCTCAAATGCAGCCTGGAGCTCTTTGATGCGGCTGCGTGATTTCATCAGCCCGCTCAGGTTTTGCTGCACAGACATCAGCGTCGGCTCAATGAAAAATTCAAACGTTACGGTAAAGACCGTAAATGGTTGACGTTATTGGGTCGGCAGACGAAAAAATGATGATGGAGTTTAGTCAGAGTCAGTCAAAGAGCCCCGTTCTGACTGTCGGGGCACCACAAATCACAGATCACTTGACTATCTGAGGTTTTAGTCAAAGTTGCTGTTGTTATTTAAGGAAATGTGGAGGCAGCATTTCACAGACTGGCTGAAGTGTCTCGCTGCTCTTTATTCTGGGTGAAATCAGAAGGAAATCAGTGTCGTTCTCCTACTGCACTCTGGAGGGAGGCGGAAACGCAATCAGAGAGAAAACTGACTTTAATTTTATTTTCTCTCCTCATCCCGTTGCCAATGGCAACGACACAACACAGAGCGACAGATGTTTTTCTGTTTCAGCAGATATCACTGATAGCTGATTGAGCTGACTCTCGGCGGTCTAATAAGTCGTCGTTTGCGGCAGAAAAAATCCTCAGATAAGAAAAGATTTATTTATATTTTGTCCTTCCTAAATAGTAAAATAAAACAAAATCATACATATTATTAAATAAAACACTGTAAAAAATAAAGCAATGACAGAATGAGTAAGCAAATTAATTAAATTACATCATTAAAAATAAAAGGCAACATGAAAATTAAATGAAGAGAGAAGGAAAAAATAAATAATTAAATTATAAAACAATTAAAAAAGGAAATAACTTCATAAGTAAAAGTAAATAAAAAATGATTCATGATTGCGTGGATGTCTGTGTATGTGCGCACGCTCCCCTCCTCCTTTCTCATCTCAGACTAATAAAACGGAGTACGATGCTCTCTCAGGTCACAGAAAAACAAACATGAGGTCACTTCCTGTTCCTGACCCTGATGATGTCACCGCCTGCCACCTCCAACCAGGTAAAGAATCGTTCTGTGAAAAGGGAGAGAAGTGGCGGCGCAATCCCCGGCTCCGTCCCTCAGAGCTTCTCAGGGCAGGAGCTCAAAACACTTTCAAAAAAAAAAAAAAAATGTTTTCTTTTTCACAAGCATGTTGACCTGAGATCATGTGACTCCTCAGACCATGGGACTCCTGCCAGAGTCACACTCAGTCCACTTCTGTCCAATATCCAGTGCTGTGGGGAATGAAACTTCCTGTCTGAGTGACAGCGACCTCAGAGATGTCCCTCTGACCTCCACACACACACACACACACACACACGCACGCACGCACGCACGCACGCACGCACGCACGCACGCACGCACGCACGCACGCACGCACACATATGCACACACCCCGCTGAAGTCTGAAAAACGACATCCGACAGAGAGCACTCGGGGAGACGCCGAGTGTGTCAACATTTGGCTTCAGACAGGGAAGGTCAAGATGTCCGGCCGGGTCTCGAGGGGCCGGGTGGGCAGGCGGCGCCGGGGGAAGGGGGCGGAGCTTGGATCAGTTTCTGAGTGTCCTTAGCGGAGCAGCCAGTTGAGCAACGGCGGTCAAAAGACTTCACCTCACCTCGCTTCCCCCCTCAGCGGGAGTGACGGAAAACACTCCCACACTCGCGCACACGCGTTTGTCTCGCCCCCCCCTGGTGGCAGGAAGGGGCACTGCAGCTCGGCTCAGAATCAACACCGCGTGTTCCCATCAAATCAAAGTGTGATTAGATCTGCTAGAAGTGCGATATGGTGACGGACTCGTGGACACACACACACACACACACACACACACACACACACACACACACACACACCAGTAACAGCAACAGTAGATGTAATTCAGAAGTCGATTCAGTCAGTTTGTCACAATTATTGGATAAAAAGCGGTTCGCCGGCCAGGAGGATCCAACTAACGGCTCCTCTGATTTATTTACAGTTGGTCCACGGTGATGGATGCACTTGGAAAGTTTTTAATTACTGCCACTTTATGCCCTCTGCTTGGTAATTTGTATTTAATTATTTATTTTTTACATGTTAGTGATGAATGGTTTGCCAGTGGATTTATTTAAAGGCTGCCCTTTGCTGCCTGATTGTCTGATTAAATGAAGACGCTTGTTCGGCTTTAAGACTTTTGATCCACCTGAGGCTCTGAACACGGCGGCCGTCGGTGACGCCATCAGAGACGCTCGTCAAACTCGCCCGTTTTCGCAGCCATCGGCAGAGCGGCTGAAGTTTAAAAAAAAGAGAGAGAGAGAGAGAAAAAGCAGAAGGAGGCTGGACTTACTATGGTGAAGTTCATGACCTTGAGGATCCAGATGGTGAGCGCCAGGTTGACGAGGATGAGGATCATGAGCAGCAGGACGAAGAAGTAAAGGCAGCGTTTCCTCCAGCCGTATATTCCCACCTTGTACACGTGTGGTTTCTCTGAACTCTGGACATTGTTTCTGTGAGTGCACTGTTCCTGGGTCATCTGGAGACAGAGGGACAGACAGACAGACAGGGGGCGTGATGAGAGTGATCCATCATCTCAACAGGAGGAAGCAGAGCAACAGCGCGCAAACTCTGAATATCACTGATAGTTTCAGCAGCTGGACACTAACACAATGACACGGATTATCACGAGCGAGAGAGCCGCACATCATGGTGGGGGTGGAGGATGTGGGGGTTGGAGTGGAGGAGGGAGTGGGGGGGCAGTGGCGCCACGCTCTGCAGGATTAATACAGCGGATCATCCTCGCGCCACTTTCAGTATCTGCAGCGATGCACCTGCCGTCGAGCCGCAGACCTCCCAGTCAGCTGACCCGCCTGCTGTTTGCATCTCGCAGTTGATTACGCAGAAATAAAAAATAAAAATCCCTCCCCTGAAATCCAGCGAGCGACAGGCAGCTTTTCCATTTCCTCTCCGGGGAGATTTGTTTTTCCTTTTTTCTTTTCTCCCCGGCGCTGCCGGTGTGACAGGTTCAGATAAGTGACCCTGAAACTAAGGCGGAAAAAAATAACAAAAAAAAACAAACAAACAAACAAAAAAAAAAGCAGCATCAGATCATGTCAGCGTAATTTGCTGTTGCCGAGGCAGAAATACAAGAAAAAAAAAAAGTCAGGCGGGGTCTGGAAGCTGCAGAGCAACACGTCGCTGAGACGTGAGAAGAAAATGGAGGTCGTGAACGGAGAGTCGTTTATGGAATTAAAGTGAATCAGTGGAAGATGCAAAGAGTTCTGTGCAGTAGCAACGCTATGGCAGAAGGCATGACGTGAAATGACAGCACGAGACAGATGGGCGAAGTGGGGGGACGACGGAGGTCACCATGAGGTCACCATGAGGTCACCATGAGGCATGGTGACTCAAGGTCACATGGCAGAAAGTGGAACCAATTTGTTTAACCCATTGTTTACTGTCAACAATGGATGTGCTCATTGGCACCACTGGCCCCATCCACTAGGCCCAACTTCCTGTCTCTTAAAGAAGAAGAGGAAGAGGAAGAGGAAGAGGAAGAATTCTCCATCTTCAATTCCTGACGCAGGATTGTTTCATCAAGCCTCATTACGCATTTTAAAAATTAAAATTCCAAACTTTTGAGGGTGCTGCATCCCAGCCGTTTCTTTAATGGGCAGAAGAATATTTCCTGGTATTACATTTTTTAAACATGGAATCCGTCATCATCATCATCATCATCATCATCATCATCATCATCATCATCACCGTCAGCAGCAGCAGCAGCAGCAGCAGCGTTTAGCCCTCTGTTTACAACCTGGCGGAGCCAGCACCAGATTGGGGGGTGTTGTTTTAGACCTGGGAGAGATCTCAATGGCCCTTTGTGACATCATCGATCACCATTTCACCAAGATTGTTAGAAAACACGGGGGAAAGTGAATTTTGCAGAATTCAGGGACCTTTTAAACACAAACGCACCCTCTTATCTTCGAGTTCATCGACACAACATCAAACTACAGTCTGAAGACACGAGCGGCCGACTGAATGTGAGAATCATAAGCAGCACCACTGCATTCAGGAAACACACTAATAGTTTTCCAATAAGCTGGCCGGCAGCGAGCTGACTGATGAAGGGAGCCGACGGTTGGTTGGTTGTTGGGTGAATAATGGTCCAGAGGGGCGAGGAGAAGAGAAGTAGGAGGCAAATTGGAGGCAAATCAAAGTTGGCGCACGGAGGCGCGGCCATGCAGAAACAAGAAACAGGCCTTCAACAAACATTCCAGGTTTTTTCTCTCTCTGTAATCGTCAGAGTGTGGATGGACACCTCGACTGCACGGGGGAGGGTTGTGGGGGCGTTGTTAGTAGCTGACAGAGAGGACGGAATTAAATAAATTCAAGAAATACCTGCTATCTTCGGATTAAACACATTTAAAAAAAAAATCTATTTTGCTTCCACTGCGGCAACCGTTTCCCAGCTGAAGACACCAAACTGAGGAATTCCTCACAAAGTCAGGCTCAAAGTAGCTGCAGTTCACAGAAAATCTTCTAGGTGGCGATGGCGGGAAGTTAAATTGCTTATCGCTATCGTACCACTGCAATCGATCTCATTATTTCCACTTGCTTGAATATCAAAAACAAAAATTGGTTTCTGTTGCAGGTTCTTTTGGGTTTGATTGAAAGTGGAAAGTATAAAAAAAAACTAATAATGGTGCAAAAAAAAAAAAGATCTTTATCTTTCTTCAAGTGTTAGCTTGTCTGCTGAGACGCACTTGAAGGTTGGTGGTTTGGTTTTCAGAGCATTTTCCAAACCTTCAGCAGCAGCTGACAGCTTTAGAAAACTGGAGGCAACAACAGAGGAGGAAAGTCTGATGAAACTCCAGTGAAAAACCAAATAGAGTGCGCCGACACCTTTGGAAAACAGGAACATTGTGCGTCGCTTCTCATTCAGTATTCATTAAGGTACATTAGTGGGAGCAGAAAAACGAAAGATCAACAAGGCTCAATATTTCATGTTTGCATGTTACCCTCGCCACTGCGGCTCCCAAAACAATGACTGTTTCCCTGATTCATGTTGGGACCAGCAGGAATGTTTATCCATCCATATCCAATTCTGGTAGTATCTTAAATCAAAATACCACGGGATGTTATTAAAAAATTAGGCTCTAAACTACCAGGAGATATATTTTGACTTGGTCTGACATACTTTTTCAAAGCTTTTCGGGAGTTTCATTCCCAGACAATTGTTTCTACTGTGCAAGACGCTGGAAAGGTCAGAGAATGACAGTGAAACCCTTCAACCATTCCCACTGCTTATCGCTAAACCAGATACATAAAAAGCGGCGCGAGGAGGAAAACAACAGCTCGTAGCCAGTGTTTGTGCCGAGGGGAGGCCTGAGGCGGGTCCGACCGCAGGCCAGGATCAATACTGCAGCAGTTCACCGGGAGAAATGAGCTTTTAGCTTTATTTGCGGGCAGCAGGCGAGGCACTGTTCCACAGTATTAGCACACTGCTAGCAACAGTGTGGCCACTCAAAAACCTCTGGAGGCTTTTTAAGATTTCAAAGTTTTGTGGTGAAACGTGCAAAGCCGTTTTATCGAAATATCAGCTTCTGTTATCGATTCATTGCCGCTGTACTTGCAGCTTTATTAGAACTGAAGCACATTTGCACACCAAATGAAGATAAACTAAAACAAAACAAAGAAATAAAAGGAATGGCACTGAAGGATTTTTTGTTTCTTTGCTCCTGCATAGCGATTAGCGGCTAGCGGCTAGCAGCTAGCGTCGGCGCTCAAACCCTCAAACTGGCCAACATGGCGGAAACAAATCCGACTGGCCCCTCTCAATGTGACGGGCAGAGTGTCGCCTTTCCAAACTCTTCCACTGGGCTCTTCACCAGGTGGAGGCCTGAGCTGGATCCTTGGTGGAACATCAGTGGATGTTTTCTTCAGACTTCCCCTAAAAAGAATCTCAGCGGTGGCGGGTCGGCCGGCGCCTCAGAGACACTGATGCTAAATTGCCTGTCGCTTCTCCTCCTCCTTCCACCTCTCTGGGTTCCTTTTTCTCTTTCTGTTGTCTCATCCCTCCTCCCCCTCTTCTTCTCCTCCACCCTCCCCCACCCCACCCCCGAGCGGCCAACATCTTAATCATAATTGTGTCACGAGCCATAACCGCTCACACGCTCAGCAGCGGCAGCGGCGGCGCATTAACCCTCCGGGGCGGCTGGAAGGTTGGAGGGGGAGGCGGCGCTGAATAATAACAATAAGTTTATTTGCGGAGCACTTTGCCGGAGAACTTTTCACAGCTTGTCTCTGTTTGCCGAGGAGCGATGAGGCAGCGGCGCCGCCACGCACAGGGGAGGCCTCGGTAAAACAAACACAACGGATGGGAAAACTTACCCAGACGGTCGCTACAATAAGAAAAAAACAAAACAAAACGAAACAGGACTTTTTTTTCACACAGAACCAGATGAATGAATGAATGAATAATAAACTACAAGATGAAAAAGTTTGTACTGTTTCACTTCTCCTTGCTAAAACGTTTAAGCCTCAAGACCGAAACCACCCAAATCGTCCAGCGTCAATATATCATTAATATATATTACGTTATGTATAATTATACAGTAACATAATACATTAATTATACTATTATTATTATTATTGTTATTATTATTGTTATTGTTATTATTATCATTATTATTATTATTATTATTATTATTATTATTATTATTATTATTATTCTCTCTCTTGCCCCCTTTTCTTCATCTTTTGTATTTCCTTATTCAGCCCACCCGGTCAAAGCAAAGCCGTTAGCTCCGCCCTCCAGAGGCGGGGTCTGCTCCAGGTTTCTTCCTATTGGGGAGTTTTTCTCGGCCGCTGTTGCCTCAAGCTGCCCTGAGGGGGGGGGGGGGGTCAGTTGGTTTTCTCTTGATTGTGTAAAGCACTTTGAGACGCCACTGGATGTGATTTTAAGGCTTTACACAGAAAAGTTGATTGATTAATGAATTGATTGATAAAACTGAATTGATAAAGTCCTCCTTCCTGACCAGCTAAGGTACTGGTGGTCATTTCCTCCACCATCACTCTCAGCCGGTCCCTGCAACCTGACTCTGACTCACTGATTCAGTCGTGCTTGCATCAGTGAGTCAGCACGATGGCTCGTTTCCACCGACCTGCGCCCCCTACAGATACATTTACATTAAAAAGGCTCCAACTGAGGAGTGAATCACATGCAAACGTATGATATGGAACAAATCTGCCGCCGCCGGCTTCGTTTTTTTTTTTGGCTTCCGCCTCGCCGAGTCTGCATGGAGGCACGGAACGTTGCCGCCAATGTTCCTCCTGCCCAGGCGGAGGTAAAGGTCACACACGCAGACCTGCTCACTGACTCGACTTTGGTCAGCTTAGATTCAGGCTCTTTGCGTGTGGAAATAGATCATATATGAAACAAAGAAGTGAATTTCACTAATTCTAAGAAAAAACAAACAACAACAACAAAAACCAAATTTTAACTGGGCAGAGGGTTTTTTATGAGATGAAGACATTTTAAGTTAAGAACTTCCGACCCATCCAATCAATGAACACTTTGACCTCTATGATGTTTTTTTTTCTTTTTCTGATTTTTGGTTTCTGACTTTGCAATTTGCTTTTGCCGCAGCCACAAATTGTCTATTTGGTGACGGGAAAAACTCAAAAGTCTGACGACGACAGTAACGCAACAGCGGCCGGGGAATAGTGAGTCAGGCTGCCCGGTGAGTATCGCCAACCGTGAGAAATGCCAAAGAAACGCCATGGAAACTTGTTGATTGGATAACTGCTGACTCATTAGTCCCGCCCGCTCAGCCTTCAGCAGAAAAGCGGCAGTTGCTGCCACCGGACGGCGCGTTAAGGCCTCCTTGCACCTGATGCCCCACCCACTCAGCGCTGTGACCTCGCTGTGATGAAGGTGACGGTAAATTGCTGCTTACACGGCAACGTCGGAGTCGGGGCCACAACCTCGACCGGCTTAATGCTGGGAAGAAGGAAAAAAAAGCTGCAGCGCATGTTAATGTGCTCATGAAAAATGCAACAACGAAGGCGACAACTGGAGTTGTCGCCCGGCGCCACTCGGCAGCTCGGACCCGTGCCCCCCTCCCTCCCCCCGCCTTCCGCAGCAAAATGCTGCAGAGCGACCTTCACTTCCTGTTTGCGAGTAAAGAAACCGTTTGTCACGGCGGCACAAGGTTTTCAAACAACTTTCTGCTTCGCGACGCTTTGCAGAACAACAAAGGAGAGTGGGGGGGGGGCTGAAATACGGTGCGACAACAGGAACACAACCTTCCCGCCAAAAATAAAAAAATAAAAAACTTAAGGCGCAAATGAGGTCGCAAAAAAACTCCACAAATTCCAGCAACATAGTTATTAGCATGAAGTCAAGCACTGGTGATCAAACTGTTATAAAGCTGAAAAGAGTTCTGTGTTTCTTTTTTTTTCAAAGACAAGGGAATGAAAGCAGAAGGATTTGACCTCGGTGCTGCCGCCAGAAACAAAAGAAGAAGAAGAAAGCAAACAGCGACGCCTCTGTGCACCAATCAGGACTCAGTATTCGTCCTGAACAGCAGCTGCCACGAGGCCGTTCAGAATTTATTACCTGGGAGTAGAGCTAATTTGACTGAGTGACTGATGAGGGCGCAGGCCTGGTTTCCTGCAAGTGGCTCCTGTCTGACATCGTCATCATCATCATCGTCATCATCATTACAGGCGATTGGCTGCTGCTGGCCATCCTCCCTGCTGCATTCTGAACAGTTAATCTTATTTCTAGGGACAGAGTTTTGATGGTGCAGATCGGTCAGAAGGAGGGTAAACAGCAGGTCAGACAGGGAGGAAGTTGGTGAGAGAGATTGTGAGGGAGAGACAGAGAGAGAGAGAGAGAGAGAGAGAGAGAGAGAGGCAGGAAGGCTGGAGGAGATGGTACACAATGGGTAAAAAAGAAACACTCAGAGAACGGAAACAGAGAGATGGGGAAATTATGACGGCACGGAGCTGAAGGGAAGAAAATAAAAGGGAGCTCTATTTTCACCTGAATGTGAGTGAAATTGAGGAAACCATCTAATCATAATAATAATACTTTTAAAATATATTCATCCTGTTTCTACAGTTGAATAACAACATTTAATGTCCAATTTCATGAGCATAAAAGCTGAACAAAAAACAAATACAAAAGCACCTATCATTAAAATATACTGTAATCTAGATAAAACTTCAGACTCAGACACCCTGTTCCCTCCTCGAGTGGTTGATGAAAAGGTGAGCGGTCGACTCACGAATGATGGACCCTTAAATAAAAGGAACTTTAAGTACCGTGCTCTATGCTAACATTGAGGTTAGCAGGAGTAGCAGAACACAACCAAAGCTGAATGAACAAAACTTAAAGGTTAAGCGTGTCATGTTTTTGTAGATTTTGAAGAAGAAAGAGCAACATCCAGTGGTTACATTTCAGGTTGCAGCGTCTTTCACTCTAATGCCTTTGCCAGTGAACTATGGTGGCCTGCGAGCATAAAATTCAAACAAAAGCCCACATGAGTCTTTTACTTCTCCAGTGCCCAGATTTTGATTCGGAGCAGTCCTACATCCTGCAAGACAGTTGCAAGACTTACAGGAAGTGACGACTGCTAACGCTAGCTGCTGCTTTTCACGAACAAATTTGAGGTAAAAGCACGCAGCAAGACACAGCGACGCAAACAATTGAAAATCTGAGTGAACCACGCTGCCGGACTGTATTCGCAAGCCGACATGGAGCGAGGCTTTAATAAAAAGTCAAAAAAAAAAGAAAAAGAAAAGGCAGCAGAGCATCCATCCATCTAGCTGGCCAGCCGGCAGCAGCTTCCTGTTCCTGTCGGCTTCCCAGAACGTCCCACCTGTTTACCGTCCGACGGCTCGCTGGCTCAATGAGCCTTCAAACATGAGCCACTTAAATTTGAGCAGATTTCAGAGGGTTTAAGGACGGAGGAAGCTTTATCCTCTAATCAGATCCGATCGGATTAAGACGTGTAGAGCCGCCGCGCTGACGAGCTCAGCCTTAATTGGATTGCCATGTGTTTTAGGCTGACGGTAAAAATATGAGCGTCGTAAACCGCGTTATATAAAGCAGTGGCGTTTTTTTTTTTTTTTTAATAAATGAATGAAAAAGAGATTAATAAATTAAGACAAAAAACACGAGATGCTTCGAAACAGGCAAGAATGACTCTAATTTGCAGAACTTTTTATTGTTATTATGAAGAAAACTTTTCCTCGCCGCTGTTTTCTTTTTTTTCAACTTGTTGTAGACAGCAGCTTCACTTAACAAGGAGGCTGCTGCTCGACTGAGCCACCTTGTGGCGCCGCCATCGGCTCGCATTGTTCGTCCCGCAGCTACACAGCTGCCAGCAGTGAGGGTCTGTGGTCGTCACTGTCATGGAAATGAGCCGGGGGCAGCGAGAGGAAGTCTGATGACGAGGTCGACCTGCAGGCCCACTGAGGTCTGATCACTCAATTATCACTCATTTAGCAAATCCCTGCTTTCCTCTCAGACTCATCTTCTTCATTTTCTTCCTCTCGTTATCTCTCTTTCCCTCTCTCTCACACACACACACACACACACACACACACACACACACACACACACACACACACACACACACACACACACACACACACACACACACACACACACACGCACACACACACGGCCATCTGTCCGCCGCAGGACAGAAAAAAAAACCCAAATCAGACAAAAATAAATCGACTTGTTTGTTTTTTGGGTGAGTCAGATTTTGTCCTGGATAAAGATGATCTGAGTCCAACTGGACAGAAATGCATCGTTGCAAACTTCCGTGTTTATGATAAATTGTTACTTCCTGTCGTTATCTCAGTAGCTGCCTTTTTTTGAGATTGCACAAACCCCTAGTGAGCCTTGAGAAGATGGACCTGCTGGACTTCCTGACCTTCCGCAGTGACCAAACCTGCTGTCTCCTATTGCTGTGGTGCCACGCTAGGCTAACAAGCAGCTCATGCTCGCTTCAGACCGAAAGTGCAGTAAAAATTCAACAAAAGTCTTTTGACCAGCAGCAATGTTTTATTGCAGCAACATTTACTCCCTGAACAAAAAGTTATTTGCTCCTCTTGTCCGATTTCTGATCAGGCTGTTCACACTGTAGCGACCACACTGACACATACAAGCTGGCAGCAGCCTCCTGTTTCCTGTCCCAGCTACACCCTGACCGTAGCTCCGCCTCTGCACAGAAAAACCTCGTAACAGCAAATAGAGAAGAGAGAAAGATATAAAAGACTGACGCTAGCTAGCGGAGGCTAAATGTCAGATCTGTTCTGAATGCTCATGAGCTAATCTAAGGAACCTTTTATCAAGCATGTTCTCGACTAGCCCATAAAAATTCCACCTTTGCCCTGACATTCAGACCGACCTCAGGTATAAACAGGCTGGGAACAAAGTGATAATAAATTTGAGCAAAGTTCAACTTTAAATAAGTTTTTTTTTGTTTTTTTGCACAGTCTGGAATAAGCAATGCCTTTTTAGCAATGCAGGCATTCTGAAAGTAGGACAAATTCTATTTCCCTCCGCCGAAAACTTCCTGTCTACTTCCCGTGTCTGTCAAAGGATATAAACGAAAAAAACAAAGCAAAACTAAAACATCCTGCTCGTCGCTGACACGCTAAATGCTATCTGATGTGTTGAAGCATCTGGAAGGTTAAAAGCTCTCAGCTATGCACAAAAAAGAGGGAAGAAGAAGAAGAAGAAGAAGAAGAAGAAGAAGAAGAAGAG
Organism: Nelusetta ayraudi; assembly: GCF_046127955.1. NCBI lineage: Eukaryota > Metazoa > Chordata > Actinopteri > Tetraodontiformes > Monacanthidae > Nelusetta > Nelusetta ayraudi. The sequence continues at coordinate 28,005,146 of NW_027466061.1, forward strand.
GAAGATCCTTGTTGACTCTGCCGAGCTCAGCGGGCGGAAACAGAGTCGACGCTCTGAGACTAAACTTGCTCCCGAAGAGCAATAGAGCCACAGCGGATTAATGCCGGCTGGATGACTCTGTTTAATCATCACCGTCTTTATGTTGTTTACTTCAAATCCAGTTTGTAAAAAAACACAAAGCAAAACGAGGGCGAGGGCACAAAGAAACTGGAGAGGACGAAGGAAAAAAGCTCTGGGAGGTCTGAGCTGCTCCAGTGGCGCCTGCTATTTTGGTTTTCAGCAGCGTTCAAAAGCTCTGGCTATAGCTGAGAATGTGTGACATCATCACACAGCCTGGCCAATCGCAGCGGCTCGAGATCTCTGGCAGGATTTCCAGAGGAACTTCTGTAAAATGAGTCGATGCTACTTTTCTGGAAAGAAAAAAGGAGAAGCAGTGAGCTCAGTATTCCGGCTGGCTCCCGGAAAATCCGGCACAGATGTTGCTCAGCTCCTGCAGCAGCTGTGCAAACCGACTCGTGTCAGCCGTCAAAACAACACAGAGATGGGCCGCACGCTTTAAACCAGCCTGGAACTGCTGTTGACACAAAGCAGCTGCCGGATTTAATCTGAAATCAGGGGGACATTACACAAAGTGACCCGAGTCGGGACGCCTTCAAGGTGGCCACTCAAACTGGCAGCAACCCTCTGCGATGATGAAATCTTGCAACGCTTGTTGTAAAAACGCTGGGATATTTTCTCTTTTGTCCTCCTGATTTCTGGCAGCGATCGCGGCTGCTGCCGCTTGATGAGCCCTTGACGGCTCCAGTCGAGAGCGGAGGTGAATCTTTTGATCGTCGTGGCGACGCTCAGTCAAAAGGCCGACGGAGGCGCCCCAGCGTGGTGACAACGCACAAGAGGACCCGCAATTACACACTGTCTCACGTTGTTGTTCAGAGGATTGATGACAGGAAGCCTCTTGAGAAAGCAGCACATTTCTTTTTATTCTGAGTGTTTTTCTACTTTATCCCTTATATCCTGCATTCTATTTAATTCCATTTCTATGTTTTTATTCATTCATTCATTCATTCATCTTCTATGCCCGCTTATTCCTATTCAGGGTCACGGGGGTCTGCTGGAGCCTATCCCAGCTGTCTTAGGGTGAAGGCAGGGGACACCCTGGACAAGTGGCCAGTTCATCGCAGGGCCACATAGAGGCAAACAACCATGCACACTCACATGCACACCTACAGACAATTTAGAGTCTTCAATTGACCTCACATGCATGTTTTTGGAGTGTGGGAGGAAGCCGGAGAACCCGGAGAGAACCCACGCAGACACAGGGAGAACATGCAAACTCCACACAGAAAGGTCCCAGGCCCAGAATCGAACCCACGACCTTCTTGCTGTGAGGCGGCAGTGCTAACCACTGCGCCACCGTTAAGTTGAGACTTTTCCTTATGATACATAGACAGTGTGTGTTGCTCTCCCTTTACTCCTTTGTCCTGTTTCACTTCTAATATGTCCATTTGTCCATCAAAACTGAGAGCACTTTGAATGGCATTTTGAAAGGTGCTATACAAATAAAATGTGACTGGTTGATTGATTGATTGATTTAGCTCTTCTTTTCTGCTTTCTGCTCTTCTTGAAAATGAAAGGAAGCAGGAGAAGTGATGTATTGAGTTTTCGCTGGACCGACAGGACGGAGACACAGTTTACTGGTGGAATCACTGGAGAAACACATTTCATTTTCCCGTTATCACAACAGAATGGGCTATCGGCCCTACTCGAGTGCCTCCCCTCCCGCCCCCCCGCCACATGTATGTGCAGTGAGGTAACAGGAGCAGCGCCCGAGCCCAGGAGGAGTCAGAAGGTCTGGGATGATTGGGGAGGGCAGGTCAGGAGATGTTTGGAATCTGTTCCTATAAATAAACGTGTGGCGGTGCGACAGCTGCAGCTGCTGAAGCCGTCTGAGGGTAGGAGGGTAAGTCTGCAGCGGGTGGAGTCTGATAGAGTTCGAACCCGACGCTGGCAGTCGATAAAGGCAAGAAAAAAAACAACAAAATAAAATAAAAATAACAGCAATTAATTTATTAATTCACCTTCACTTCTTTCTTCCAACACCCCCAGGAGCTTTCAGAGTCAAGCAAAAGAAGCAAGAAACTGCAGGCTATAAAGACATAGAGCAAATACCAGAACACCTACGTCGCTAACTAACCAGTCCAATGGTCCACTCTCTGTCCTTTGAGTCCACCACACCACACTTCTGTCCCCTCACACGGGTTTAACAAGTCACAACACATTTCTCCTAACTGCCCTCGAATGCACCGTAATGACATTGGACTCGTTTTCATTTGCTGTGCCGCCACTTCAGATTGATCTTAACATGTTGATTTCTACTGTATCAACAGACAAATCCTGAATGTGTGGTAGCATCCTGTCTGTTGTTTCCTCAGGACAGTCCTTTTGCCTCTAGCACCACAACTTTGCCTTTGGTTTTTTAGGGGTTTTTCTACCGGTATTGTTTCATTATCGGCATCAAAAAATATTGACATTTTGTTTGACAGCCAATGAATGAGTTTCTCCCAATGAATCCATCCAGTTACTGAACCTACCGCCACCAAGGCGCCGGAAAAAACATAAAAAACTGGTCAAAAACAACAAGTCATTGGTATTCCAGCACTGAAGCTTCAGAAGTTTGCCTGGCGATTCTGTTTCACCGCCAAACTAAACCGTTCGGCTCGAACCGACACTGTGATGGTTTAGACAGCGCTCCAAATTCTTTAAAGGTTAATTACCGTCTTCGGTGAAAAAAAAGACAAATCTGGTGTGCAATCAAGCGCTGACTGAGTGTCTGCGTTCATCACAAGAGCATAAAAGTTTGGAATAATGAGATCTTACCTCAACCCTAGGCGGCAATTTGGGCTCACAGACACTTTTTTTGTGGGTGGGTGGGTGGGTGAGTCAGGGGGGAAGAGGGTTGGAAAAAAAAGAAACACTCATCGGTTTTCTGTCTGGGTTTAAATAAGTTGGAAGAAAAGGCAATTTTATAAAGTAATTAAAGTCTGAATCAAGCTTTTTAAAGTGTGGAGGGGGGGACTGTGGAGGCGGCTGCTTTGAAATTGGAATAAAAGACAAACAGCGTGAAGCTTCACCACTGCAATCTGGCTGATTTGCAGCACCTGGACACACCTGGTAGGAGGAGCTCCGGCACACACACACACACATAAGACGACTACAATTACACCAAGGTGCAAATGAGAAAAACTGAGGAGTGAGCACTGAAAAACCACAGAAGAGGAGCGAAAGAAGAAGAAGCTACCAGGAGCTGTGGCTGCTAATGCTAATGGGTTTAGCACCATGTTAGCAGCTCGATCGGAAACTTTTCCTGATAAAAGAAAAATACAGAAGCAGCAAGTGAGGCTGTTTTCATGTTGGAAAACATCACCCTGATTTTCTCTCAAATGATAGCAGTTTTAATAGTTAGTGTGTAGCAGCTAGCTGGTAGTTCGGTGGCCCGCTGCTAACAAGAACAACAAATGTGAGCGCCAGATTCAGGCTTCCCTAGTTCACCTCGCTAGTTTCGCTTCCCTCTGCAAACACTACTCAGTGCGTTTACATGGCACTAGAGAAATTCGAATTATTGCCTTAGTCCGATTATGATCACAGAACTCATGTGCATGTAAACACCTTAGTCCGATTATGATCGGAGTTTGAGAACTCCGATTGGAATCGGAGAACTCCGATTGAGACACCCAGATAATGCGATTGGAATTCGAATTTCTCTGCCATGTATACGCCTTAGTCGGACTATTAACTGGACAACGCGAGTGCGCACGCGCCACGCCTCCCTCTCGCGACTCATGACCGCACAACTACGCCGTCTAACAAAACAGACGGTGCGAAACAAGCTGGCAAACGCGAATAAGAATGTTCACATTGGGAGAGAGGTTGAGACCCGGGCGATGCTTTCTCTTCTAAAAGGGATGGACATATTAAAATAACGCGCAACGGAGACCTTTTTAAAAAGGTAGCGCAGCAAATGCAGGGCTCCGGCTTTGCATCCAACAAGAACGAGAGTTTCGGGTCCGTAGCGCTGTAGCCCTCCAACAGCAGACGACGTTCTTGTCTGTCTTTTAAAATCACCATGAGCACAAGAAATAGGGTACACCTTATCTGTTAAGCAAGTAACACGTACATTATGAACTATCGTTCCATATCATAATGATTTAATATGTCAACCGAAAGCAGCTGACCAGCTGAAAAGACTCACTCCACCCCCTAGTGTTGGGAGGATGACATGTTCCTGTCAATAATTTGAATTTCTCAGCTGCATGTATACGGGGGCAAGGTGAGAACTCCGATTGGACGAGAAATGCATGTAAACGCACTGACTGACTTGGGGCTCTTTGCGAGATGGACACTTTGTATCTACAGCGCCATCTCCTGACAGCTTTCCAACACTTGCTGATTTTCTGTGGACCAAAATCTCTTCATACTTGTTCCACGTTCACGTGTGGCTCCAAGATGATGTGAAAGCTCTCAAACATGCTTTTTTGTTTAGTTTTTTTTCCCGGTGACCAATGAACGCCTCTGCAGGGGCCAGAATCCATCGGGGCTGAGCGTAGGGACGAATCCCATCTTCAGAGGCACGCTAGCTCGACTGTCAGTCAAAGACGAGGCAGGCGGAGTCTCCTTCGCCTCCTCCTGAGCAACTCACAGTCAATCCAACATCAGCGCTGCGAGGACAAGCCCCGCCTCCTGCCCTCCCTCCCCTCCTCCAACAGTAGGTCTGCAGACAGTCCACACTTGGCTACTTGTTACTTATTTATAGCCGCTTGCTGCTCCGGTGGGAGGCAGTAATTGAAACCAAATGTGTTGCCGCCTCTGATCCGGCCGCACACTGCAGGAGCGCCGGAGGAGACGCGGCTCCGCAGCAAACAGCCAAGCAAAGAACCACTTTGCGGCGTAATTCCAACTCAAAGAAAAATAATTGTTGGAAAATGTTCCAGAGCGTTTTCCTTTTCCCCCCCTTCTCTCCTTGGTCCCCAACTTTCAGAACAAATCAATTCATTTAACTCCTTTTTCTCTCTGGGTCTTTTTTTTTTTTTTTTTAAGTTGCAATGAATTTTGTTGTTTTGTAATTTTTTTTTCCTCTCCTGAGGCTGTGAAGCACAAAGTGGCCGAATAAATAAACCATGAAAAGCAAACACCAAAAAGCAGCAGCAGCAGCAGCAGTCTTTGCTTTAGTCCTGAGTGAAGTGGCAGCCACCAAAGCTCCGCCCACCCAGAACCCAGTCGCAGCTGTGAAAGTCCAACACTCACCATGGCTGCGTCTCCTGCGTCAGTCCGTCCGTCCGTCCGTCCGTCCGTTTGTCCTCTGCTTCCTGTTTCCTCTCTCTAAACTGTGTGACGAGTCGGGCAGATCAAAGTTGGGCCAAGCTGCTGCTGCTGCTGCTGCTGCTTCTGAGACGCTTCATGAGGCCTTCAATGACCAGCTGCAAGCTCTCTCTCTCTCTCTTTCTCTCACTCTCTCTCTCTCTCTCTCTCTCCCCCTCGCCCTGACGCTCACGTCAGCTTTTCCAATAACAAAGTGTTCTCCGCCTCCCAGCAGCCGCGGACGTTTCCTGGACGTTTGCTGCTGGACTCCTGTGACCCCCCCCCACCCCCCTCCAGCTCACCACACCACACCATACCACACACACACACACACACACACCTCCCACTTCAGCTGTGTGGAGTCCTGTTACTCTCACTCTCTCTCTCTCTCTCTCTCTCTCTCTCTCTCTGCCTCCCTCCTGCCAGATTTAGAACCAGACACACATGTGTCCCACTAGTGTGAAGTTTAAAGGAGGGCGGGACCTTGCTGGACTGGTCCTGCCCACTCTCCTTGCTTTCCATTGTTTCATATGTGTGTGTGTGTGCATTGTGTGTATTTTGGAGGTAAGGAGTTGGAGAAAAGGCAATTGTGAACCACTGCAGCCCATTGAAAGTGTGAAGAAGAAGAAGAAGAAGAAGAAGAAGAAGAAGAAGAAGGAGAAGAAGAAGAAGAAGAAGACGACAACAACAACAACAACAACAACAAAAACAACATTCCCCTTCACCTGTAGAACTAAGTCCTAGAAATTAGTTTTACATGCTGATGTCACAAAGGGTGCTGCCTGACACCAGTCCCAGGTCACAGGTGACCCCCCTCTCACCTGCCCCATCCAGGTGTTGGGCTCCAGAGCATGTGGGAGGCTGTAAACAGAAGGCTAAACACCCTGCTGGATGATCTGACTGCTGAGGTTAGGGTTAGCAGTGGCTGATTTCTCTGAAGTGAGATGCCGTCAAAGTCTGGTTGTGTGTGTGTGTGTGTGTGTGTGTGTGTGTGTGCCCTGACTGTGCAGCATTGTTTTCCATGGAGGCGAAAACTGAGAGAATCCAAGCTGTGTCCCTCCACGTGCATGTGTGGGTGCATGTGTGCGACACCACGACATGTGACTCTGTGGGAGGAGCTACAGAAACGTGTTTTTCTGAACAAGAATTTTTTGCAAATTGCTCTCCTGCACTTCAACTTTGACAGGAGGAGAATGAAGCTTCACACTGATCCCATTCTCTCTGGCCGCCGCTGCCGCTGTGGTTTCGGCGAACACTTCACGCTTTGATCTCCCGTCCAGCACTTTCACAGTGTTGCCTCTCTCTCTCTTTCCCCCCACAGAAAAATACACTTCTAAAAAAAATTAAATAAGAAACAAAACAAGGTTCACAATCCCCCAAAAAATGTTTAACGTCTGTAAAAAACGGGCTTAGCTACGGAGACGTCCCTGCCAAAAGAACATTCAAAAAGAAAATCCAGAAACATATTTTTTATTCCTGTTAATTCTATTTCTAAGCCGCAGCGTTGAACTTGGTAAAATAAGGTTGTGTCCTGCCAGCAGAACAACAAGACAATGAGAGGAGTAATTGCAGGCGCAGAGTAAACCCCTAAATCAGTCAGACACAAAGTGGTGGCAGCAGTGGGTGGGTTCAGCTGCAGCAGTGGGTGGGGTCAGGTGTAGCAGCAGTAGAGGGCGGGGTCAGGTGTAGCAGCAGTAGAGGGCGGGGTCAGGTGTAGCAGCAGTGGGCGGGGTCGACAGCAGCAGCAGTGGGTGGGGTCAACAGCAGCAGCGGCAGTGGGTGGGGTCAACAGCAGCAGCAGCAGTGGGTGGGGTGCATATGAAAGCATTAGCTTAAATCATAGGTGTTATCCTTTGTGAAGTTGACCGGACGAAAAGGCCTTTGTGTGACAGGGGCCAATCAAAAGCGAGTTCAAGAGGCCTCATCAGCAGGCCGAGGAGGAGGAGCAGCGCAGGGTTTCCTCTGGTGATGCTCAGCGAGTGCCCGGTGCCGCTTGGCATGGCGCAGCGCAGCGCCGAGACGTTTCACTAAACTCCTGCCAAGTAGCATCGGGAGCAGAGGAAAGGCCTTTAGTCATGTTCCTTTGCTCTCCTTTTGATGTGTTAAAACGCCGTCCGCTTCTGATAAAACTGCCGCTAGCATCCAAGCTAATCTCATTAGCTGCAGCGGTCTGGCTGCCCGTCTCCTAGTCTTCCTTTGTGTGTGTATGTGTATATTTGTGTGTGTGTGTGTGTGCTTAACGTTGCAATGCAGCAGGTTACTTCCCGCTTAGAAGTTGCTACCGAGTTGCTGAAAAACACTGGTTTGGCAAAGACGTTTTTTTTTATGTGAAATTCACAACTTGAAATCTCAATTTCCCAGCTGTAATTTCAAGCATTTGTCCAGAAATGTTCGGCAACCATAAACATGTTTATTTCTAGTCTATTTAATGGGACGACATCTGATGCTATTGACTGGTGTTGTATTTCTTTTTTTTTTTTCTCTCTCTCCAAAAGCTTTCACTAACACAGGTTTGTGTAAAAAACACATCTCCAAATTGAATGATGCAGCTGGAGGGCGTCAGCCAGGTCCTTCACCACTTCCTATTTGGCTCCTTGTTTTTTTGGGGGTGTTTTTTTGGCGTCAGTGTGACTTTTCCGCTAATTCAGTCTCGGCTCTTCTGCTCCTCTCCAGATAACTGGGAAAAAAAGCTTCCAGCTTTCAATTAATTAACTCTACATCATTGTGTGTTTTCTTTTTAAAAACCTAATCTATTAACAAATGTGCTTAATTTGTTGGTTTGACGCCACCGGCTTTTTTTCCTCTGCATCCTGATTTAGACACCAGTCGTAGTCAGAAGTGTCAGAGTTGTGTTTGATTTACTGTAGAAATATCTTTAATTATTAATTAGTGGAGAATTTCAGCAGATTTCTCGCTGAGGGCTTTATCTTCATATTGGAATGGCGTAAATATTTTATATGACGCCGACCTGGTTCAGTTTTTCCCCCTCCAGATTATCGTCGGCCGGCATGCTTTCACCATCTGAACAAACTGCTCAAGGTACTGAAGGATGAACAACAAGATTTCAGAGGGGCAAGAAGTCACAGTCTGAGTCACTTGAAACAAGACAAAACTTTTTTGACAACACACACTCGGCAGCATCCCAGAATGATTAAAAATGTAAAACTGGCAACAACATTGTCCCTTTGTTCACCGAACCGCTTTTCTCTCGGCTTTAAGCTTCATTTTGGACTGAATTTCAACTTTTCATGTTGGAATATGGGCTTCCCAATTTTGGGAAATAATTATAACAAATAAAATCAATTCACTAAATGTTTATGTTGTGTAATCCTAAATGATGAATTTAAGTTAGACTGTTGATAAGCAAATCATTGTTGCTTCATACTTAGCTGTTGAGTCATTGTGAGTCTGTGGGTGTTCTAGTGTGTGTGTGTGAGTGTGTGTGTGTGTGTGTGTGTGTGTGGTGTGGGGCGGCGGGAGTGTCTGGATCCGCCTCGGAGTAAAAAAAAAAACAAACAGCAAATCACAAATGATACGATTCCCCTTTTAAACTCTCCAGCTGCTTCCGACCAGGAGGAGCTTCGACAGTTCAGGCAATAATTCTGATGGAACAACGACAACGAAGACAATCACAACAAGCCGCCTGCATGTTGCAACATCAGAAGGTTGGTGCGTTTGATGCTCCACAAAGTAAAGGTGGCAATCATCATAATACAGCCATTTCCTTTCAGTCTGATTCAATGTAGATGAAGTGGCTCACAAAACAGCCTTTTTGTTATGCAGCAGTCGCCACTTAAATCAACACTCGCTCCTCCAAACAAATGGTTGCGTATTATTCCAAAGGCCTAGCGTGTATGTTTTAGCGGCATCTATGGGCCAGAAAGTGCACTACAAACAACGCAGCTTCCTGGTTTTGGTTGACTTATTCTCACGTATTTAAACTAGTCACCATTCACATTTAATTAAAAAGAATTACTTGCAGTGCCCGAGCTCGACCAGAGGTGGCAGCATTGCGCACCCACATATCAACACTTTCTCTCTCTCTCTCCTACATGTCTGTGATAATCATCAACAACATCCCAGTTTTTACAGGCCAAACTTTTTAACGGCTGCTCCTCTCACTTTCACATCCACAACTGTGACAAACAATAACAATAACAGTAACCTTTCCCCGCCCCCCCCCCCCCCCCCCTTTATACCTTGCGGGACGTGTGTAATACGTGAATGCAGTCTCGCTGACCTTTAGAGGAAATTCATAAGAAAAAAAGCACTTCCTCACATCATAAAGCTGCAAGTAAAACACCAAAGACACACACACACACACACACACACGCACACTCCCAGCTGAATCAGCCGAGAGTTCAATTTCAACTTCACAGCTCATGAATTTGGGTTAAATCCCTGATATTCATATTTATGAACATATCACAGTCCCAACTGTTTGGTTGCGGTACACAGTTTTTCTCCACTGTCAGTCTACGACTTCAATCTCCTTCTCTCTCTCCCTCTCTTTCTCTCTCTCTCTCTCTCTCTCCATGGCACAGCTGCCGTGCCACTCGGCTGCATCAAATGTGCCTTTTGAGCTCGACATGCAGCCAGCCATCAGGGGGCAGAGCCTCAGCGAGCTGTTTGCTGCTGCAGAACCAGAGAACACGAAGTTCAGAACCTGCAGTCGCTCCGCAGAAACACAGAACATCAGCCTTAAAAAAAAAGCATGTGCTTTTATAAGCACGTGATGACCATTTTTACTGTGTGGCTGGATGATTAAAAAAACAGAAAAAAACAAAACAGATCCCACAGAGCCTGAAAAGAGACAATTCCACGTCATGTAACCCCGGAAAAAAGACTCGTCAGAGCCTGAAGTTTCTTCTCATTTGCATCCATCAGATGCAGCTGTCACACCAGGAAGACCTTGCAACAGTGCCCCCTGGTGTGCTGTTGAAAAATGCTGTTCACACCTCTTTGTCCTGTGCAAAGTGCTGATTTTCCCTCCCTAGTTGGACAGACACACACACATGCATGCACCAAAGCGTATTGCTGGCGTTTTCTGCCCTTTTTTTGCTCCACTGAAAATGATACGGTATTTATGTTTCCAGGACGCTGTTGTTTTGGCTCGGTGGCGACCACAGAGCTGTTCAGTGCCGCTTGGCACGGAGCGCCACGGCCGTCTGACGGATTAGGCCCCGCCTCCACCGAGGGAGGGAGCAAGTAATGTTTGGGAAAATCAAAGTCTTCCACACAATCAGCGGATAGACGCAAAAGCCACACAACTCAGACAGTCCCTGGAAGGGGGTGGGGGGGGGGTTGACCCTCTGGTGCCTTCCTGCAGAAAACACAATTTGGTGACTCGATGAGTCGGAGTCAATGAACATCCAGGTCAGTTTGTCCTGTTCGTATCATTCACAGCTGCCGGCGGCAAGCTAGGGATCATTCTGCACCACTCGCCTCACCACCCAGTCAGTGAACAGATCCAGAAATTGGACGCGTCCATCTTGGACTGCGCTCGTGGAACGATTTACGACAGGAAGGTCCAGCTGAACATCAGTTTTAGCTGCAGGCAGTAAACAGAGGGTTAAATATGCTACTTTGTTGAAGTTGCTCTGGTTCTCCTGGTTCTTCTCCGCTGGATGAAAGCCATCAGAAACTCTACAGGCCCCCTAGTGGCGGTGTGCCTTGTTGCCGCAATCCGGAAGTCCTTTTTGATGACGTTCGATAATATTTTTTGTGGAATCCATGAATACGAATAAACAAAACAAAACATAAACAACAGCTGGATGTTCTTCTGGATGAGGGTAAACAAGCCCCTCCATGTAGTTTTCTTGCAGTAGCTCCTGCGTGGCCAGGAGCGCTGCGGCTGAGTGGCTGTGTTTGTGCAGTAAAACATGTCGTCTTCGCCCTGCAGTGGCACCAGCTGCCGCCTTTTCCTGCAGACATTTAGCTTGCGGCCGCGGCCGCCGCCGCCGCTGCTGCCACCGCTAATCACATCTCGATATCGCTGCAAACCAAATAAAGCTTCCATGCAGCGGCGGCCATGCTCGGAGATGTCAAGAGGCAAATTACAGAAGAAGAAGAGGCAGAAGAAGAAGAAGAACGCATGCAGAAGATAAATATTATTCTTGCTACGACAACAGCAGCGAGGCCCGGGCACGGCGGCGTGCTTTAGCGGGAGCTTCACTGGAGAGCGGCGAGGTGGAGGGGGGGGGTGGTGGAGGTGGAGGAGGAGGAGGAGGTGGATGAGGCGTTCAAGGATCGGCGGGGCATCGCATATCAAGTGCGTTCCATTAAGGGAGGGAGGGAGGGCGGCGGAGAGGGAGGAGAGCACTTTCCAGAGAGGGTGGGGCAAGTTCTCGGCCCGTCAGCCTCGATGACAAAACCGCTGAGACTCAGACAGATTCAGACCCCTGACAGAGTTTCTGGAAGAACTATCCCTTTAATGCCGAGGCTTCACAGAGCCGAGGTCCTGCCAGGTGAACGTTTACCGTCTAAAGGTTGAGCAAATACATCACACGCACACACCGACACGGAGGCCGACACACACACGCACACACCGACACACGCACACGCTGAATTTCATTTTGCGCCGTAAATCTCCCCGAGCCCTCGTCCTTAATTCCCCCTTCAGAAGCAAATCCAGGCCTCTAATCCACCATCTCGGGGTCTCCTGCCGCTGATGGAAATCCTGGTTCCTTCACGCCGCGCCTGCTTTTGCATTCAGGCCGCCTGCTGCGTCTCTCGAGCGTCCCGGAGAAGATCCGCACCTTCGGATCCGCGGCGGCCCAGACACGAAGCCAAATGCACCAAAAGTGAGCGGGTAAGATAGGGGAGGAGCTTCGGGTGAGAAGGTAACCGACCGCTCGGCTGTTTCCCTGCCGGAACAGGACGTGGCACACGGTAACAGGAAGTTATGGGAAAGATCTTTTTTTTTTTTTTTTACATTTCCCCCCCCCCAGTGTTTTCCTTTGACTTTAGAGCTGCAGGCTGGATTAGAAAACTTCACCTGCAGGGGGCGCCGGGCTAAAATGCAATTATAAAGGAAGCCAAGGTGTTTACAGGAGGGTGCGACTTCTAAACGGCAGCAAAGGTCACCGCTGTTTTTCTTTGTTTGTGTTTTGACAGCAGCTTAAATCTTCCCTCCCAAGGTTTTTTCTCTCTCCTTGTTTTCCCTGCAGGTTTTGATCTCGTCTGCGGTCTCCGCCTCTGCCAGTTCTGATGTTCACGCCGTCTCTCCTGATAAAATGAGAGCCGAACCTCCAAGTCTGTGTGTCACTGCCTGGGAAACTTGGGATGAACCCTCTGCAAAAAAACCTTTTCTGAGTTTTAGAGATATTTATTTATTATTGGTTACCACCCCGCCCCCCCCCCCCCCCCCCCGCCTGCGTTCAGAGTTTGAGGCGGCGATGTTAACAGTGGAGTTACCTCAGTATATGGTTCCAAGTTTTTCCAGGACACTTTCACGTATTTATGTGGCACGAAAACACTCCAGAAGAAGCTCCGCCTCCAAGGAGTTTCCGCTGTGCTGGGAAAACAGACTGCGCTAGCTAAACGCAGAGCCACTTAGCTCACCGGTACAGCTGTCCGTTTACCTTCTTGTTTCTGCCTTGAGGTTGAACTGAAGTTCAGGTTAAATTGTCAAAGATTCTTTGGTCTCTGACAGAAACATGGTGTTTGAACCCAGCGTGTGTTAATGGCAAAAGGGTTGCAAAGACTTCTCAGGATTAATCTGATTAATCCATCAATGTATCTGCTCCTGGCAGACGGCACATAGCCTCAGAGGATAAACTGCAACATCAGCAAAAGTTTCCACTGCGTCCGTAAAAAAACTTTTTTTGGCAATTAAAATCAATGGAACTCTGTTCCAGGTTACACAACAGGAAATCTTTTGTGCTGAGCAACTCCGGGCCGGTCTTCCGCAAGCTTGAAAAATGACAGTCAGTGACTGCGTGGACGGAGCGCTCGGCCTCGTGGGAGGACCGGAAGCGGAGCGAAGTGCCGCGGGTGAAGTCATCATTGGTGCGCGGCCTCGGTAAATCCGGCACCTGAACGCACCGCGGCACTCCATCAAGAAGATCTCATTCTCCTCTTCTCCCTCCTCCTCTTCCTCTCACCGGCCACCATCTCCTGCGGCCTCATTACCAATATCATAGAAACACACGGCCCGGGAGCTCCGCCGTGTTCAATAATTCAGCCGCCGCCGCTGCTCGCTGGTCTCGCAGCCGCTGCCCACGGCGAGTCTGGAGGAGGGGTTTTAATAGCCGGTGGGGGAAATCCCGGAATGCTGGAGGCGGGAGTGCCGCTGAAACGAGCCGCCACAAGTCGAATTATGAAACAAAACTGATGGATGATGATGGAAAAGAGGAAAACAGCAGAACGTTTTCCAGCATTTGGTGACACTGTTTTTCAAAGCCAAAGCGTTTTGTGTAAGCGTGCGATGGTTGGGATTGTGGAAGCGAGATGATGGCGAGAGAGGCAACGTATTGTTTTGTATTGTTGTAACAGAAGAGCAGTAAAGTGCAGAAGAAGAAAAAAAGAGTTGTCGCCGCAGCAACGGGCGACTCCTCCAAGTTGACTTTTCCCCCCACGGATGCGACTGAGACCGAAGGTTTTGCTCTCCTTTTCACTGCTACTGCTGCATTATTGGAAAACTGGGAGAAGACACTGGCAGACATTTAGGTTTTCCGCATGCCAGTCTTGCAAAACCCTTTTTGAGTCTCTGACTCCTCCCACACTTGGGGTGCTAAAATGACTTAAACTAAAACTCCAACGTCCTAAAACAGTGAGTGAAGAAGCGACGGAGTGAAGAGGAAAAGGTCAAACTGACTAACTACCCAACCTCCTCCTTCAACATCCTTCTTCCCCCTGAAGCCCCCTCTTTCTCTGTGTTGTTACACTGTGAGGTCAACTGTACTCTGCAACCGCGTCTCCAGTTTTTTTTTTTTGTTCCCCCCAGCAATTAATTAGGATCAGCGTGACAGGACGCATATGGAGCCATTATCATAAGCTCCCCAGGGAGGAGGTTTCTCGCCGCAGGAAATGACAGGAAGTGTGGATGTGTGGATGTGTTTGAAAATATCTCTGGGCCCAAGGTTTTAGTGCCCTTGTTTTATTTATTAATTAATTTAGTTAGTTAGCTAGTTTTTTTTTTATAGCGGTGGCAAGATGAGAGCCAATTCCTGTTGGCTGTTATCAATGTTTCCTAGTTAGCGGAAATGCTCCTAGCTATGCTAGGATGCTGCTCATGCTATCAGGTACTTGCGCAGCAGTCTGTACTTCCCCCGTAGGCGCCAATTTAATGTACACGCTGTGAGTGTGTGTAATTTCCTATTAGAAAATAGCCGGAGAAGAAGAAGAAGAAGAAGAAGAAGAAGAAGAATGGCACCAAAATGTAAGAGTGCTAACAGAAGCATGTGGTTTTGATCACAGCTCAGGCTTTAGCTAGCAGCTACAGAGGTTAGGCTGACTGGCAGACAGCTTGGAATTTCAGCTACGGCCAAACTATCAGGATACCTTGCAAAAAAAACAAAAAAAACATATACACACATATATATATACACACATGCATATATATGTGCGTGTGTGCGTGCGTGTGTGTGTGTGTGTTTGTGTGTGTGTGTATTTATTTATTCAATTAATTAAATATTTTTGGACTTCTATTTAAAATTCCTGTCCTTGATCACAGCGAACACACACGTCACTTCACCTGCAAAGTATCTTGTTTACTGTTTTCTCTCAATCTCTGGTGGCTCAATCACACAATTTTAATCATATTTCATCTGATTTGGTGACCGACTCGGGCCAAACCCTGACATTTTGAATCTTTGTTTTTTTTTTTTTTCTTTTTCAATTTTGTGCCTGACAAACAGAGCTGAGACCTCTGAACTTGTCTGTCCAAACCTGATGCGTATCTCCGACGGAGGTCTAATCTCAGCGCTGCTACACCTCCGCATGCCCACAATGTGCCCTGCCGGCCGTTGCTAGCAAACCTTTATTTCCTGCCAGAGGAAATGAGGGTTTGGTGGTGTTATTTTTTCTTTTTTTTCTTTAGTGCCACAACCAAGCAGGCAAGTCTGGAGCTGTGACGACGCTGGTTAGCGTTGCTGCCGCGGCCACTCGTGCAGACGTTTAATGAGTATTCCCGCCTCGGGAAACATCTGTGAAATCAGTTGGAGCGCCACTGGAGACATGATATTTTGTGCCAGTGTGCAGCCGACTGTGCCATGTATTCATCCGCCGCTCACAGACGGAGGACAGTGGGTGTACAGAGGCAGCGCAGCTCACAGCAAACTGCTGGTTTATCTGGCAGAGAGCCGTCAGTGAAATTGACTTTTCAACTGCGTTTTGGATGAAAATAATCTTTCAACAAAACACAGAAAAAACAATTTACCAAAGTAGCTGGAGCTTTTCAGAGAAAGTTTTCAGCAGGGAGTGAGGGAAGCAGCAAAAATGCTATAAAAGATAAGAAAAAAGTAACCTTTCACAGGCTTAGAGAGGCAAAAACAAGGAGGGCGGAGCCACGCCTGGCTGATGACAGGGCCGCTAACATGGGGGAATTATCAGAGGCCCTTTGTGACATCCAAAAGGGGGCTATTTCTATAACTGAATAGTATGGGACACATTTTCTGTGGAACGGAGTGGAAGATCAATTTATGACTATCTTCCGAGGCAGACGAGGCAACATCTCCTCACAGATAAATAATAAATACAGTGGTGGAACGTTTTCGGACGGCCGTAAAATGTTACTCAATCCCATTTATTGTCATTAAATATTTGCCAGAGAATTTGTTTTGTGTGTTTTTCAAAAGATTTGGCTGCCTCAGAGGCACAAAAATAAACAGATGGAAATGATTTCATTGTTTTTTTTTTGCTAACTTTGCTAGTTGTTGCGCTTGCGAGCATCCAGTTCTGAGCCGGACAGCAGAGTGCAGGTGCAGCATGAGGGTGAAAGTTGGCGACCGCACTGAAATAAACTGCACTTGGAGACTTGAGACCATGAGGTGTCCAAACCTTTGTTCCACCACTGCACATTGAAAGTCTCCTGCAGCCACTGCAGAAAACACTACTTGACCGTCATCGCATTAAAAAAAGACACGATTCCTCACGTTTAGCGCTTCATTCTTCCAGGCATGTGAGGGATGGAGGGGCGTGGCCACACACCCACCTCAGTGTGTGTGTGTGTGTGTGTGTGTGTGTGTGTGTGTGTGTGTGTGTGTGCGTGTGCTGATGCGGGTGTTCTGACAGGGTCGGGGGGGGATTTCCTTAATCACCTGAAAGCACAAAGACACGGTCAGCACATGAAGGATGGGAGGGGGCGGGGCTACGCTAAGCTGATCACGTCCTCCCGGGACCGCCTCATTATTTCTCAATTTCCCTCCAATTACAGAACGCTGATATCGGGATCAGCGCCGTGGATCTCGGTGGCTGCCGGATAAAAACCCGGAGCAGCGGGGGAGCCGCATCAGCAGGACGCCGCTGGAAAAATCCTCCAGCAGAAGGTGTTATTTTTTTCCCCAATTTATTTATTTATATATATATATATTTTTTTTTTGCTTACAATCGCAGCTCAGGTTGTGCTGCCGTGTCGAATCGCAGCGGTTCAGACGTTCAGCGGGAAACAAGGGCGAATCAGCAGGGTGAGCCCGGGGGTCTGCAGCTGAGGAGGTCGTTTGAGCCGCAGCCACTCAGCGCCTCGCCGCCACCCCTACGAGGCTTAGCGACGAGTTGAAGCGGACAATGAAAAGACTCTCACTACGAAAAGTCCGGCTGTCGCTGTTGAGGTCGGCTGTCACCTTGCGAGAAACCACAAATGTTTGCAAAATGTCCTCCCCACCCTTTCTGCAAAGTTTAGAGCCCATGATTCGTTAAAAGCGGCCCGATAGGTCAAAACTGAGGTCAAGCACCTCAGTTCAAGTCAGAGTGTCCACGCAGTCACAACATCGTCCACTGACTTCCGTGTGGGTTTGGTTAAAAAGAGGCGGAGCAACGAGCAGCACCTCCCACATCGTTAATCAATTAACGAGAAACGACAATTCTGTTCCAACGTTCTGAAGAGAGTCTGACGGTGCTGGAGGCCCCGCATGTCTTGTGCCATGTGACTGGCAGATTTAAGGCCAGTATGCAGCTTGGCTCCGCCCACTGGCGACAAGCCAACGCCCCCTAATTCAATTTAACGTCATCTTGCTCTCTCTTTTATGGCAGACGCACGACAGCTTTCAGTGTTAACATGTGACTCAGTGCTGTCCTGCTGACGCGCGCTCACACACACACACACACACATACACACACACACACACACACACACACACACACACACACACACACACACACTGTCACTTCCGCTCATCATCTCCCCTCTCATCTGCATGTGCAGCTGTCTGCACTCATCACACACACTCTCACTCTCTCACACACGCGCTGACGGCTCGTTGCGAGCAGGATTATGAATCAACCCAGCGGGTCGCCACAGGTTCACGGAGGAGGCTGCTGATTGGCTGAGAGCTCATGGCCAAAAGGTTCGTCCCCGCCGGGTTTCTGTTGCCATTAAACACGGAATGAGTCAATTTGGAAGTTCAACCGGAGGAGAAACTGCGGACGCTCCCTCACGAGTTTGTAGATGTTTTTTTTTCAAGGCATATTCCACAAGTTAAGAATTCATTTTTTTTTTCATCTCCGTCATTGGCTGCTTGGTCCTACTATTACTTCTTCTGGACATCAACTATATAAAGTATGACTAAATAAATACAAGAGTATGAATAGAAAAATGTAATAAAAGATTGAAAGCGATCTGAAGGCCGTCAACAAAACACGAAGACGCCACATGTTGAAAGCTGGGGAGGGCGTGGGGAGATGGGGGGGTCTCTCTGCAAGGCGCTGGTCAAAGATCTGACCGTTGGCCACGAGTTGCCATGGAAACAGCACAGCCAAATCAAGGCGTTTTTGAATGGAATTGCACACAGTTGATGGGTGTGAAAACACTCAAGACGGACGCTCGGAACCAAACCGGAGGGATAAAAAAAGAAAAAGAGAAAAAAAAGAAGACCACATCCCATAAATCCGACGGCTGGAAATCGGCAGAGACGCTCCTCCTACGTCCGCCTGATCGGAACGTCGATGCACTTGTTCGTCAACGGCGAGCTTTATGGGCTGAAAATGGCTCCGGCCGCTGCCAAGTGGGCCTTTAAACCAATTAAGGAAGTTTGATCACGGAGCCGACGAACACATTTCCCAGCCAGCAGCCAGCCAACTGGACGGGAGCCACTTCCAGACTCCGTCTCCCCGCGGACGGACGGTCACCTGCTGGAGGGAGCGGAGAGATGTTTCTCCTCCGGGGGGAGTTGAACAGCTTGGCAGGAGTGGCGGGAAGCAGGTAGCAGCAGCAGGTGAAGGGCAAACCATCAAAACTGGGCAGAGCTTCTGAATTTAAAGGTCCTGTATGAGAGAAAAGTCACTTCCAGACGGCCGACTTTTCTAACTTCTGGAGGTTCACAGGGAGGTCCTGGTTAAAAGACAGAGTTGTGTGATTTATTCACGAGACCAGACCTGTAACTGTAACGGATTTGCTTTTATCTGAGATTTCAGACTTGAAATCTCGGCGATTCATCTCGGCATGAGGTCTCAGGCGGGAGCCGTGAGAGCAGAAGCTTCAGCGAGGAAGGAGGAGAAGCTCGGCAGGAGGCCCGGCGCGGTCAGCTGGTCTCTCCGCCGCCGCCACACCAACCCAAGGCTCCATCAGTTAGAGCCAGGAGGTGTTTAAAAAAAAAAGCCTCCATTTAACTAATGAACGGCTGGTGACGGATGAGTGCAGCAAACATGCCAGCGAGCCAGAGAGAGGGGGGGGGGGGGGGGGGGGGGGAAGGGGAAAAAGGAGAAAGAAACAGGAAAACATGGATCCTATGTGTCTTAATCTCATTTCACAGCATGTTTTCAGCCTCTCGGCTCTTCTGCAGCTCCGCAGCCGCTGCTTTCATCTCCTCATCTCCTGGCTGCTCCGCACTTTCTCCCGCTAAATCTTTGCTTCTTCTTTTTTTTCGTTCCGTCTCACGTCTCTCAGTTTTTCTGGGTCAGTCTCCACCTCTGCTCACACACACACACACACACACACACACACACACACACACACACACACACACACACACACACACACACACACACACACACACACATCTCTGCAGCTGGGAGGGATTAAAGTGGAGGCAGGAGTCACAGTAACGGCCGTCAGCTCATCCTGCGCGGGTCCTTCTCCGTCTGCGCCGCCTACCTGCCTAATTGGTCCGACGTCTGTCATCGAAACACACGCAAACACGTGCGCGCGCACACGCACACACACACACGTTTACAACACGCTCACATGTGCTCTTTAATCACACAACAACCTGAGCCCTGATGTCTTTAGCGCTTAGATGCATAAACTGAGGCTGCAGCTCTTCAGTTTCCCTCCGAGTCACGACGCTCAGCAGCAGCAGCAGCAGCAGCAGCAGCAGCAGCAGCAGCAGCAGCAGCAGCAGGATGAGAACATCGTCCACACAACCGTGGATGTTTTTACTTTTTATTTTTTTATGTTTTCACAATTTTTGAAATAAAAGTTCTCCAAATGCGCGGCCTCATAAAATAAACACACGCAACGGTGAGGCTGTCAGCTCGGCCCCGCTACGAGTGGAAGACTCTCACCCAACCTGCAGACTTCTTGAAGGAGGACAAACATTCGCCCAGCGTTTCTTATCTTCTGTCTCCTGGGGTATTTTTCAACAGCACCTCGTCCCCGCAGCCGCCGCTGCTGATTAACGCTCTCATAATTCGCGCCGGACGTGGCTAAATTGGCTCCGGGAGAAGCAGCGTGTGCGTCCAACGAATGGGCCCCTTCACACGGCAACTCGTTAGGACTTCCTGCGTAGCACCAGAGGGACTAATTGGGCCGACATCGGCGCTAAAAGCTGAGATCTACGGCCGACGGCCGGACGCTTCAAGACTCTAAACGGAGACGTCTCAGTGGCCGCACTGACTTCCCCCACTTTGCTGTCATTTTCAATGCTTCCAGCCTCCTTTTTTTACCCCACAAATTGCCTTTATTGTCTTTGTTGTGCATGCGCCACGAAATGGAATGCAAACTTCGCATCGCCTGTATGAGTTAAAATATACTATAATAATAAAAACAGCGAGAGAAACCGTCTGGTAATGGAGAGCAAAATGTAAAAGGCAACACTTTCAGGAAATGCACAATTTTTTATTTGGTGCTGGAGTGCATTTCCTCTGCGAGGCAGGTCTCGTCTTCAGTGCAAATTATTACTCTGGGAGAAATTCTGCTGTCCTTTAATGTGTTTGCCCTCGTTTTAAGTTTGAATCGTGACTCATGCCGTTATGACACTGGATCCTCAAATCCACAGACACATTTCTTCTCAATTAAGCTTCATTTTGCAAATTGCTCTTGATGTCGCAGCTATCATTAGACAGGAGTGAAAATCATCTCCTTGGCTACAGTATACTGAGCAAGTGAGGAGTGTGACTCTGCCAGCACTGGCTGATATAAGCATCTTTTGTGATAAAACAAACATTGATTCCGCTAATTTCTGAATATTTTCCATCATTCGACCTGTGTTTGTTGAGGAGCCCCAGAGTAGGAGGAGCAGGAACCTGAATATTTTACGTTTCTGGAGATTCCGCAGATCCGAATTTAGCAAAAATAAAATAAAATAGATTTAAGTGCAATAAAACTGTCCTACAACTGAGCCCAAGCAGGTTTTTATCAGAGTGGAAAAGGTTCTTTATTAGTTGGCCGTGTGGACAAACCGCAGGCGGGCGCAGCCGCGGCTGTTTGTGCTTCCGTAAGTCGCTGAACCGCGACTGAAGGTGAAAGCCAACGCACCGCGGCGGCGATGATGAACGCCGCCGCTTTGACCTCCATCAGCGAGCGAGCGAACGCACCTTCGTACGCACACGTGTGTGTTCCCGGGGGGAGGAAGAGGAGGAGGAGGAGAGGAGGAGGCGCAGCAGCGGCAGTGGCATCACGGCATTGTGGGAAGTCTCTGTCTCTACCTGTGCCCTCCGCTGACCTTTAGGACTCGGCAGCGCCCCCCTCCTGCACTGATCGGCGGCAACGCTTCACGTCAGGGCAGCATCTGTTCATCGGGACGCGACAGCAACTGAGACGCCTCGGCCGCGAAATCCGACTATCAGAAGATGATATATATATATACGCCACGCCCCCTAAAGTCACGCCCCCTCACCCAGAGATGATGCTGCTGCCGTCACGCAGCTCCTAAAGGTTCACTGGAGGTTCTCTGTGTGGCAGCGGTGATCAGAAGAGGACAAACAAGGCCGATCTCAGAGGGGGCGGAGACAACACTTTTTCTGGGAGTGGGGTCGCTGACCTCTGACCCTGTCAGTGTAGAGGGTAACGACCCTGGGAAACATTCATCTAAAAGAAACATCATCATACATCTGCACTGACGGCTTTTCTATTTCGACGGCTTCCAACACAGCCAGTGGCGGAAGAAACAATGATTTCAGCCTCAAGATAACAGCAGCGGCTCCGCACCCCCGAAACGCTCCGCCATCCCAAGCCACCCCCCTCCCTCCACTGAAAGAATTCATCTCCATCCCGGCTCCTGCTGCACCCACACACTGACATCCACTCAGCCTGCCTCGCCGCATTAAGGGAGTCAAACTGTTGGTTTATGTTTCATCACGAGGACTCGCTCCCCGCTCGACTCTCTCTCAAGGCTCTCAGCCGACGGAATAAAATGTTGTCGGCTCTCCGAGGGACGGCCCCAGAAAACTCTGCGACCCTGTTCTCCTCTACGCAGGTCCCGGCCTTGTGCTGTGATTCATTCTGCTCTCCGTCTGCTCTTCGCTGAGCGGCAACAGCGAGCGAGAAGCTTGTGTGAATGGAACGTTTTTTATTTTTTATTTTCTTTTATTCGCTGATCTGGTTTCGGCGTGTGAACACTTCACCGCAGGGTCTATGACTTGCAGGATATTTGTTAAAAAAAAAACAAAAACAGGATGGGTTACAGAGCCACATACTCGAGCTGTTTGCACGTTTTTTCTTTTTTTCTTTTTGTCGAAAGCATCTTTTTAAAACTTTTGGCAGGAAAAATGATTTTGGCGATGAGGCTGCAGAGAGGATGACATTCAACAAAGGTTAGAGCTCGAGCCCAATCCTCCGGCAGGGAGAAACCAAAATCTATCACGCTCTCCAGCTCGCAGGCCTCTCCACCTCCTCCTCCTCCTCCTCCTCCACATCATACTATTTCCTTCTTCTTCTTCTTCTTCGCTGCATCCAAACCTGAACTGAGGGTCTGTCTGTCTGCCTGTGCCGCGTCCAGGGGTTTGCATCCCTCTGAGCGGGAGTTATTATGGATGGCAACGTTTATCTGGTGAGCAGGGAGGGAGCAAGGGAGAGAGCGAGAAGAAAAAAAGAAGAAGAAAAAGGAGGAGGGAAGAAAAAAAAAGAAAGGCCGGAGATATTAGAAGTGAACGCCGCTGGAGCTGTGAGGGTATTAGAGGTTTATCTGGCTTTAAAATACATCCGGAGGAGGAGGGAGGTGGAGGAGTGTGTGTGTGTGTGTGTGTGTGTGTGTGTCGGAGGGTGGGAGGGGGAGGGAGGGGGGGGGGGCAGCCAGATAAATGTGTAAAACGCTGACAGAATGTGATTTGTTGACATTTACCCGCCGAGGGTCCCAGATGTTTCAGGCATGACGGGGCGGCAGTGGCTGCCAAAGAGGGTTGTGTGTGCGTGTGTGTGTGTGTGTGTGTGTGTGTGTGTGTGAGTGTGAAGATTAAATACGATCTCAGCTAAAGGACACAGGTCATCCTTGCAGAGCTGCTGCACAGGAAGACCAAACCATCCACCTGCTCCCCGGTCCACGGAGGAGCAGAGGAGGTCAGAGGTCATTGGGTTTTTCAGGGAGGCCTTGTGGTTGGGATGTAGGAGCAGGAAGTTCTCTGCAGCCGCCTGTCGGATCATCAGCTCCGATCAGCCGGTTCTTCCGATATTCACAAGTTTGTTGATTCACTTTGGTCTTTGCAGAATCAAATTTAAAGGCCATTTTTTTTTTTTTTTTTTTTGTTTTACAAAAGCAGGTAAAGCTTTGAGCTCCGCGGGAAAACTGGACCTGGAACTGGACAAAATCTGACAGGGGGGCAGGAAGGGAGAAGAAAAGAAAGCAGAAAGAGGAGGAGGAGGTCTGATGGAAGGAGGGAGGGTGCGAGCGACAGGGGCTGCAGGGGATTCTGGGTAACCTCCATCAATAACCCGAGCGCTCCCACTCACCCCTCGTCTTTGTCTTTCTTCCATCCATCCTTCATCGCGGCGGCGGCGTGTTTTTTTTCCTTCTCCTCCCCCTTCAGTGGTGGAGGCGTCCGGGATCTGATCATCCTTCTCCCCGGAGGGAGTGAATCTGCGGCCGGATCATTGATACTGATTACCTCGGGCCCCGGCGCATTGATTCTCAGGATTTATTGTTGGCCCGCTCCCCGGCTGAGGTCCCCGGCCTCTGTGTCCCCGAGCCGGCGCTCATTTGTTAAACACTCGCGCGACTGACAGGCGGACACGCACAAGTACAAGCGGCGAGCACTGTGCACACGCACGCACGCACACACACGGGCCGGAGTTGGCGAAGGTACAAAGCTTCCTCAACGTGTTGTTGTTTCAGACAGAAGAAACTGAAGGTTCCGGCCAATGCCTGAACGATTTCTTTTGACAGAAGGTAGTGAAGCTGAGAGGGTTTTTTTTTACTCAGCAAAACTCGAAAGTCAGCGACGACATCAAGAGTGAGACACCAGTTAGAAAAAAACAAAAAAAAACAGTAGCACTTTCTTCTTTCATCCTTTTGCTGAAGGCCGTGAAGTGACTCCTCATTGACTCGCTTGTGCATTGGACAGCCAGCAGGTGCTGAGGAGAGCGAGGCTGATTGAACAGTGTCTGCCTGATCAGACATTCTGCTTGTATATATGTATATGTATGTATATATATATATATATATGTACATATATATACATATATATATTTGTCATCTCAGATCCATTTGAGAAGCTACAATTTGCACAGCAGCCTGCCTCCTAGTGGCTGCCCTCTGTTTTTACAGCCTCCCAGACTACTTCACAGTTTCCTCCAGGCCCAGACTTGTGATTCCTTCCCGCTGAAGCCTTGGTACGACCTCAGGATGCCAGCAGAGAGTTAAGCAGGTCTGCACCAGGTGTCGGCGGCGCCGCCACCGCTGTCATCACCATGCTGATGATGAGTCTGCCTGAGGTCAGCGGAGCAGGATGGTTCTCTCTCCTGAGAGCAGCGTGACCTCCGGCGGCAACCGGCACCGCGCCACAGCCCGCATGGCTAATTAGCGACGCGTCTACCGGGGGCCTCCAGGGGTCAGCGCCGAGCGACGGCAGCTCGATGACTATCGAGGCGAGGAAGAAATCTAAAACATATTGCGGGATCTACGTCGCAGAGATTTCTGTTTCTCAGATCCTCCGCTTGGTGTGAGCCGCACCAGCAGGTCCTGGAGCTGCACCAGCAGGTCCTGGAGCTGCACCAGCAGGTCCTGGAGCTGCACCAGCAGGTCCTGGAGCTGCACCAGTAGGTCCTGGAGCTGCACCAGCAGGTCCTGGAGCTGCACCAGTAGGTTCTGGGGCTGCACCAGTAGGTCCTGGAGCTGCAACAGTAGGTCCTGGAGCTGCACCAGTAGGTTCTGGAGCTTCACCAGTAAGTTCTGGAACTGCAACAGTAGGTCCTGGAGCTGCACCAGTAGGTCCTGGAGCTGCAACAGTAGGTTCTGGAGCTGCACCAGTAGGTCCTGGAGCTGCAACAGTAGGTTCTGGAGCTTCACCAGCAGGTCCTGGAGCTGCAACAGTAGGTCCTGGAGCTGCACCAGTAGGTTCTGGGGCTGCACCAGTAAGTTCTGGAACTGCAACAGTAGGTCCTGGAGCTGCACCAGTAGGGACTGGAAAACGTTTTCTTTCAACACTTAGACTTGTTTGTTGGGACTCCAGAGGGAGAAACAGACGCTACAAAGACGCCCGCAGGACAAAAAGGAAAACTGCTCCCTTCATGCCCTGCGGCTTGATGTATTTATTTTTTTCCCGCTGCTTCACTGCAAACGCGTCGCCGACAGGACAGACTGTCGTCACTCTGAGACAGCCTGACTGCGAGCAGAGGAAACCGAGACGTTCTGCCACTTCTGGTTGTGTTTCAATGAAAGGCAACAAATGACTGCGTGGAGACGGCTTCGGCGTCATGTGACCATTTACTGAAAGCGACCAGCTTCTGAAAGTCAGGGTGGGTGGCAATGGGGATTTTGGCACCAATCTCAAACCACGTAAATATTGGGGCTCGCATCGCCAGTACCGATACCAATACAGACACCGATATCAATACAAATACAAATATTTTTTACTTCAGTTTGACAGACTTGGAGAGAAACTGCACTAGAAGGGAACTTGCAACAAAACTATTGATCTCATCATGCAAGTATCGATCTGATACCAATATTCATCTTGGTATCAATACTATCAAAATTTTAGTTTGTTTTAGTCCAGTCCTAGTTGAAACCCTCCAGTGGTTTTGGCCCCTTTGTCTGACAATTCTGCCTCAGCTGCACAAGGTAAAATCTGAAAAATGACCCTGTGATGTGCAATTTGAACAGTTGGATGCATTCAATAAATTGCTCCTTAGAGGTTGGCGGACTCTTTTTTTTCTCTCCCTGATTTTATGCTGCATAGAGACAGGGTGATGATTTCTTGTGAAACAACAAAGGCCTTGAGACAAACAATGGGAGCTGAAACTTTTTAGGAAAATTCTGTGAGGGAGCAAACACGAGTTTTGCCCATAATTTCAATGATGAATGCACAGATAAGCAGATGCGAGAGGGACCTCTCTGAAATTCCCTGCAGCTTATTTCTTTCTCTTTTTTTTTTACGACGGCTGTGCATCATTTTAACAACAATCACCTTTAATTGACACTGGCGCTGTATATAAGACTGTGACTGGTGTTTTTTAAATAAGAGCTTCTCTTCATGAATTTTAATGTCGGCGCCACTGCAGAGTTGAAGAAGTTAATTATGCCAATTATGAGTCATTTACCTGTAATGATGATTGTCGCGTATCGTACTCTGCCGCAAATGCGCTATGACCAGGCGAGCGAGCGAGGACGTGCAGCCGTCGGCAAATACGAGCCAATCAGCAGCCAGGAGGCTTTTGTTTTGTTTTGTTTTTTTGGCTGCAAAACAACACGGCGGAGCCCAGATATAAAAAGAAATGGATCGGCTCCCGACTAATTATACTTTGGAAAAATGTCGGCAATTTTTAGAAGCCGTCAGCCGATAAAAGAACATCAGAGAGCGTCCGGGGTGGCGCTGAAGGGCGGCGGCGAGGAGAAGAAACGAGACGGGCACAAAAGACGACAGGCGAGTCCTTTGTCGCAGCGGCGATAAAACCCAGAAATGAATGACAGGCCTTTCAAAAGACAAAAGACGACAACAACAACAGAAGGCGCCACATCATCCTTTCAGTTCCCTCCAGTCGACAAATGACACCAGCCTCTGTCGCTCCTTCGCTGTTGGCTGGTTTCTCTTCAATTTTGCACGTTCGGACTTGAGATCAGAGCGTGCACAGATTCTACGTGCTGCTAACTGCTCTGTTCTGATTCTGAGATCTTTGTAACAACTTAAAAGTAAGGCTGGGGGTATCGCTTTAAAATATATATCATAAATATCAATATCATATAATATCAAGATGAGTATTAATATTGGATTGATAATTTGCATGATCAGATGGATACTTTTGTTGCAATTTCTCTTCTAGGCGTCCGGCAAATGGCTCTTCCTCACAACTTCTCTCCCAGTCCGTCCAAGTGAAAAGCGTCTCTCTCTCTCTCTCTCTCTCTCTCTCTCTCTATGGAGGACCTACAAACTGACTTTATTTATTTTTTTTACAAATATCTGTGGTAATTTTAGGTCGTTTTGGTTTTGTTGTTGACATTGTTAGGTTTACTTTTATTTAAATGGTCACTATTTGTTATTGTTATTTTGCACCTGTGACTTTCTAACAATTGTGTGCAGTAAAATGGGAATAATTGTATTATTTCTACACTGTTAATTTTTTGTTATTGGATTGTAGTTAATTAAGAAAATAAATTTTATTCACCTATTTTTTCCCTGTGTTTTGCCATGATCATAATCAACTAACTAAATGCAAGTAAAAAATATTGGCATCGGTATCGTCGATACTAGCCCTCTATTTTCTTGGCATCAGATCAAGACCAAAATTCTTAGTATTGGAAGGGTCGTTTTGAGAAAAGATTAAAAGCCTTAGCTGTTGCTTTTGGGTGGATGAAAAAGCCAAGACATAAAGACAAAACGATGGAGTCAGTCTTGACAAACAGAAACACCGCTGAGAAGACATAAAAAGGTGATTTGCGATGTATCAACAGCAGCCAAACCAGCAAAATAAACCAGCAGGATCCTCTTTACGGTCTCAGTTTAACGGCCAAAGTTTCAGTTTTTGACTGATGAATTCAAGGTCGCAGCAGGCATCAATTAGCGACACCAACACAGAGTGTATAATTAAAAATGTTCCTCGTTAAATCAGCATCTGATCAGCTTGCAGTTCACGGCTAAATTAGTTTGACGATCGATTCGACCTCATGGCCCAGGGTCCAAACTCACACACGTCCGTCAGGAAAGACGACAAATGTTGCTCCGCGGCAAAGGAGAAACTTTTCGACTGGGCTCTTTTTTGGATGGATCTTCCAAGAGACGTGAAAAAGTGTTCACATATGAAGTAAAATGTAGAAACTCGTATTTTTTCATGAGTTTCACTGAGTCTCTGGAGTTTACAGTGTTTTCATGAGTTTTCTCTTCCTGACTTCCAGCAAAGACCGCTCCCTGTGCGTCCTGAGCAAACTTCTCACCAACCTGAAGAACAAACCACTGGTTCCACCTGCTACTCATCTTCTCCTCTCCTGGCTGTGCAGCTTCTGTCACTCCCTCAATCAGCTTCCAAACAGATTCCACCACTTCTCTCTCCAGAAGAAAGAAAGAAAGAAAGAAAGAAAGAAAGACAGACAGAAAGAGCTGATTCTTCTTTCCTCCCAACGCTGTAATTACAACATTCGCTCTCCTTCTCTTGTCTCCCTGCTCTGCTTTGTCTTGCCCTCGTCTCCCCGTCCCAACCCCCTTGTCTCCAAATGGGCCGGAGGAATAAATCTGGCGCTGGCAGTGACAATGAGACGTCGTCTGCGTCTTCTTTCAGGCTTCTTTCAACACCTCGTGCAGAAATCTGCCAAACAATGCCAGTGATTGGGCTTTTCAGCAGTACAATGATGAGACCTCAGTCCTGGAGGGGAAAGTGGAGGAGGAGCGTTTCTGAGTGTCGTTGAGGGTTCTTCCGTCTGACTGCAGCTTGTCCGTAAACACGTCTCAGTGATTCCAAAGCTTCTTGTGCAGGAGATGAAAGCCGTGTAAGTGGAACCGAAGCCCGACACTGAACTTTGGGATACTTCAGAGACGTTACCTGGAGAATTTGCAGCAGCTCCAGCTCCTCACTGGCCTGCATCGCCTCAAATAGACTTTACTGGCGGGCAATGTATAAGCTCCGCCCACAGGCTAATTCCTCACATTGCAGACAGAGGCTCCAGACACAAGAGTCAGACCTGAAATGTGTTCACAAGGAGCCGTAACAACTGTAAACACTGGATGGATAAGAGGATGGATAATGAATGGATGGATGATGGAAGGACAGAAGGATTTTGGACGTATTAATTATGATGGATGGTCAGATGGATGGATGGATGGATGGATATGGATGAAGGGTGAATGAAGGATGGTGTAAGTGGGCCCTGCTGACTCTCTAGACGCCACTTCCTGCACTCTGTACTTCTCTCATCCTCTTCTCCATCTGCACCACTCCACTGCAAGTCCCAATTCCTTTTATTTTTATTTCAGATTGCGGAGGAATAAAATGTTGAATATTTTTCAGTAAAAACACTCTTCAGTGCCACCATTACACTTTCAAATTCACAAACAAAGCTGATAATACCCAGCAGGAAAACATGCTTGTTTTTTTTTTCTTCAGTATAAAAAAAAGTCTTCCATACCCCAACGGCCGCTCGACATACACATGCACATATATTTGCAAAATGATGCAGCCGGAGTCGAACTTGGCCGCCGTCATGGCCACAGGAAGTAGCTGTGATTTTCACACGACAGGCGGCCGGTGGCCAGTTAATGTGAATGTGCCAATGTGAGGAGAGAAATCCGTGGAGAGCCGACCAACTGGTAAAAGTCTTGATCTGCAGCTTTGCCAGTGGACAACAAATTACAAAAGGATGTTTTTTCTAAGAAAAAAAATGGATCGAGTTCTGCAAAGCTGCTCATCTAATGCATTGGGAAACAGAGAGCTACAAGGCGAAAGAAAGAAAGACAGAATTCCTCTCAGAAGGGTCTCACTCTATATCAGTTTGTGCATCAATGTGTTTGTGTGTGCGTGTGTGTGCATCTGTGTGAGTGTGTGGAGCTGCGGCGATCTCCCGGGATGCTTTTACAGCCGCAGTGAATCTCAAAGAGTGTTAAAGCTGTTGTGATCTCCCATGAGACTTCCTGTGCTGAGTGTGTTCTGTGTGTGTGTGTGTGTGTGTGTGTGTGACCTGAGACAGTGACCTCCATTTAAGATGCGCGCTTCACTGCTTTCAAATGAAAAAAACAACAAAAAAAAAAACAAGGAGGACAAAATGAGGTACAACTGGCCCCAAACTGTGGGGTGAAGAATCGGTGGGCTAAAAGAGGCGTGAAGGAAAACCTGCCGAGGGCGCCGCCGTCGCCCCCTGCAGGCCTGCGAGCTTCACAAGCTGGTTTAAAGTGGCTCCTTCAGACCTGTGGAGGAGTGAGTCAGAGTGAGCCAGAGGTATCAGTGCAGAGGCTGAGAGGCTCTCGGTGGAGACCGACACCGGCAGCGACACTGTGGCACGTAGTGGGCCGCAGCCGTCTGCAAGCTGATTCATGGAAAACATCACTGAGCAGCAGCGCCTGCAGCCAAGGCTCAGAGAGACCAAAATCTCTCCGTTTTTAGATCTTAAGAAGCAAAAACAAACTAGAAAACCTTAGAAACTCTGTTGGATCTTCTGGATGTCCAGCAAATAGCTGATTCAACCATCTGCTGACCACGTATGAAGGTGATAAAATCCCTAAAACTCTAACCCGAACCCGAGACGCAGGTGTGAGGGTCCCCTTTGTCACATCAGAGAGGGCTGATTTGAGAATGACGGAGTGATTTTGCATTACAAGCAGTGGTAGCTGTCAATCACACAAATCAATGTTCTGCGACACATGGAACCGGTGCATCTGGGGTTTTTTGCGAACATCAAAGGATGCCTCTACTGGCCATTTGAGGGACTGTATTTTTCCTCAGGTTGGCTAGTGGCTTCCAGACAGGAAACTTGATTCTACGCTCTGATTTTTACGCTGCTGACGCAATTATGTCAAGCTTTCAGAGAAAGAACCTAAATAGTGCCTGAGGATGCAGATGCTCATTGTTGTTGTCTGAGGTCATTTTCTTAATGGCACCTCCTGAACAATTGGGTCTCAGCAGCAGGT
This sequence comes from Nelusetta ayraudi, assembly GCF_046127955.1. Taxonomy (NCBI): domain Eukaryota; kingdom Metazoa; phylum Chordata; class Actinopteri; order Tetraodontiformes; family Monacanthidae; genus Nelusetta; species Nelusetta ayraudi. The sequence continues at coordinate 28,036,079 of NW_027466061.1, forward strand.
GTGAAGCAGGAAGCTCATCTCGGGCCTGTTGCCAGGTTTCCCTGTGTTGTGTTGTTGTATCAGACCAGGACTTTAGCGCAGCAAGTTGACGATCCACTGACTGCAGCCTCCAAAAAGCCTTGTTCTCTTTTTGCTCACTTGTCCTTTTTTTTTTGTTTTTGTTAACAAACTCAGACTTCTACAGATTATTTTATTTTGTCTTTTCAGTTCACCAGCAGAGTTCAAGAGCAGCGTTGAAACAGACCTGACTCTTCACTCCACACCCACAGCCGATGAACTCGCTCTTCTTCTTCTTCTTCTTCTTCTAGCTGCAGCCAATTTTGAAGAGACTGTATTTTTAAAACCAATCATTTTCGGAATCGCTTTCAAAAAAAAAAGTTTACCCAAAGCTGTATTCAAAAGCATTGGCATTTTCAAAAATGTGCAGTTTCGGTGTGGGCAGTTTCAGCGAAAACGCAAAACTCCATCTCACTTGTTTAGGCTGAAAACACTTTTCAGCCACTCAACAAGGGTCCAACAAGGTTCCTCGGAGGTTTCAGTCCGTAAGTGACACGATCGTCACCAGACACTTTGACACTTTGCCTTCACATCCATGATGACAAACTCTGGCTCCAACACATCCCACAGGTTCTACTGTACTGAGGTCCCGAGGAGCTCTGTCATCCATGTTCTCACGCTGTTCGCACCAAACCAGAAATAATGACTCATCAGACCCGGTGTGTTTCTCCAACCGTCTGCTGTCCACTTTGGCCAAGTCTGCGTGACCCGTGGCCTCAGTTTCCTGTCGGCGGCCACCAGAGAGCTTTTGCGCTGCTGGAGAACATCTGGAGCCAGTCTGACCTCTGGTACCAGGAGAGTTTCTCCTCCTCCCGGAACCCTCTTCTGGTAATCCTGGAAGTGGCTGTGCGTGGAGAAGCTTGTGAAATATTCAGAGCGGACCATCTGTCCAGCCCGGGAGCGAACACAGTGGACCCACCCGCCCGCCGGCCCCGTTTTGTGAGGTTGAAGAAAGAGACGCAGTTGCAGGAAAATCCAAAGACCTGCGCCGATGCTGAATGTCATCCCGTCGCCGCTACTGCCGCGGCTCCACCGATGATCGTGGCGGCAGGCCGGAGGACTGCACGAAAAGGTCACCAGGGGAGAAATGAGGGGAAATGACGTGTCTCTGAGCGTCCCAAAGTCACTCTGAGACTGTTTCCTGGGCCGTGGGCGGAGAATTAAGACAGCAGGGACGGAGAGACGGTGAATCTTAGAGCTGCTGCTGCTGATGATGATGATGAAGGTGGACTTTACCTGTTTCTGTACCATTCCTTATTTGGGAATGGTACAGAAACAGCGCCGAACTCTGAGAGGCGGAACCTGTTGGTCGACCTCACACGGCTCTTTTCCTTTGTTCTCAGAGCGACCGGCCACTCAGCTCCCGCGACTCTAACGAGGATGTCTACTCCATCTCTGGAACGCCGGCTGTGATTACACCTTCATGAATATTCATTTCCTGCGAGGACATGGTGATGAAGACGTCCTCGGCGGCGGCCGCCTCCCTCCTGTCGCTCGTTAGCGCCGCGGCCACAGCGGCCTTCCTTAAATGAGAATCACAACCCTCTTTTGTCTCATTAATTAATCAGACATCCTTTTATTGTGTTATTGCTGTTTTTCTTTCCCTTCTCGCACAATTCTTTCTCTCTCCCTCTCTGTCTGTCTGTCTCTCTCTCTCAGTGCCTCTGGTATGAAACCTTCCCAACCAGAATGTTAAATGAAGCAACTGCCGTTATTCCTACTTGTTGACGACTTGCGGCGCTCTTTCCTTTGGTGCAAATCGAATCCTGGTCATTAACCGCCTGTGACTGGAACCATCAGCAGTGTTTCATTGTAATGATGTTTCCGGACCTGGTAGTGCAGCTTCACCCACCTCATATTTTCCTTGATGCCTTCGGTTAAATTTTTTGTTTGCCATTTTTTTTCACCACAATGTCGACAGTGGCCATAATGACTGCCGTCGTCAAGTAGAGGAACAGTCCACACAATTGTGCATACCTCCTTAACTTTCTGGATCCTCTTTGACTCTTTCACTGTATCTGGTTTCACTGGTTAGCAAGATGCTAACAGATTTTTTTCCCTTTAGGATTAGCTACAATTTCAGCTAGCTTAGTTTGCCAGCAGGCTAGCAGCTTGTTCCCAGTCGCATTCCGTTTTGGGACAGTGACAGTGTTGGCTTTACACAGAAGACGGAAGGTGCAGTATCATCCTGAGAGGCCAGCTTGGAGCATTGTTGACCTCCCTCTAGTCGCTGGTTGCAAAAACATCACCATCATACACCCCTTTCCGTATAAGTAGTTGGGAAATGAACAAAACGTTTTAATGAGCCCCAATAATGTTGTCAATGATTGCAAAATGTTGCTGGTGGTTTTTTTTTTGGCTTATTATTAAATTTGAATCATTTTGTTGTGTTTGACGGTTCTTATGGTTTGGAATTCCTGCTGAAATATCCACTGGGGGAAGTACACACGTATCGTTAAAATTAATGTGTGTTTACGACAGCATGCGGGGCACCGCCTGCTCTCCGTCCTGATTGATTACGTATAAAATAATGTGGCTGATCTCGCAGCACGGCTCACTTCATTATTAAGCTTTTGGTTTTTTTTTTCTCCTTTTTTCATTTGTTTATCCCATCTTGGAGACCAAGTAACGATTTTTCTCGGGAGCCCACTAATGAGCTGGACGGGGCCTCACAAATGTTTATGAGCCCAGATACAGTTTTATACTTTTAAAGAAAACACACACAGATCTGAGTAACAGGGCACATTTAAATGAACTTAAACATAACAGCTGGCGGCACAGCGCAGCAGCATGATGCAGATGAAGAAACAGTTTGAGTCCTGCCTCCGCTTCATCACAACCTTTTCAAAAAAAAAAGTTTTGCCGGCGTGTCTCAGAAAATTCGCATCAATTGAATTTGCATCAATTTGAGCAAAGACGGAACAAAAAAAAAAAAGAAGCAAAAAACAAACATAAAATCAATTAAGACTGCAAATCATCCGCATTACCGACAGTTCAGGACTGAATTCAACCAGAAATAAAACTTTTATCGGATCAGTCAGCTTCCTTTGAGGTCAAAGAGGGTGAAGCCACTAAATCAGTTTTGACAGGCTTGTCTTTGCTTCTTCATTTTCCCTCCAACATTTTTTCCCGCAGTCGTGCTACATGGCCGAGGCAAATCACACAGAGTTCAGCACCTGGTCGGGATGGCGTGCCGTTGTGATGTCACAGCGTGGAGACAGCGGGCGACTAATGATGCGGTTATCAACAGCGGCGGAGGATGGAGAGCCGCACACAGTATTATTATCCACTTGGAAAACATGATGGATTCCATGCCGGCTCGGCTGTTATGAGATTCTCTGTAGCCCAGCCGATATTGCCTCCAAAATGCAGGGTTGCAGGATATTGGCTCGAAACGAGTGTTGTGTGTAAATAACAATAATAATACTAAAAAAGAAGGAGGAGACAGAGTTGAAGCCTGTGTTCCTACAACTGACTCGCAAGTCGCCATTGAGAGGGACGGAGATGTCGTTCCAGAACTGTTCAGATGTTCTCATCAGCAGCGGTGCCGACTGCAGCCGATTGGACAGGAAGGAGATGCAGCCAGCCTGTTCACATTCATCAACATTCATGTTGTCACCTAAAAGGCCCGGGACCTGGTGGTCACAAGGAGCGTCACACACAATGCCGTTACTCTACAGAGTCTGCTCTACTACTACTACTACTGCTACTTTACAGTTACTTTACTGTCAACAGGAAATGTGCTGGCCGAGTCTTTTCAATCTCTAACAATTAATAAAATTCTTCTTCATTTCTTTTTCTTCTTATGGCTCCCCTGTATGTGGGTATATGTTTCTGGAGAGGTTCTTCAACCTGCTCGCTCATTCTCTTAGAGTCCAGGATGAAAAAACAAAGGTCTTAAAGTGGGCGAAAAGCAGCAACGGCCATTTTTAATAACTATTTTTATATTTACGACTGTTGGCTCCAAAATTCTCGCACTAAATTTTTAATAAGGGAAGGAAGACTTTAATTGCATCCGCACTAAAAAAAATGAAGAGTACGGTCGGCGATATTGTTAATACGGCAGATTCACTTTTGAGGATGAGCAGCAAAGGTGCGAACAGGATAATAAATCACTGCAGGAGGTGCGAGTGAAAAGCCGGGCACTTCCTTTGTGTTGGAAAATATCAAGAGTAGGGACTTTTATCTTTTTTTTTTTTTCTCTCTCTCTCTTTTGTAAAGCAGCCGACAGGCCTCATTTCCTCGCCGGGTCCCTTCCTCCTCCTCCTCCTCCTGCTCCTCCTCCTCCTCCTCTTCCGCCATCCTCATCCTCACACCACCACTTCCAGCAGCGGCGTGATGGATGAGCCGCTTCAGACGGAGCAATAAAACAATTATTCCTGTGCTCCGTCTCTGTCAGCGCTCCTTCTCAAAGAGTTCACTATTGCCAAAGAAAAGAGGCTGGCACTCGGAGCGGTCTTCATCTGAATCACGGCCCCGGCGGCCCGGGCAATTCTCGAAAATCATCTCCGAGCACCTGGAGTTGCTGCTGTTTAGTTGAGAGGCTGCGGTGAGACCAAACATGACAGACAGTCACTTTATTCCTTAGTTGGGGGCCAGTGAAGAGAGTTTCAGAAAAAACGGGAGCAGAAAGTGAAAACAAGGTGCAATTATATTTGGCTTTTATAATGATACTGTCACTAAAGATATAAAGAGAAATTCTTGAAATAAGCAATTAAAAAATCTGATGCGACAAACTCCATTGTTGGGATCAAAATCACAGACATGGAGTGAAAATATTATATATATATTTAAAGGGCACCTATGATGCTTTTCCACTCTTCTGAGCTTTAAAAACTGTTACAATGTTGAACTCTATCGTCAAACGATCTCGATATCGTCAAATAATGACGTTCATGCGTTTGGACCCTGCAAATAGTTGGGCATGGTTCTAAACGCTCTGTTCACGGAGAACACTGGGCATGGAATGACGCCATTGTGTTTTTTCGGTGTCAGGGAAATTAAAAAATATAAAATAAAAAATACCGAGCGACTACCGAAGCACCAAGGACCACAACCGTCGGAGAGGAGCGAACAGAGAAAATGTTGGAGGTTTGTTCAGCCTAATGCGGATGCGATGGAACACCGGCCTGCAGCCAGACCCCTCTCGTCCGGTCGGCAACGGGAGTGAGACGGGCTCGACTCGGCCCCCTGGTGAACGACGAGAGAATAGTCAGCCACGGCAATATTTGAAAACATGTATGAGGACTGTGAGTGTATTGTGACCTCAAGCAACATTAGTTTTAAGACTACTTGCAACGTACAACCGCTGAATCATGTTGATGAACTGTTAGCCACCGCCGCTAACTCCGTGCTCTGCTTGTTAAGTGTGTTGTGTTCGCTGGCAGCCAAACTGAAGAGGCAGCGATTCTGACTCGCAAGTTCCGCTCCTTATAGCGACGTTCACGCTGCCAGCATGGTAACATGGGTTGTATAGAGCTCTTCCTGCTTTGTGCTTGGTGTGGACGTAAGTTGTGCAGATATTTTTGTCTAATAATAAACGACTCTATGACTGAAGTGATCGTTTCAGCGTCCATATTTTCTCTGCTCGGACAGTGTTTTGATACAAGTCAACAGTATGAAACAAAATCATTCTAAGCCCTATTAAAATGTCTCGCAAAAATACAAAACAAAAACACGGTCAGTCAGTACAGTAAAGTAAAATATATTTCCGGGGACACGGAAGGCACAAAAAACGTCCAGGGACCTTCGGTCCGCCTTGCGGCCGTAACTCAGCCCGCGCTGGGTCCTTAAGAAGCTGGATTAGCCGCTAAACAGCTGCTAAAGGGTGAAGTGTTTAAATTGTGCCTGTTTCGTAAAGTTTGCCGTTTCCTCTTCACTCCCGCACCGGCAAACTGAGGAAGTGAGGCTCAGCAGCGACGAAGAGTGTGACCCTGGGCGGGGGCGTGCACCGGCGAGGCTGGAGTGGAGTGAAGTGAAACAGAGTGTTTTCGCGGGACGCAGTAAATACGAGGAAACGAGCCGCGAGATACGCAAATCTAAAAAGCTTTCAGCGCGGAAAATCGTGCGTTGCTGCTCTGGAGGGGCCAGATATCAAATACAAAAGCCCGAAAATTAGTATAATAGGTGACCTTTAAATTATATAAGTGATAAATATCTAAAATATCCAACAATACACTCATATGGTTATACTGTATTTCCTAGTAATATTTTTGTGTGCTGGTTTTGTCAGTCATGTAGCAGAAGTGACACTATAAGTGAGCGAGCCAAAGTGCTGCGATGATGTGTAGATGTTCCAGGAATCTCCATTGACATCAACTCAATTGCAAAGGAATGAATTTATCCCAAAGTCCAATGTCTGACAAGCACCTGTCTACCTGAGGGAGCATGAGAAGCAAATATGAACATCTCTGAAATTCCAGCTCCAGCCTCTTGTAAAAGGTATGTGAGGTAGCCCTCTAACACCTAAACAAACAATGCTTATTCTTGACCAAACTATCAGGCCTCAAGTCATGAAGCAGATAAGAGATCAACGTATTCATTCTTGAATTTAACCACTCCGATGAGAGCACAAGACAAGGCTCATAAAATGTGTGCCCACCCACCAGGTTACCCTTTCTTTACATCAGGGGTCCGTTAATAATTGCCTTTAAAACTGACCTTTTGTCTCGACCCAAGCAGACCTTGTATGAAAGAGGTCCGGCAGACAATACACCTGGCACCGCACAAACATGTGACAGCACAGCACTTTCAAAAGGATGCGGAGAGAAAAGTTTTCTCTGTCAGTTTCTCATGCGAAGTGGTAGCAGGGGATTTGGAATGGAGGACTGCAACAAAAGTGATTTACGTAAAGGTACATTGGAAGTAATGAGCTGACGTAGTGGTGTTGTGGAGCTGACAGGCTGCGAATGAACTGCTTCTCCGTAACGACTCCGGATAAAACTTAAAAACCAATCAGAGCAAATAATAATCATCATAATAAAAAATGTCGAGACACAAATTTAAAGGAGCCGAGCTGTTGAAACGTGACCCAGTGCTAGTAGCGAGAGAGAGATGAGCGAGAGAGAGAGAGCGAGAGAGAGAGAGAGAGAAAGAAAGAGAAAATGCTGCCTTCCCATTTCTCAGCGCTAATCCTGTTAGCACACGGAAGCAACTCTCATTACTGGGACATTATCAGCCTCTTCGCACATCTGCCGCGGAAATAAATAACACAAAACGGGGCGGGATTACGTATCAGAGGGAGAAGGAGAAGAAGAAGAAAAACAGTCATTTCTATTCATCACGCAGACGCGCAGTGGCTCTTTGCACCTGAAGCTGCGGCGCGAGCGAGTCGCTGAATTAGAGCCGAGGCTCCTGAGGAGGGACGTCGACAGGAGGAGCTCACAGCTCACAGCGTTCAGGGAACCTTTGCACCTCAACCTCTGCCTCTGAATATACGCGCAGACGCAAGTCGCTCAGCCTTGAATCCTGATTCTCTATCCGACCAGTTGCAGACAACCGCCAATGCAGAAATGCATCCTGGGAGATGCTTTGGCTGGCTGTTTCCTGTCGGCCATGTTAACCACACGTGCTGTTTTTCCCAGGACCTGTTTTCACATCCTGTCCTGGTTCTTTTTCATTCCATTGTCATATATTTTAATACACTTTATTTTCATCACTACATTAAGAAGTTTGTGAGTGTGACACTTGGTCGCCTCTCCGCCTTCTCCTTCATATAATTTGCAGTGCGTGCAGCTGCCCGCAGGGGGCTCGCAGCCTCACACGATGTCGGCCGTCAGTTACTTGATTTAGCGCCTTGTGAAGAAAAAAACCCAAACCTGCCATTTTGCATTTATTGTCTCTGTATTGAAAAATGTTACAGGTCTTTCTTCCCCATGTTTGTTTGTTTTCTCCTCTAGTTTCTTCTAATTTAGCTTCTCCGGCCCCCATTTTTCCCCTGGGAAAAGATGTTTTAAAAAGAATTTCTGCGTGCGCCCCTACCACTCGCTCTAAATTGTCCGTAGGTGTGCATGCGAGTGTGAATGGTTGTTTGTCTCTATGTGGCCCTGCGATGAACTGGCGACTTGTCCAGGGTACCACCCTGCCTTCGCCCTAAGACATCTGGGAGAGGCTCGAGCAGACCCCTGTGACCCTGAGCTCAGGAAGAAGCGGGAATTGAAGATGAATGAATGAATGCCCCTGCCGCGAACACGGTGTGCTGCTTTTTGCCCAGCAGGACATCTGGACGAAAAGTCTTCGTCAGACTTCCTTCGATCACTTCGCTCAATCTGTGGCTCCCGGGGTGGCAGGAGAGTCACCCTGCAGTTTTAATCTGAAGCTGCTGTGCATGAAACAGATCACGTGATGATAACGTGGCGAATGGTCGCAGTGGCGGCGAGCCAAGCGTCGCAACTCAGCAGAGCCACTAATGTATTCAGATCCCTCTCATCGTCGATAAGCCTCACTCACACACACACACACACACACACACACACACACACACACACACACACACACACACACACACTTACACACTGGAGAGCAGAAGCAACTGCTAAGTGCTCTAATTTCTTCACTCTGGTCACATTCAATTCTGCTGTTCTCTCTCCTCTTCACACGATGCGCGGCTTCATCTCCTCTTGCGGTGGAATCCTTTTTTTTTTTTTTTTAATTATATTGAAATAAATATATAATCTTCAAAAACCAAAATATCTATTTGCCACAGAGGGAATATGATTTTCCCCCATTGTGCTTTTAAGAAAATTGCAGCTATTCAGCCGACCGTCCTCCTCCCTGCCCCTCCCCTCGAGCACCGAGGCAAATTATCTGGAGCACTCAGAAAAAAAAAGAAACTCTTTCTGCAGCAAACATGACATAAAGTTACTGTTTCACTTTGAAGGACGTCCGACACTTGTGCCAGAATTAAATTAAAGTGGTGAGGTGCGACAGACAGGACGGAGGTGCACAGACAAAAGTAAAGCCAACTCCATTTTCTACCTGGAAGCTCTTTCGTCTGCGGGACTCCTGAAAAAAAAAAAACAGACCTAGTGGGGACATTTTTCCATCCCAGGAATTGAAAAAGTTTGTTTCCTGGCAAACTTGGTGGCTACAGCCGAGCTTGAACTTTCACTCGCAGGACTTTTTGGTGAAAAAAAAACTGATACTGCTAATGAGGCCATCCATTTGCTTGTTTGTTGCTGTTGCAGAAACCATTTTTCACTCAGCGTGTGAGGAACAACTGCACAACAACACCAACAACAAGAATTGTCTGCGGCGGTTGTATGGAGGCAGCAGACTTCCTGCTGCTCCTCAGCTGACTTTAATTAGAGTGTGTTTGTATGTGTGTGTGTGCGCGTGTGTGTGTGTGTGTGTGTGTGCGTGCGTGTGTGTACAGGCATGGGTGGCGGCCGACAAAGCGAACTGCGTTCTGAACATCTGTGAACTGGATAGACAACTGCGGCTGCCGTCCTGTCTCACCTCCTAGATGACCTTTGACCTCTTGCACAGCCACAGAGGACAGTGAGTCGAGGTCCGGAAGAGTACAGAACCTGTGGCATTGCCAGCCTGATCACGATGCTGTGCAAAAGGAAGTCGAAGCATGAAGGGAGGATGAGGCTGGAAACAGGAGGAGAACACGGAAGAATAAAGACACGCAGAGGTCGACGGCTTCGTATTCACGCAGAGAGATTTATGGTGCCCTGCGTCTGCTGTGTGGCACGGCGGCCGTCTAGCAGCCGGAGGAAGTATCGGCACCGTTTCAGGCTCGAGTGCATCCTGTGAAAGAGGAAGGTGGACGGCAGCGGAATACCAAGAGAGGATGACGACCTTTTCCTGAAAACAACCTCCGCCTTCTTCTGAGTCACGGCTGCCAAGACTGTGGTCTCACTGTCGTTTAACTGGGATCTCACTGGGATCACACTGGAGTCTTACTGGAATCTAACTGTAGTCTCACTGGACTCTCATTGAAGTCTCAATAGAGTATCACCGAAGTTTCACTGAAGTTAATTTTAGTCTCACTGGAGTCTCATTGAAGTCTCAATGGAGTTAATTTTAGTCTCACTAGAGTCTCACTGGAGTTAAACTGAAGTCTCAGTAGAGTCACACTGGAGTCTCAATGTAGTTTAACTGGAGTCTGACTGGAATCTTAGGCCCTGTTTGCACTTGGTCATTTCATGCGTTTTTCGTATTCCGATCGGCAAAAAACGCATGAAATGACCAAGTGCAAACAGTCCAAATCCGTTTTGACATCCGAATACCAAAACCATTTGGTGGTCGCATCGCATAAAAACGCATTCGTCACGGACGTGCGAACAGAATGCGAGCTCAGATGATGCTAATAAATTTCATTCCACATTAGCGTATTTTGTCAGCGGAGCAGCGGTCGCAGTTTCCCACATATGTGATTAAATGTGCGACGTTGCATCCGAAAATTTGCCAGCCACTGTTGATCCGAAAATAAAGTCGTCACCACTCTGTCCCACCAGTCGTTAACTCCTCGTTCGGATCCATACGCACGAGAATTAAAAAGTAGAATTAAAACGAGTGACTTGATATAGTCCGCAAACAGGAAGTTGATTCTTATTTGCTGTCATGTAAAACTCGCCATGGTTTTGCACTTTACTGCCCCCAGTCGTTAAAAAACGGAAATGACGCATGTTGCATTTGCATAGGTTCGGCGGGGGGCGGGGTGTGTGATGCGATCACAAGTGGCATGCTCGAGATGCATGTTAATGGCTAAGTGCGAACAGATGCTGCGAGATCCGTTCTCGTGATCCAATCACCCAAAACAGTTACAAGTGACCAAATGAAAACAGGGCCTTATTGGAGTCACAATGGGGTCTGGCTGGAGTCTCACTGGAGTCACACTAGGGTCTCACAGTAGTTTAACTGGAGTCTCACTGGAGTCACACTGGAGTCACACTGGAGTCTCACTGGAGTCTCACTGGAGTCACACTGGGGTCTCACTGGAGTGTCACTGGAGTCTCACTGGAGTCTCACTGGAGTCTCACTGGAGTCTCACTGGAGTCACACTGGAGTCACACTGGAGTCTCACTGGAGTCTCACTGGAGTCTCACAGTAGTTTAACTGGAGTCACACTGGAGTCACACAGTAGTTTAACTGGAGTCACACTGGAGTCACACTGGAGTCACACTGGAGTCTCACTGGAGTCTCACTGGAGTCACACTGGAGTCACACTGGAGTCACACTGGGGTCACACTGGGGTCTCACAGTAGTTTAACTGGAGTCACACTGGAGTCACACTGGAGTCTCACTGGAGTCACACTGGAGTCACACTGGAGTCACACTGGGGTCTCACAGTAGTTTAACTGGAGTCTCACTGGAGTCACAATGGAGTCACACTGGAGTCTCACTGGAGTCTCACTGGAGTCACACTGGGGTCACACTGGGGTCTCACAGTAGTTTAACTGGAGTCTCACTGGAGTCACAATGGAGTCACACTGAAGTCTCACTTGAGTCACACTGGAGTCTCACTGATATCTCACGGGAGACTCATTGGAGTCTCACTGGAGTCTCACTGAAGTCTCACTTGAGTCACACTGGAGTCTCACTGATATCTCACGGGAGACTCATTGGAGTCACACTGGAGTCACACTGGAGTCACACTGGAGTCACACTGGAGTCACACTGGAGTCTCACTGATATCTCACGGGAGACTCACTGGAGTCACACTGGAGTCTCACTGGAGTCACACTGGAGTCACACTGGAGTCACACTGGAGTCACACTGGGGTCTCACAGTAGTTTAACTGGAGTCACACTGGAGTCTCACTGGAGTCTCACTTGAGTCACACTGGAGTCCTACTGATATCTCACGGGAGACTCATTGGAGTCTCACTGGAGTCACACTGGAGTCACACTGGAGTCCTACTGATATCTCACGGGAGACTCATTGGAGTCTCACTGGAGTCTCATTGGAGTCTCACAGTAGTTTAACTGGAGTCACACTGGAGTCACACAGTAGTTTAACTGGAGTCACACTGGAGTCTCACTGGAGTCACACTGGGGTCACACTGGGGTCACACTGGAGTCACACTGGAGTCTCACTGGAGTCTCACTGGAGTCACACTGGAGTCACACTGGAGTCACACTGGAGTCACACTGGAGTCACACTGGGGTCACACTGGGGTCTCACAGTAGTTTAACTGGAGTCACACTGGAGTCACACTGGAGTCACACTGGGGTCTCACAGTAGTTTAACTGGAGTCTCACCGGAGTCACACTGGAGTCTCACTGGAGTCACACTGGAGTCTCACCAGAGTCTCACCGGAGTCTCACTGGAGTCTCACCGGAGTCTCACTGGAGTCACACTGGAGTCACACTGGAGTCACACTGGGGTCTCACTGGAGTCACACTGGAGTCTCACTGGAGTCACACTGGGGTCTCACTGGAGTCACACTGGAGTCACACTGGAGTCCTACTGATATCTCACGGGAGACTCATTGGAGTCACACTGGAGTCTCACTGGAGTCTCACTGAAGTCTCACTTGAGTCACACTGGAGTCTCACTGATATCTCACGGGAGACTCATTGGAGTCTCACTGGAGTCTCACTGAAGTCTCACTTGAGTCACACTGGAGTCTCACTGATATCTCACGGGAGACTCATTGGAGTCACACTGGAGTCACACTGGAGTCACACTGGAGTCTCACAGTAGTTTAACTGGAGTCACACTGGAGTCTCACTGGAGTCTCACTTGAGTCTCACTGATATCTCACGGGAGACTCATTGGAGTCACACTGGAGTCACACTGGAGTCACACTGGAGTCTCACTTGAGTCACACTGGAGTCCTACTGATATCTCACGGGAGACTCATTGGAGTCACACTGGAGTCTCACTGGAGTCACACTGGAGTCTCACTGGAGTCTCACTGGAGTCTCACTTGAGTCTCACTGATATCTCACGGGAGACTCATTGGAGTCACACTGGAGTCACACTGGAGTCACACTGGAGTCTCACTGGAGTCTCACTGGAGTCTCACTGATATCTCACGGGAGACTCATTGGAGTCACACTGGAGTCACACTGGAGTCACACTGGAGTCTCACTTGAGTCACACTGGAGTCCTACTGATATCTCACGGGAGACTCATTGGAGTCACACTGGAGTCTCACTGGAGTCTCACTGGAGTCTCACTGGAGTCTCACTTGAGTCACACTGGAGTCCTACTGATATCTCACGGGAGACTCATTGGAGTCTCACTGGAGTCTCACTGGAGTCACACTGGAGTCCTACTGATATCTCACGGGAGACTCATTGGAGTCTCACTGGAGTCACACTGGAGTTTCACTGAAGTATTACTGGAGTGAATGGAATCTCTCTGCAATATGACAGCTCAAAAGGGCGAAGCCAGCACCCAGTTGTGGGTGTGGCCACTAACCAGTGAGAGGTATCAGAGCTCTTTGTGACATCACACCAGAAAATTGAAGCAGGTGAAAATGACACTTCTCATTTCTGGGCAGCTCTCTGACAGGAGAGAGATAATAATAATTTTTTTACAAAGGAAAAAAACTGGTAAAGAGAATTTTGACGAGTGTGTTTTTTTTTTTTTTTTAAATTTCAAGTCATTAAAAAAACTTTTTCAACTTCAGCAACGTACAGCAAGTACAAGTTATTCTATTCAGTGTTATTATATTTTCACCAGTAATTCAGGGCAGTTTGATGTTGCAGCTGAAATGAAATGATGATATGAGAATTATTGAACAGTGTTCCAATGATTTAATAAGAAGACAACTCAGCCTCCAAGCGCTAACCTTCAACAGTAACCAACAAAAAAAAAACTTGGCAGTCGTGACTTTGAGTTTCACCAAACAACATGTCTCAAACCAAACAGGTGGCGGCTGTGAGAAGGGAGAAGCTGAGATGTGCCAACAAGAAGTGAGTGGCGGGGCAGGTCGCCCTGAAGGACAGACGGACGGCCCCCGTCATAAAGATGCGAGTGGAGGAGAGGCGTCGACACCTGTCTGTCCTCACACCCTGGCTGGCGGCTGCACCTCTAATAAAAGACAAGGCTCCGCCCCGCAAGGACACGGCGGCTTAAAGTTGTGTGAAAGTCGAAACCGAGAGTTTTATTTGTGTATTCCATGCCTGTGTGTGTGTGTGTGTGTGTGTGTGTGTGTGTGTGTGTCTGGAAGAGCTGCCGCTGCCACCAGCTGGCCACACCTTGACATGCAAGTGCAGTCAGGGGCTAGCGGCGTGAGCGTGGAGCCAGTCAGCGGGATTGGAGGCGGGACTGAGCTGCAGGGAATCACTGCTTGTTTGGGAGGCGCCGTTCGTCCTTGGAGCAAATGATTATTCATCAGGCCGCTAAAATCCAGTGACAGACCGACTAATAAGAACCAACAATCAGCCGGCGCTTAATTTCAGACCAATAAGTCATGCAAATGCACCGGCAGGACGTGCGTTCACGTCGTCTTCCTGCGGCCGGCGCCAAGTTTGGCTTTCGTCTCTCCTTTTTTTTCCCCCGCTGTCTGACTTTGCGTTTGACTTTGCCACCCTGTCCTTCTCCCAACTCCCCCAAACTCCCATCCCCCACCCCCGCCCTCATCTCCCGGTCGTGTCCAGATGAATTGCATTTCGTTGCATAATTTCTCTGTAAATTATCTGTATGTTTTTCATTTGCACAGCGGGAGAGCAAAGAAATCAATGAGGATCACCGAGCGGGAATCAGTGAGGCGGAGGACAGAGAGCCCAGTTGGCCGGTTGGTGGAGCGGGAGGGTGGAGGAGAACGACTCTAAAGCCTCGCGGAAGAACTTCCATCTTTTCATGGATAAAAGTTCTCCGGGAAACATGCAGAACAAGTGAAAAACATAAGGCAGATTTTGGGTTTGATCCTGCTGCGCAGTTACAACTGGGACAGACCCAGTGGGTGTGGTGGTTCCTTCTCAATGACCCCCCCCCACCTCCCCCTCCCCCGCTGCTGCTAGCCTGAGAGAGCTAAGGTCACCAGCTAGCAACATTTTACTGGCACTAAACCCCCCAAACAACAACAACAACAACAACCACAACAAGTCTGTTCAGGACACAATAGAAGGGTTTTTGGTGTGGTGTGCTTGGAGTCACACCAACAACTTGCAGCTCTGTCTGCTGCAAGCCTGTTTTTATTGCATAACTGCACCGTGAAACTAGTCGGAGGTCGTGTCCAGTTCAGGGAGATAGAGAGTTCGCGAGCATCAGACTGTTCAACCAGAGCATCCAAACACACAGAAACAGCTCCAACGTCCCAAACGCCAAAGCAAACAGCAGTGTCGGAGTCTGCGATTTCATCGGGGGAAAAAAAGGGAAACTCTCTGACTGAAAGTTTGTATTAATCACAGCCGGTAGTCAGAACCGCGGAAAGTCGTTACTCATCCAGCGGCACAGTGACGCGGACCCGGCAGAAACGGAGGGAAGTAGAGAAGGAGAGACGGATGAGATGATGGATGGAACAGGAAATTAATTAGGCTGCAGATTAATCAACAACAGTCGACGTGAAATAAGAAAGTAAACGGTCGGCAGTGGTGTGAAAAGAGCAGAGGAGGAGGAAGAAGAAGAAGAAGAAAAAGAAGAGGAGGAGTGTCGGCCACCTACATTTGTTCTGCATTTGTTCGACCCATCCGCCGGCCCGACCTCGTCCATGTGTGGACTGTCGCTCTACTCCATCGCCGGCCGTCTCGGAGCCTGTGTCATTCCCACCTGAAGCAGAAGAGAAAGCAAAGTGTCATTCCAATGCAATCAGAACACAACTGTTTGAGCTGGGTTAGGCCTTGCAGACCTTGCAGTTACACTGTTCCAGGCCTTGTTTGATGCTAACCATAGTAGCTACTGCTTGGGGCTACTGAGGGTGGTTCGGTGTTACGTAGCGTCGTGGTCTGGAGACGATTTGTGCTCCACGTGATGGATCAAAGGCTCCTATTCCTAAATACACACTTACTGATGCTCCCACAAAACATTGACAGCTTCTTGTGAACTAATTAGTGTAACACACATACACACACACACACACACATAGACCTACACACCAACAAAATGGCCATGACACCAACCACAGAGAGGCTGCAGAGGGAGCAGATGCTTCCAGATCCTGAAGGCTTCGTCTCGACTCTCGACTGCTGGAGTAAGTCGACGCCCACCAGACAAAAACAACCAAAAAAAGAGCCAATAAAACAAAGAGGATGTGATCCGCAGTGATCCGGCAGCAGGCCGAACACTTCCAGCAGGGATGTAGTCACTTCCATCCCTTCAAAGGCGGCAGTGTAAGCCGCAGGATTTGTCTGGGTCCCAACAGGACCTGAGCAGAAAACCGCCGTTGCCACCGGGATTCCAGCAGGGCAGGTGGTCCAACAGGACAGCGGCAGCAGCAAGGTGAAATAATCCTGCGCTCGCTGTGGAGCCCATTGTGATAACGGCCATAAAAGCCCCTTTTTTACAAGGTGTCACACGACCCAGGCCTTTTCTCTCTCTCTCTCTCTCTCTCTCTCTCTCCCATGTTTTAATTTGCAATGGTGAGCGAGCACGCTCTCAGTGGACGCAATTGCAAAAAAAGAAAAAACAGAAAGAGCAGGGACAACCCCCGACAGGGAGGAGAGAGACACAGAGAGAGAACAGATGTGCTTAAAACGACACCGTGCAGAGATTAAACACAGGAGTTAAATTACAGGTTTTATTCTCCAACATCATCAACATGCACAGGCAGACGGTCTCTCTTTTTTTTCAGTTTGATGCAGTTTTCAGGCTGGAGGCTGCAGAGACGTTTGCATCCTTCTTTAATATTGCAGAAATTGGGTGTAAAGGCCCCGATTTTAAATCTTAGGTCTTCATCAACACCCCAGAAAAAAAAAACCCTCTGGACACCCAGCAAAGGAGCAGGTTTACCCTTCTGTTTGCAGCCTCCTGCCAAAACTGATAGTATGTTGGGGAGAAGAAAAAAAACAAGGGGGTCTCAGAGGGGCAGAGTCAACACCTGGCTTGGCTGAGAGGTATGAGTGCCCTTTATGATATCACACAGAGCCAATGTTCAGAACGATGTGTTCTAGAACATAATGGGTGAAGAGTGGAGCCGAAAGCAAAAGAAGAAGAAGTGGTGGAGATGATGGATCATAAAATAAAATAGAAATTCCTTTTTGTACCACAGGGTTTATCGTTGTGAGCATGCAAACAAATATAAAAGTCCAATACAGAAACAAACTCAATATCAAAATACTTTTTACTCCTTTCCTGTCAGTTATTATGGGAAGTTTGACTCGGCTTCCATCCTGGAGCTCAGGAGACCAACTCGATATTGAAAATATTTGCCAGAGAATTCCTTCTGTTTCAAAAGGTTTTGCCACATCAGAGATTCACAAACGAATTGAAAAGATTTTTGTTGTTTATCATTAAAAAGACAAAATAAGAAAACTACATTCATGTAGTTCTTGTTCTCTGTGTTGCAACACAAGACAAAGTCGCTTTGCTGAAACATTCAGTTGTGAGCTGGCGGAAACAGTGCAGAGTGTGGCTGAATGTTGATGACTGAAATAAACTGCACTTACAGACCGAAGACTGATTCGTATGGAGCAACGGAGTACATCACAAATACACAGGTGTCCAAAAACCTTTTTCCACTGCTGTATCTACATGATTAAATGTGGAGCAATGGAATTTGAGCTTCTAATTATCAACAGTTTTCCTCAGAACGAGAGGGGGACCGTGAGAATTACGCCGCCGCCACATGCATGTGCAACAAATGAGGGGTTCAGAGGGGGGTGGGTTGTGGTGGTGGTGGTGGGAAGGGTGGGGGAGGGCGGAGGGGGGGCGGAGGGGGGATTAGGGGTGTGCACAGTCACCCGGTGTAATAGATTCAGATGTGCTTCGGCACGCCTGCCATTAATATCCATCAGATAGCGAATATATTCCCCTGCCCGGAACGCCGACCTGCGGGGATTAAATTATTCATCCGCCGATTTGCAGACGGAGCGGAGCAGCGCTCGACTGCAGAGAAGAAGAACGCAGTTGAGAAATACGGAGGGGGGTATGTATAAAAAAACAAAAAAACAAGAAACACCATCTGCTCGCTCGTTACTTATTCATTTCCCACATGACAAACGAGTGATTTTACAAACTTGGCGTTAAGGGAACTTAACGGCATCCGTAACGCCACCCCCCCCCCCCCGTGATACTCCTTCAGAATGCAGCCGAGCTGCAGCCAACCAACTAACCAACCAATCTACTGCTGACTTGTCCAGACCAAACACCACGTCATGTGGCGTGACAGACAGGAAGAGAGGAAGAGGTGAGAGAGTTGAGATACCTGAAACCAACCAACCAAATTAGCCAATTCACTCCCTGCTGGCTGACTGAGGTGGTGATAGCAACAACCGCTAGCAGTGCCAACACCACGTAGGCGAGTGAAGATACTTTATTTTGTCAAAGCCGAGAAGACGAGCAGACAGATGTCGGATGTGTATCTGCCACAGAAGACAAAGACTGTGTGTGTACAGCTGAAGCCGTCAATAATTAACCACAGCATTTTAGTGCGTCGCTACTGCTACTACTACTTCCTGAGTAACTCACCGCCCCAGAGAGATCTCAGCGCTTCATAGTAATAATGACGACATCAGTGATGATAATAGTCATACAAATAATAATTCAAAATAGTCCACACATAGAATATATTCAGAAAAAATTCAACATTTGACGTGACTCATTTCCTTTGGAGTTTATCCAGTGAGACACAGCAGATAAATGATGTAATTTACCTTTAAGTCAGTACTGGTTGCATCACACTAAGAGGATTATTTGCAACAGATGTGGGTTTGATTCGATGTCCCAAGATCACATACGAATGAAGTAAAAAAAAAAATAAATGAAAATGTCTCTTGGCTTTCCGACCGGCCTCCTTGTGTGTCTGATTGATTAAGGTTACAGTGAGGATTGGTCTCTGTTTGGTTAGGGTTAGGGTTCTCTGTTACAGAACACTAAGCCAATCAGGGACCGAAGGAGGCGGAGTATCACACAGCTGTCCACCACGTTGAAGTTTTTCATATTTTCATCCTTGTGTTGCTGTAGATGTTGAAATCCATCACACAGTGAATACTGATGGTTAGTCGCAAATCAAATCATAATAGCAATTTCAGTCAGAATAATCGCAAGTAAAAAATTTTCCCCAAAATGGGACAACCTTAGTCTGCGCTCTGCACAAAACTCATTAATCGATGAAGAAAATCCCCCCAAAAAACTTTCATTAGCAGTTATCAGCGCTGCAGACCTGGCAGTCACACTTCATGGATGAATTTGTCTTCCGTCAATGGCAGGAAGCCGGCAAATAAAAAACACAAGTGTCTCAGGAGGGCGCAGAAAGAAGTGAGTCACCCTGTGTAAGAAGGGAAGGCATTGGCTTGCTGAGATTGCTGAGATGACGCACTCCAAAAGAAAAAGGAAGAGGGTTTCTTATAGAAGGTTTCTTCTATTCATCATCCAAACAGAGGACCAGGTGAGGCCTAATGCTCAGGAAAAATCTGCGTCAAGCAAAAAAAGTCCATTACCTTCATTAAAATGTAATTTTATGGGTTCATAATCAAAGCTGCTAATGTGATTCGAGGCAAGTCAGGCAGCTCATTGTGTTTCCGCGCAAAGCTTTGCTTGACATTTTCTAATAATCAGTTTGCCCGAGGGCTCGGCTTCTGTTTTCCTTTTTGTCCCGCCAGAGAGCGAATCGTTACGGACGATGACTTTGACGACGATGATGATTAATTTAGGTGAAAACTGCAATTTGTTAGTACAGATTAACATTAGGAGGCATAATCTCAGAAACATTTTTCATTAGTGAAAAACAATGGCAGTGGTATTTTCCTTGGGCTTTGTTTTTTTTTTTTTTTTTTTTTTTTTTTATTGGAGAGCAGCTTTTGACCCAAATAAAGGCTTTTACCTACTTACTACTGAAATCTGCCTTTGTTTTGACAATTTAAGAAACTTTAGTATCTCAGGTAGGGTTGGGCACAACAATCTAATTAACAACAATACTGATATCAAGGTGAGTATTGGCATTGGATCGATATTTGCGTGATGAGATCAATATTTCTTCACAGCTTCTCTCCAAGTCTGTATAGTGTGTATAGAGTTTTTGTTGGGTTGTTGACATTGTTAGATTCATATTTTGTTTCATTGTTGCTTTTTTGTTATTTTGTTCTTAGTGCCTTTTTCTAAAACAATTTTATAAAGCTGAATTATTTTGTAATGTAGTTAGTTCATTAAAAACATGTTTAAATGCTTAAAATCCTCGTCCTGTCTTTCACCATGATTATAATTGACTGACTAAAGGCAAAAGCCTGTATTTCAAATACCCAGTACTGCCCACCATCGCAGCTCAATCGTTTTGACTTTAGAGGCAGATACACCGAAATGTTTTCATCCGATCCCCATCAGTCAGTCCAGCTCAAGTCTGTTCAGGTCCAGCAAACAGACTCAGCTCGACTCGAGTCGGGCTTCTGCAGCGCGAAAGACAAACGACCGGCGGGACTCGTGACTCGGCAGCGCGGCGGTGTTACAGAATAAAGCGTCCCCGGAGAAACGCGGGTGCCTCGCCACAGTCATTACTCTGCATCAGGAGCCGTGGCACCGTGGCGCCTCCCGAGGCATCATTGTATCGTCAACGGTAACAAATCACAGACCTCATCCTGCTCCTCTCTCTCTCTCTCTTCACTGAGGAACCCGCACAGCAAAGATCCAACAGGTGGAAGTAAAACCACAGAGGAATCTCTCTCTCTGTAACACACACACACACACACACACGCACACACGCACAGACTTCAAAGTGTTGTATTTCACATGGAAAAAGATCCAATACCAAATACGTTTTTAACCAAAGTATCTTATGATGAAAACCCCAAAATACCAGCAGCGAGCAGCGAGGACGTCGAGTTAAAACCTCCCACATGGAGCAGCGCAGCCAAACAGCCCACGGAGCTGAAGGCAGCTGCCGTGGGAAGGTGAGATCTTATCATCCACACATCTCAGGGGGAGAGAGAAAAAAAAACTATTGGGCAATTCGGCTCAAAAGAGAGGCCAATTTATTAAGGACGGTTTTCATTGCCTCGAATTACGCAGAGGCGATTAAAAAGCTGCTCTCTCCGCAGTCACTCCGGGATTCATTCACATTTGGCAGCAGCAGGGAAAACCAGCAGCCAGCCTGAAAGATCTGAACAGCAGAAAAGTCAAGAGGAAGGTGATTAAAATAAAATAAAAGAAATGAAGCAATCTTGAAGTATATAAGGCTCTCCCAATCCCCCAGATGAACACAAAGCAGAAATTGCTCCGCCAAACAAATTTTTCGCTGGGATTTAAGTCATCGGATGCCAAAGTGGATTAATTTTAAATTAAAACGTCATTTCGGGACAGAAAATAATAACGCTGTTCTGGGATCTCTGCAGTTTGTTGGAGAGCAGCACCCACGTTTGGGTTCAAACTGTACATAATTGAAATTGTTAATTTAGTCACGTCACGGCGGCGGTTAATTGGAGAACGGAACAATTCATTTTGCAGCATTTACGGGAGCGCAGCTCACACGGAGGCGACTTTTAAATCTCATTTATAGTAACGGCTGCACAAGTGAGTCCTGCAGAGCTAAACGGCAATTAGCTGCAGGCTTTGATTGAGCTCCGCCAATTGCGGCGCTCACCAAAGACCCAACGGTGCCCAGGGAACCTTATGACTTAGAAATAATGAATAAAAATAATGCAACTTTATTTCCTGATTGCAGCAAACTTATGAATAGCAGCATCTGAAGGAGGGCTATGTAGGTCAGGAGGGGGTGAGTCACCCATGACTGTTCATAACGGCAGTGGACTTCACCAGAGCGGCTGAGCAGGCTGACGGTGCTGGCTTCCAGGTTTTTAATGAAGAGCAACAAACCCTCTGACTATTGAGCTGAACATGCTTTCACAGCCAGCTCCTACAGCTGGCAGAGGTCAAAGATTTGGGCAATGTGCCCTTGAGGACCATAGTTTTTGAAACCGACCGACAAAGCCCAGTCTGAAAATGTTTGAGTGTCAAAATGGGACCACTCAAAGACTGAGTGAAATCGTGAAATAGTAGTATTTACGGCCAGACCTTGCAAAGTTGCTCCCTGAAATCGGAGAAGAAAACCTGGAGCGTGTGTATGAGCTCGCCAGCACTGCTGCTGTGACGAAAACAAGAAAGAAAAAAACTAGATATCGAGGTTCAGACGAGACTGCAGGGGGCGGTGTTTTCAATCGTTCTCACTCTGGAACCCGCATTCAATGAAGTGCGGCTTTCGCCTCTGAAAACTACGGCTCTGTTAAGACGGAAAATCTCATGAGAGAGTTTAATTGTTTACAGCGAGCCCAGGTGACTGCCGGAGGTGCAGGATGCCTGCAGAGCAAAGTGCAGCGTGCAGGAGAACTGAGGGAACAGTGCCGACACAGCCGCTGAACAGTGAAAACTCCAACTGTTGCCAAATCTTCTATTTTTGGTTTTTTACCTACAGCTGCACTTTTGCACTTTTTAAACAAGTTTTAATGAGTTCATAATTTTTTGCGTCCCTCCGGGTGGGACCCGATGTTTTGGTCATCAGCTTTTCACCAGGATTCCAGAGACGTAGCGGTGAGTTCAGCTGAGCTCTGTGCTTCTCCTCCTTCTTCTTCTCCGCCTTCTAATTACACCTTTTCCCGCTGTGGGTTTCACTGTCGCAGGTGAGGCGCAAACCGAGCGGACAACTCCCACTCTCCAGACACGTATCCATCTAAATATCGGTAGTATCGATACCAAGGTGAGGAATGGTACTTCGATACTTGGTTGATACCGGCAATCGGTTCTTGCGTTATGAGATTGACACTTTTGTTGCATTTTCTCTTCTTAATGTCTGGCTATTTTCAAAAAAGTGAAGTCAAAGTGAAGTAAAGTGAAAAAGAATGAAACAATCACTCTTTGATCGTTGTCAGGTGTTGGTGGACTCAAATGCACAACAACCACTGATGCAGTAGAAGGTGTTTATTGAATCGGAGAGGTCGGGCAGTCCAGGCTCTTCTGAACCAGTGCAGGCGGTGAGAGAGGCAGGCGAGATCGGCGTCGGGGACGGGCGGAGGTCGATAAGAGCGAGAGGATCCATACGGGGCAGACGAGGAACGTAGTCAGAGCCGATCAGGGTCGTTACCGGGGGAATCGGTCCGGGGACGAGGCGGGGGCAAGGTCGGAGACGGGCTGTTGTCAACCGGGGACGAAGGAGCACAACAAGGAGACGGGCGCTGGACTACTGGTGCAATGCAAAACAGATCATCTGGCAACGGGGGAACACGGGAGACTGGTTCATAAAGGCAGTGCAGATCAAAGGCGAAGATTGTTGGCTATCAAGATCATAGGGGAAGATTGTTGGCTTGGAGACCATGACAATCGTGAAGGACCTATAACCTGACTTTGTTTTTCAAAAATACCTGTGTAATGGAAGGCCGTTTTGTTGCTTTGTTGACATTGTTAGGTTAATATTTTATCTTGCCCCACTGTGTTTTTTCTTAAACAATTATGTGTAGGAAAAGGGAATTGTTTTATTACCATTATCCTGCTAAATTGTCTTGTATTGTAGTTTGTTAATGAAACAAATGTCTATAATCTTCCGTCATATGTTTTAAGATTGATCATAATCCACTGACAAAAGGCAAAAACGCAAAAGTGTTCAATGACCATGGCATTTGAGGTAAAAAAGTATCAGTATCTGCCAGACTAGCTCAATATTTACTTGGTATCGGATCAATACCGATACACCCAGTGTCGCACACCCCTACCAGACACACAAATTCATCAGCTGAGATGATGTAAATGTACGTCACGTCATTGTTGGATGTAGCGACACTGCTGACTAAAAAGAAAGAAAAAGAATAATTTAAAAAATTTTCCTTTTGATTGTTGAATAGTATTAATTTATTTCTCATTATCGATGGACTAGAAGTCGGAGTTAAAAGAAAAAAAAAAAAAAAACAGGATGAGAAGTGACACGAGTCCAGAAAGTCATTATCACGGCGGTGTTTGAGAAGCGTTGCCGCGTAACGAGAGACAGAAAAAGGGAGAAAAAGTGACACTACTTAACATTCGCCGGCCAGCGGCGGCAGATAAGTGGCCGTTATCGGCGGGCCGGGATGTAACAGAGTTGAACTGTATTAAATTATTCGCGCGGAGACAAAATATTAGCATTTTAGATAAATGGCAGAACTGCTGCGTTTATCTCACATTTCAGAAGCTTATTATGGGAGGCGACGCCGTGCAGTGTGGGGGAGCGGTGAGGGAAGGGTGGGGGCGGGGCAGGAGGGGATAATGAACGGCGCTTTATCACCTCTTCCCAGGGTTATATAACACATTAATGACGTGCGGCGCTTCCCTCCCGGACGCCATCGCTGCCGCCCCCCGAGGAGGCGCAGTCAGGAGGCCTTTGGTCAAAATTTACTGGAGAGTCCAGGAGAGAAGAAGCGGGTTTTACCGCCGCGGCGACCAAGAGGAGCTGGAGTGACGCTGACGAGGGAAAATAAAAAGGAGGTTGGAAGCAACATGTTTCTGGTTTTCGGGGGGGGGAATGCTTAAAGGTGACACGTTTGTCTCTGAGACGCTGGTGGGATGTTTCTTCTAGCCACTTGTATTATTTTGAAATGCACTCAAGTCACACAAAAGCCCCGCCCCCACCTGGTTGCCTAGGAAACGCCCCTGAAGGTCTGAATGGAACTGCCGCTTTAATAATTAATTTAATGGAATTCTATTTCATTCAAATATCCTCATTTAATTTAATTACATACAATATATAATTGATTTTTTTTATTATTATTTTAATTTAACTTAATTACACACATGACATAATTCAATTTTCAATTTAAATCAAACATCAAAATGTAAATGATGCCAAATTACTCATGGGAACACATTTGATATCAGCTGCATGGCCTCGGACTGATGGTAAGAGGTTAATTAAAAAAGAAAAAGAAAAAAGAACAAAATTAATGATGAATTGAAAAGATTACAATATTACACAATATTTAAAAAAAACAACAAAAAAAAAAGAATCATTCAAACAATATACATTTCATCATTTTGGACTAATTAAAGGTTTTATCATATCAAATGAGAATATTAACTGATGAATGCAGTTTGTTTAACCTCGCCACCATCCAGCAAGTGCGCCACTGCCGTCGTCCAGCCGGCCCTTGCATTCAGACACACCCTCCGGTGGCACGACGTTATTGAAACAATCCCACCACTGGGCAGACAGTGGCAGCACCGCCTCTGTTGTTTCTCTGTGTAATTACCCGTGGAGAGTTGTAACGCCGGAAGAATCTAACTCCAGATCAATTTATAATGAATTCTGTGCAGACAAATGCATCGTCCAATCAGGAGGATGCCGCCAACTGTTTCACCGACGTCCTGAAACTCTGGAACCAACTCTTCTCCTCTCGAGGAGGGAGGGTGGAGGCTTGGCTAAACCTTCAGAGTAATATCAGTTATGATTTTAAGTGTGGACATTTCTGAAAGACATTCTGTTTTTTGTGTCTTCAGTCTTGCTGCAGCGAGTCTTCAAACGCAGGAATTCGCTCTTGTGCGACGGCGGCGAAGCTACAAACTCTGACTGTGATTCTCAGACGGTCTTTGGATCAGTTAAAAAAAAAAGAAAAAAAATCCGGTTGCCAGTGAAGTTTTCTTGCCTTTAACATGACGACATCTGCAGCATCGCTCGGCTGAAAAACATCTTTTTTTGGCGTCTTCCACAATCCGTGGAGCCGTTTTCTCCTCCGTCAACACACACAAAGGAAGGCGTTCCTCCTTCTCGAGGCCTCCGCCCTCGAACTGAGTCGACCTTGCGTAGTTTGATACTGTTTTAATTAGGCATGAGGTCGACAGGAAGTGGTAGAAGTGCCTTAGCGGTGATGGGGAAGGAAGACGGGATGTAGGAAAGGAAAAGGAAAGCAATCAAGTGCGAGCTCTGACAATGTGACTTGTCGCAGGAGGTGGCGCCCCCTGCTGGAAGGGAGGCTAAATAACGGAAAATTCACAGTAGTTTGCCTCAAGTTTGCTTTCCTTCGCATGACTCTGACTCTCGGCCTTTCCCGTCTTTGTGACACTGTTGCGACCGCATGAACCAGCAGCTCCCGTCGCCACGGCAACAGCCGAGCCTCCATCCGTCCGGCCCGCCAGGTCGCCGGATTATTGGCCTGTCTATGAACCATGGCCTCACAAAGTTAATTTAAGCCTGGGCAGTGATGGCGCAGCGGCGGAGCAAATGCTACCATGTGTTAAAGGACTATTACATGTAAAAGGAAAAAAAAACAACAACTCATCTGATCCTCCAGTTTCCGCCTGTCTATGTACTTTTCCAATGGCAGCAACGTGAAGTGATTTTTTTTTTTTTTTTTTATTTAACCAATGAACCACTTTGATGTGACTTTATCTTTTGAGGGTGTTGGTTGTTTCTTTTTCCCTTCACTTCTTCCAGCTGCAACTGGAAAATTGCTTTCAGCTTGAACAGCAGCTCCATTTGTTTTCTCCTTGCGCTGCGATGTTTTGATTTTTTTTTGGGCAGGGGGGATTTCAGTCACTTTGACCTTGTTTTGCTTTGACCTCAGAGCTGAATTCACACACACAGGCCACGGCTCTCCACTAACTGGAGTAGTGCGACTCTTCCTCTGGCAGCTGAAGGGAGACGCAGTCGCAGCTTCGCAGCTGATTGAACTAAAACATTAAAGAACATCAGAGTTTAGACCAACGCCGCCTGCACTAATGTTCCGGAAAAACGTGGCGGCGGGTCCCGGCGGGTCCCGGCGGGTCCCGGCGAGGTTGTAAATGGCGTTCACCTCATCAATGATGCAGCAGAGTTTAGATACGTCCCGCGCTCGACGCGTCCGCCCCCGTGCCGCTCCGGCGTCAGCCGCAGGACTTGTGGCAGGTCGCTGTGATGAAACAAGATGCCGCGCCGCTGCGAGTGAAGTGAACACGACAACGTCTCAAGACGGATCGTGTTTTCTGCCTCATGAGGAGGAGAAGGAGAAGAGCAGGAGAGGAAGAGGAAGAGGAAGAGGAAGCAGCGCGCCGTGTGCTTCCACTCAGGATGAGAGCGGGACGATTAGCATTAGCAGCTACATTAGCGCACGTGGGTTTACGTTTTGGCAAATTAAACCCCGATTGCCCCCCCCCACCACCACCACCAATTAATTCAACTAAACAGTATGACTACACACAATTGTTTAAGAAAAAAGTCACACATGCAAAATAACAAAAAAGCTACAATGTAATAATATATAGATCAAACAGTATCAACAAATAATCACTAGAGCACTACAGACATGAACACAGTTCCCTTTGTCGGTCCCAGGCAAGCCGGCGAGCCACCAGGTGTCGCCGTCAACCTCAGTGGTAAACTTGGAATTCTGCCCAGACCTTCAAATTATTTTTGTGTTTATCTGGTCGGGCTTCAGTTCCATCTGGCTCCACTAGACTCTGCAGCACTCTCTCTGATAAGATGTCTGTTGTTGTCATTCAAAGACCAGCTGCTGTCTCTTCACGTCCACTTCGGATTTAAAGGCCATTTTCTGTTTTTGCACCCCAATCACTGTCTCACGAACACAGAGCCCAAATACCAGGCCTTTGTGAGGGAACGCTGGGCCGACAGCGGAGCATTGAGAAAACAGTACTGTGTATTCCAACCTTCCGTCATTTTGTTTAACAAACGTATTCACGGTTCCCAGCAGGGCGGTGGACTGGAAGACACGGTCGGCTGGAGCCTTGGAGGCCGAGCGGCCAATCAGAAGGAGCGGCACGTAGCTACGGTTTTGTCTCCTCGTAACAATAACGGAAACACACTCCAAATCGCACAACAAGCGCACCAGAAGGCCGCTGAAGCGACTGTTTGGTGAAACAATGGGGGGAAAAAAAAATCTATTTTATTGCCAGTTTTCTCTGCACAACACAACAAACTGTGAAGAGTCGACACATTGTGGTCCTGTGTCCCTCCTGGACCTCCTCCTTCCCATTGGTAAACCCCGCCTTAGAACAGCTACCAACCAATCATACCTGAGCAAACGCAACTGGGCTAGAGCACCATGGTGAGTGGTGAGTCAACGGTGCAGTTGGTGATGCGACACACTCAAGTTTTGAGGAAGCCGTTTTTTTTTTTCTTCTTTTATTCCTTTTTTACGAAGACCAAAGCGCAAGAGGAGAAATGTGTGATTTTGATAAAACAGATAAAACAGCTCCGACCAAAATAACTGCTAACTGCCATGTGTGCTCCCTAGGAAGCCTGTTAATGCAACATTAGCTAGCATGACGTAGCACACAGTTAAGGCTGAAGATCGCTGACTTCGCTGACTAGATATGCTGACATTTTTTATTTCAAGATCATATTATATGATATATTTACCATGTAAAAGTAACAACACTAGCACTGGTTGCAAGATCCATGCTGTTAAGGTAAAACGTGCCATACTTAGATATTAGTTTAGTAACAGAAGGCTAAATGTGCTGCTATGTGAACACATAGTTTTTTTTGCTTAATTTTTAATTCTATAAATATGCATACGTAGAAATTCCTGCAAGGCTACGCCACTGGATGAATGCTTCCTTCACTCCTTTGTGTCCTGACTTCACCTTCCATGAACAAGCAGCCCTGCGGAAAACGAGTCTCGGCTGAAAGCAGCAAAACTACAAAAAACAACAAATTGCACAGATTCTTCAGGCGGCATTCATTTCCCTTGTTGCAACAATCGCTTGCTCAGACTCAGGGATGTCGAAGCAAAGGTCCGCGGTTCTGTTTCCTCGGTTCCTCCGCACTGAGCAGGTGGACCCTGACGCTGCAAATACTTCTGTCTGCCTCGGTTACGTCGAAGCTCCTGCAGACTCGTTTGATTTCATGTGCTGTTACGTAAAAAGAAGATAAATCAATGATTGCAGCGAAGGAAAAAAAAAATCCCCCCACCCTGCTACTGTTGTGCCTTGATGACAAACAAAGAGTTTTTTTTTTTTTTTTTTTAACACAGCGGCAGAAGCCCAAAAATAAATCTGAGCTGTGAGCTGCCGCTGGTTCTGCACCAGCGGACTGCAGAGCCGCCTCATCCCGGCGGTGACACACTTTAACTCATCCATAAAATATATTCTCAGCCTTCGCAGACGCTCAGGATGAGCGCAGCCACGCAACCACGCAGAGGCTCGGACCGCCGTCACCGTCAGCTGTGGCTCCGAACAGATGGAGCGAAAATATGTTGCCGGGTCCCGTATTTTTCCCCCCGCTCAGTTCGCAACATCCAGAGAAAACAGACAGGAAGTGCGTGTGACGCAGCAACACGCTTAATAAAAAGTCACAAAGAGAGAAGCATGGAGTGAGAGTCATTTAACCTGAGGTCAGCAGGAAACATTTACAGCAACAATGAAAATTGTAAATTGTAGCAGCAGCACTAGCATGCTAGCACAGTTAGCCCTCTGTTTGCAGCCTCATCCCCCACACAGGAGGAGGGGCGGAGGGGTCACTATAACCTGGGCGAGGTTATCAGCGTGCCTTGTGTGATGTTTTTGTGCAGTGAAACTTGACCGATACAGCAAATTGACAGAACAACGCTGCGTCTCGCTGTCCTGCATCAGGTGGCGTATTCTTTGCGTTGCCACTTGTTGAGGGTGCAAGTAGGACCGCTTGTTTTCCTGCAGCTGATGTCCCCAAAGAAAATGCAGCAAAATTGCAGAATCGAAGTATGCCTCAAAACGTGATTTTAACATGAAGTTTAATTGTGCAAATTCTTGGAAATAGTTTTTCACATTCTTTGTCTCCAGAAGCCCTGAATCTTGTGAATCTTCTCTACATTTCTTTCACAACAACAACAATGTGTGAAAAAACAAAAAAACAAAAACAGGGATTAACGCTAGCAGCTGTCTGCAGTACGCTTTCTGACAACTAGATGGCAATAAATCTTACAGGCCGGTCCACTAATGTGTCGGACATGCCAGTGTGGGAGCGGCTCCGTTTCCCAGCAGACAATCCGACAGAAGGCCACAGGATCAAAATTGAGGTGAAAAGCGGCGGAGGAGAGCACAGGTGCCGCGTTTATCTCGCGGCCGCCGCGTGAGTCTAAACGACGCCATTAAACCGGCTCGTAATTCTCGTTTTATCCGGTGTCCCGTGAGCTCGCCAAAGCTTCGACCTCCTGCGGGGAGAACCAGCGGGAGAGCGCGCAAATGAATGCGAACAGCCAGTGGGCGCCGCTATTAGCGGGCCGAGATGTTTGAGGCCTCGCCGTGGGTCGGCGGAGCTGCGGCGGGATGCGGTTTCCGGTCGAGGTCGGGTCGTTCCGGAGAACATGAATAAAACATCTGGTGCTTGGCGGTGAGGGGCCCGGTCGGAGCCGGTCGGACCGGCGGCCCGATAAACGTCGGAGTCAGCTGCTCGCTGACGAGACCTCAGAGACAATCTTCACATTGCAAACAGCATGGATTCTATTTAAAGACCACAATAAAAGGAATAGGAGAGATTTTCTTTCAATACTGGACACAAACGTGTCAGGTAGTTTTTTTTGGCTTTAACAAAAATCAGTTCTCGGTTTGGATTTTGGGGTTTTTATAAATATTTTATAAAGATTAAAAGCCCATGACTTTAAAATACTCGTTGGAAAGATTTATCATGATCCGTGTTTCAGGTCAGAGGCGTCCGGTCAACCGTGTTTTTCTGAATTGCAGTCTGTGTGAAAAATGCTTTTTGGTCCCCGTTGTATGCAATACCACAGGTGGCCAGTGGAAGCATCTCACGGTGTTACCATATCCAGCTCATATAAAACATCCATGACCCCAACACATTGCTCCATGCAGTGCTTTGAATGCACTGAATTCTCATAAACCCATCTGACTTGCTTCAGTTAAGCTCCGCCCACCACGGGATGATGGCGTGAGGCTAACCTCTCTGAACAATAGGAAGCCTTTAAACTGCAGCTGTCCTGACTACCAAACCAACCTGGCGTCAAACTGAACTTGACAGACGGAACACTTGTGCAATCAGAGCTGTTTTTGGTTTGTTTTGTTTTTTTTGTTAGGGCCCCGCCCACTTTTGAGACTGGCACAAGATAAATCCAGCAGATTTGTACCAATCAGGGCGTGTCGGGTTAATTGATAAGAAAAGCTGTAATCAAACTTTTCCAAATGCTCTGAGACACACACACGCACACACACACACTCACTCACACACACACACACGCACGCACACACACACACAGCCCTGCGGGAGCCGTCCTCTCACGTACACACTGCAGCTCTGCAGTCCCTTGTCTGTTGTCTCCTGACAGGCGCTGTTCTGTCTCCGTGCCGCCGTCTCACCTGTCAAGCCCTGCCAAAATACGTTTTCTGTCTCCCTCGCGGCTCTGTGTACACACACGCACACAAACACACACACGCACGCACACACACACACACACACACACGCAGCCAATTATGTGAAGAGCGGCGGACAGAAAAACGTGGTTGATAAATCTGAGCGGCTTCACGCAGCAAAATGTCTCACAAGGTGATGCTGCTGCTCCTCTCCTCCCGCTTTTCTTCTTTCTTCTTAGTCGTGTGTTTTGGGTTTTTTTGTGTCTTTTCTTGTCTCCTCCCTGCCTCCCTCTTTGTCTGCCTCACATTCCTCAACCTCCCCGGTTATCTCGCCTCTCGCTTTGCTTTCTTTGCCTTTGTCTTCCTGCCGCTGCGAGGCTACAAAAGGTGATTCTGCCTGTTTAAAAACGACGGCTGCCTTTTAATTAGCGCCTCTGCTGCATGCGTGTGTGTGTGTGTGTGTGTGTGTGTGTGTTTGCGTGTGTTTGTGTGCGTGTGTGTTCCTTCACCTGTCTCAGGTCCTGCCATCTGCTGCTGCTCTTCAGCAGGACGCAGAGCAAAGAGAAACACAGTAATTAAGGCCCAATTTTTTTTTTCTTTGTTTCTTTCCCTCGAAAGCTAAAAGATGCTAAAAGAAGCAGGAACCACCTCGCATGCTTCTTATTGGACAGTGGAGGGACGGCTGAGAACCCAGAGAGAACCCACGCAGACACAGGGAGAACATGCACCGGCAGGCCCGGCATCGAACCGGCAACCTTGCTGTGACGTGACAGTGCTAACAACTGCACCACGGCGTTGCCCGTGAGAAAAACTCACTAACGAAAAAAATAAAATAATGCTGTGCTAAATAAATGAATCAAAATGTCCACCCAATTAAGGATCCAAGTTTAAATTAAGTTAATTTAAATAATTCCTGCAGGTGCGCGCCGCCAAATGAACAACTTAATCAAATATTATACATGTTGGACCATTTTACAGCAACAAAAGCATCCCAGGACAGCGAAGCACCGCAGCTACACTCTTTATTTTTGACTTAATGACTGTGAATTTGCATAAAAGCCACGTTAAGTCGGACTTCTGCTACTTTTCTAATATGCTCCAGTCTTTAAAAATCACAGGGGCGTGCGCCGTGTTGTCCAGGCTGCAGCTGCGCAGCCGATTATCAATATTGATAAGAGGCCTCGAGTAAAAAACTGAAACCCGCCGGCCTCCTCGGAGGCTACGCTAATCGTTTACAGCGTGTCTAATGACGCCGCCGCCGCGCCGCCATCGTTATCGCGCCAGTTGGGACGGGAGCCAAGGCAGCCGAGGTTCCGCTCTCCTCTCTGGCTAATGACCATAAAGTGAATATACATCTCCACTCTCGTCCTGCTAGTCAATCTGCAGGAGGGGAAATAAAATAGTTGCACGCTGCGGCGGCAGCGCTGGCGTTAGCGGCGGCCCGCGGCGAGGATGATATAATGTGATCGTAAAAGCTCTGCCTTTTTCTCTCCAAACCTTCACCATCAGACATAATTTGTTCCCCCCAGGAGGTCCCGCTGCCCACCGCCCCGCCTGCTCCTGTCCCAGCATGCACTGCGGCGGGATGCAGCGGGCGAGCGTGCAAGCGAGCTGCGCTGACTGGTATCCGTCACTGTAATGGCCCGTGTAGGCAGCGGTGGGGGCGAGAGGGAGGTGGGGGGGAGGGGGACCGCGGGGGCGACGCCTGCTTTTATTTACACGCTTCCTATTAGCATAACGCGTCGCCGCTTTGTTTCCCATCATGCCTCGCTGGGTGCGGCGTTTAGCGGCGGCGATGAGCGGGCGACCGCGTGTCGCAGCGGCGCCACGCAGACAGCAGCTGCGGTCAGCACGTCAGGCCCGTGGACCTGCCGAGAAGAGAGGCGTTTCAAGGCTTTTGTGATATATGCGATTGTGTTGAGCGCCCCCTGGTGGGGGTGAGGCAGAATTATCCTTCCCCATTTTCCAGTAAAATTCTGTTATGTAAGTTATTGATTTTATTTTGCGAGGGACGAGATGTAATTTAGTCTAAATGTTTTAGACGTACATTTTACATCTGCATATTAAGTGAAATTAAATTGTAAAAAAAAATAAATAAAGGGGCATATGCGCATTTACATTTGTGAGTGCGTGAGTCAGGCAATGGAATGACGATGTGGCTGTAATAAGAAGTCGCTTGATTTTGTGTAGGATGGCTGGAAAGGCTCTTGGCCGAGGACCCAGTCCAGTGTTCCGGAGCGTCTGACAGAAAGGCGTTCTATAAATACACAAAATCGTGGGTTACGTAACATTCGGCTCGCCAACGTCGACGACCGCGACCGATCAGCCAGTCTGAGCCTCGCCCGATTGGCTGGAGTTTGCTTCTTTTTTTCTTTTTTTTCTTTTTTTTCTCGGTGAGGCCGCTTCGTTTGAAGGGCAGTCAGAGAGGAGCAGCGCACATCATGAGCACGGACAAAAAAGTAGTAAAAAAATAAATAAAAATCAGGTTGGATCTCACGTGGCCTCTTTGACCTTCTGCCTGTTTTGGCCGCTCACCCCCCATCCCATCTCCCCCGTGTGTGTGTGTGTGTGTGTGTGTGTGTGTGTGTGTGTGTGTATGTTCTGCACAAACAGGGTAATGTTTTTTTTAGGGATGCACCGATCCGATACAGGGATCGGTATCGGATCCGATATTGAATAAAATTCTAGATCGGGTATCGGTGACAATGAGCCGATCCGATGGCCCGATCCATAGGAGCAGTTCCGTTCTGTCTATTTCTGACACGGTTTTCAAAGTGGAGCGAGCGAAAGGATCCGCCGTCTGGAACTACTTTACATTACCTCCGCCATCAAACTCCACGGCCACGTGCAATATCTGCACCGTTAATGTTCCGATACACACACTGGACGGTAGCTTTACAACCGATATCTGGAGCTCCGACGTTTCCCCCGTGTCGCTTTTGAGTTTAACAGCACGCTGGCTGGATGAGAGTTTCCTTCCACGCGGTGCAATGTTAAATGCAGCGAACTTTCGTGGGTCACACACGAGCGAGGCAATTGTCGCGAGCCTGAAGGATATGTTTGACAAGTGGCAAATTCCGTTGAGCAAAGTCCATGTGATTCTGAGGGACAATGCCAGCAACATGAGAAAGGCGATGGACAACATGGCAGCGCGTAGTGTGGGCTGCGTCGCACATACAGCTGGTAGTCAACGAGGGACTTCTCTCACAGCCCGCTGTGAGTGATGCCGTTGCATGTGGGAAAAAAAACACCTTACCGCTGACTTTATTTTTTATTTTATTTTTTACCAAGCTATTGAAGCTATTCTGTTATTCAGCTGGTTTTGTAATGGGTGTTAAAGTTCTGTTTGCACAATTGCACTACACTATAGCTGATTGCTGTTTACCTTGAATACCTGCCATTCAAGCTAATGAAGCTATTGTTTGGTTACTCAATTTCAGCTCCTTTACTATTTATTTTACATTACATTTTGAATTCCTAATTGCACTGACTGAACCATTTTAAAGAGGGTTTGTCCCTTTTTCATGTTGTTTGACCAAGATAGTTAAGTTATAGTTTTCTTTTTTTCTCAGTTTCAGCTTCTCTTTCATTTTACATTTTGTGTTATACTCCTAACTGCACTGACTGAACAGGGAGATATTTATTATATTTTTTTTTCATGTTTCACTTTGACAAAGCTAGTGAAGCTATTTGTTTATTTTGAATTACTGTACTGGTACACAGTATTAAATAAATCTTTCAGTAAATCTGGATCATCATATTTGTTTTTAGAAAATGAAGAAAGTCTGACATTGCCTTGCGAAAATATACATTTTTTTTCCAAACAACAAGACATAATTTGTTACGTGATTCAATGCTGTTTTTCTGTATCGGTATCGGATCGGTATCGGCCGATACTAAACTTCAGATATCGGTATCGGAAGTGAAAAAAGTGGATCGGTGCATCTCTAGTTTTTTTTTTTATGGATCCAAACTGCTGGTGCTGATTTTTACCGACCTTAACTTTAAAGGTTCCACATTCTTCCTTCAGCACACTGGTAGGGTAGTAGGGTAGTAGTAGTAAATAATAATAATAATGAACCAAGGTCATGAAAACACACACACACACACACACACACACACACACACACAAAATCATCCTTTGGTTTCTCATAACAACATATAGAAATCACACGAGAGCTGGATTATTAGATGAGAGCCGGATCTGAGAGCGTTGGCGCTCCGATCAGAGGGGGGCGGGGGGGGACAAAATAATAAATGTTATTTGTGGTTGCACGAAGAAAGGATTGAGAGACGAGATCAAACACGTTGTGTTGCCGACACCTGCACCCAAAGCTTCTTAACATTGTGCAAAGGTGTTTCCACACAAGCTGGAGACGCTGTGCCATGCGCTAGGAATGGCAAAGGAGACGAAAAAGGTGTGGCCCGTCAGAGGGCGGAGCCAGCACCTGCCCAGACGGCGGTTGAGAGCCACATGCTGGGGAGGGGATATGACTGACAGGCAAGGGGGCGCATGGGGCATCTAAGTAGTTCATACAATGCCTTTGAATGCAGCTTCCTGATAATGTAGGCAATATAGTATCAAATGTACATATATAGATAATGTATGTGTGTGTGTGTGTGTGTGTGTGTGTGTGTGTGTGTGTGTGTGTGTGTGTGTGTGTATGTATATATATGATTTATCCTGCACTCCCACCATCTGGACGGCTGAGTGGAAGCATGGACCATCTGGTGGGCACCAACTGTGGATGTAAAAAAAAAAAAAAGAAAGAAAGCTTTTTTTTCATCACTAAATGCCACAAATTGAGGAAGTTAATTCACTAAATCTATTAAATCTATTTTGAATCAATGCACAAGGCCAAACAGGAAGTGAGGTCACTTCCCCCTCGGGCTCGCAGTCCCTGAACTTCCTACGACTGTGCAACATTCATTGGCCCGACGGGTCACTCCAGGACAGGGAGGCGTGGCCAGGGCTGGCGGGGAGCGCCGCTGTGGTCGGAGGCCGCCGCCGTCGCCACACACATCACAACGCCTCACCTTCACACCTCCATTTAAATAACAAAACCTTCATCTGCCTCTCAAATTAAAAGCAAGACAAGTGATTTGGGTTCGGGGAAGTGCAGAGCGGAGCCTGGACACACACACACACACACACACACACACACACACACACACACACACACACACACACACACACACACACACACACACACACACACACACACACACACACACACACAGCGTTATTCAGGGCATCTTTATTTGCACCGCTGCGGCGGTGGCACACAGCTCTGCTGCCTCTCACTGTGATTGTGCTGTTACTGAGCCACTGCAGCCAAGCGGAGCTGCCTGTACTGCTGCCATTGTCATCCAGATGGGGTTCGGGGGAAGTGGGTAGGTGTGGAGGGGGGGGGGGGTCTGTGTGTGTGTGTGTGTGTGTGTGTGTGTGTGTGTGTGTGTGTGTGTGTGGGCGGGCGGGGTACCTTATGCCACGCTTGTTAAAATCTTTTATTCCCCGTAATCATCTCTCTCTGGGACGGCACCAAATCTCACTTAATTAGAACCCGAGACTTTATTTTATTTTCCTGAGTCATTTTAATCTCAAGCCACAAAAAAAAAAAAAAATTGCAGCGGCCCCCACGTCACATTCCTGGCAGCATCCGGAGCACTGGTGCCGCCGCGGTGGTTCTTGTTGTTGTGGCTGCGGGGCGAAAGGGAGCAGGAAGTAAGTCCTTGGGTGTTTTTTTTTTTTTCTTTTTTAATAAGGGCTCCTCTTGATGTGCTGAGTTGGGAACCATCAGCCGGAGGAGCCGCTGACCTCCTGACGACGGAGACGGTGAAGTTGGTTACGGCTCCTCGGATGTTGCTAATTATGATCCCACCACTCAGTGAGTCATCTGTGAAGTTGTGCAATTGTTTTCTTTTTCTGAATCACATTCCGCCGTCGCTGGCTAGCTAGCTTGCCCGACCGCTCAGATTTCAGCTCCAATGCTGGCCTCATCCGTCTCACCAGCCTCCGATAATCAGCATCTGTGTTAGTTTTCTGTGTGTTCGATCAGTTGTGCAAAAATCAGCTTCCTGGATGAGATGAAACCAGGAAGGAAAGGAGAAGCAGCTATAGTTGTAAGGCGTGGCTAATGCTAACAATGTTAGCCTGATTGCTGCTACAGCGACAGTTTCATCATGCTCCAACATGACATGAGCAGACATGTTTTTACAGGTGGCTAACAGTGCACTGAAAAAGAAGGTTTGGTGGTTTGGTTAAGGTGGTTTGAGATTTTCATAGTAATGAATACAAATTACTATGCTGAAATTGATTAGTCTTTGATATATTGTTAATGTTAGATATAGATATTATATTTACATGGGTATTTACATAACATGTAACTATGTAAGTGCATGTGTGTATAGGTACAGATGTTTAGGTAGCATATGTATATTATGCCTATGGTGATACTCATGTGTTATATGAATATATATGTTTTATTTTATACTATATATTTTCTAGTGCATATGAGTATAAACACATTTAAATGGATTACATGTTTTGTAGAGTACATTGCACAAATGATATAGCAGAATATATTTTTATAATAATCTGGGGCACGATTTCAATAAATTCTTTTTGAACGTGTATAAATTCTTAACTACGTTTTTACGTTGTATGTGAATGGCATTCTTCTATTGTTATTTCTTTGTATACATGTTATGAATATAATCATTAATTAATTAATCCATTCATTCATTCAGTTCCTGGAATCCTCTGTGAGCTCGGCCTTCATCCCGGCCGTCTGCAGCTGAGGGGGACGGATCTCATGTCATGTGACAGGAAGCTGCCACACAGCTGCAAACACGGCAAACAGCGCGACGGGATCCAGATCCTGACAGGAGGAATCGAGAGCGAGCGGCGAGGCAGGCGGTGACAGGCTGGGTGGTGGGTGCGGGGGGGTACTGCTGCTGTCTCGTTCTGAGGACGATCGTAGGTAAGTACCTGCATGTCACAGCCGCAGGACAAGACAGGCTAAAGGTCCCAGATTGGATTTCGTAGCTGTGATCTGAGCCTTTTTAAGGTCTGGGACTGGAAGAAAAAAAAAAAAAAAGCCTGCTGTGGACTCCGGTTGTTATCTGCCTTGAACGTTTTGGTCAGCTGGTGACAGCCGTGATTGGGATGAAGTTGCTTTTTTGTGTTGTTTGTCATTCGAAGGCAAAACAACATCAGACTTGAAGCACCACTTTTGTTGTTATTCTTCCCTATAATTACCATTTTCACGATTTGACTTGTAACAGAAAGGATGGAAGCCTTTCCACTCACACAGCGCTCCCTGCTGGTCCGGCACAGGACCATGTTGATTAAATAGGTAAAAAGTTATATAGTCCTTGACAAGGACAACTGGCGGGCGCTGTGGTAAAGTCAGGGGCGGAGTTACGACTGAACAAATCAACACTGAATCCGCCACTTTGGGGGAAGGTAAAGCTTCACCGTGTCGCTTTAAATCTGCTTCTCTGCTGAGTTTCTAACAACCTCACAGGTCGAGATCAATCTCGGATGCTGACTGAAGTAATTTGTTGTTGTTTTTTCGATCTGCACCGGGGTCCACATCAAAAGCAATCAGACCTGTCATTAAAAAAAGCAAAACACGTAACTTCTCTGCCGGAGGCTCTGCTGCTTTCAGCAGCTGACATGAGCTGAAGTGCAGTAGGTCCTCTGAATGGGTTTGGACTTGGTGCAAAACACAAGCACAGTGAGAAGTGAGCAGGATGGTGGTGGGAAGCTGATGCAAACGGCTCTAATCTGACAATTTTCTTGAACATCTTCACTTTTGTCTTTTTTTTTTTTTTTTTTCCACTCAACGTCACTTTAACTTTGGCTCCGGAGCCTCATTTGCTCTCTTGGTAGAGTTTGGCGGTTAAATGGGACATTAATGAAAAATCAACTCCTGAGAGCAATAAAAAAAAGAGACAGAGAGAGAGGGAGAGAGAGACAGAGAGAGAGAGAGAGAGAGAGAGAGAGAGGGAGAGAGACACAGAGAGAGAGAGAGACGGAGAGAGAGAGAGGGAGAGAGAGAAAGAGAGAGACCTCCTGATGGTGTTTCGATCCAGGAAAAGCCTCCTCATTAGTCAGAATCCAACCGTCAGCTGGCTGCAGAAAAATAAAATGAAGAGGGACGTTTCTGGCATATGTTGGGGATGTGGGGGTGATAATAGAAGCAGGTGACAGGACTTTTCCCTCTGTTTAATGTCTGGAAATGCACATTTTTCAGCAGGAATCAGCCGCAGCAGGCGAGAGATGTCAAAAGCCTCAAATCAGAGGAAAAAGTACCGGCGGGGGGGAAAAAAACACGAGAAGGCTCTTTGCGGCGCTCGCTTCAGGTGACCCAGTTCCTCTCAAGCGACAGCGATCGGTGGCATGGCGGTGTCAGCGGGATAAAGAGCACATGACTGCAGATATCGTAGGATCAGACTCCGCCCTCCTCCCCACGCTAAAGTGGGAAAACCATTTGGATTTGCTCCCTCTGCATGTGCAGCCAGACCAGATCTCCACTTTGCTTCCTTCTCCTCGTGCTGTTCGTCAGAGCTCGGCTTCATTCGACTCTTGCAGGACATTAAACCGCTGGGGCTGCGGCCGCGCTCAGCCGCCCCTCCGGGAGAAGAAATCCCACTGAGAGCAACAACAACAGCAACACGTCAATAAGCCCCAAATATCCCCCACATGACTGGAGCTTTTACGTCTCCTGCTGCCTCGGGCTGCAGCCGACACGCTAAGGGCACTAATCCAGGCCTGCGGCTACTCCCGTCAACTGCAACATACAGACTCGGTTTGGAACGTTCGCGGCAACGACGCCGACCGTCATTTTAACAAAGAAAATTAAAAAACAGAAACAAAATTAAACAAAAACAACAGCAAACTTAACATTTCTGGCCGCTGCATTGAGTTCAACAGCAGGCAGCCAATCAGAACGGAGCACATCAGAGTTTAACGGGAATGGAAGATTCACCTCCCAGTAAAAAAAACAATCAGAACCGGGTTCCGTTGAGATCTTCGGAGCGGAAGACGAACTCCCCCCCCCCTCCGGTGTCTCCAGACCTGCTGGCTCCTCCCGCAGTTCCCGCCTCCACCTCCACCTCCACCCTCTTTTAATTCACGCCAACCATCCGTGCAGAGAGGGGCGGGTTAAGAAGATGAGAAACGGGCCAGTCATTAGTCAAAGCACTCGACCCTTCAACAGGTAAATATGAGCGTCACTCACAGAGTCAATATTAGCTCGCCATGCTTCTCCAGTTCCGCCTCCGGCTCCCCAGCGGCTAATTCTCACCGCCGGTAAACAATGGAGAGCTCATGCACATGCGTCCACACGCATCTGCGTGCGTGCGCGCACACACACACACACACACACACACACACACACACACACACACACACACACACACACACACACACACACACACACACACACACACACACACACACACACACGTGTGTGCTGAGCCTCCCACACGTTCCAAGTCAGCAAACACGGCGGATTGGGACGAGTCTGCGATTCTCGAGTTGGAAGAAAACGGAACAGTAAATAAGCAAAGGGGGATGGGCGGTGGGGGGAGGGGAGTGCGTGTCCGCCACTGCCGCGCACAGGCAGCCATGGTGTGCAGAGCCAGTTAAAACCGGCAGAGATCCGGCGGCTGACGTCTAGGGGTCAACGGCTAAATTTTTACAGTTTAGCTAATTTTTCTTTCCTTGTTCGCGCGCCAACGCCGCAGGAGGCTGCAGCCAGCAGTTACTTGTCTCGTTTATTTCCCCCCACTAACTGTTACTGAATGTGACAGTGACAGAGCGCGTGAGCGTGCGCAAAGTGGACGCGGATGCATGAGCGGAGATGCATGTTCTCCCTCGGTGCGGAAATAAAGGAAAAAAAGGAAAAGGGCTGACGTGGTTGGTTGGGTCGCATTTTGCTGATGTATTCCAGGATGAACAAACAGAGACATAGAAAGCTTCATCGTCTCCGGCGTGCCGTTCCCTGGAATCACATGCTGCAAATGTTACAAACGCAGCTAAACACCGCCAGGGTTGGAGGCCTCGGAGCAGCAGCATCTAAATGACATGATGCGATTGGAGCAGAAGCTGAAGCTGAAGCTGAATCCAGAGTTTCACTGCAGGCTGTGTTTCATATCAGTGACTTCAGCGGAGCGCGTGCTAACGCTAACTGCTGCTTTTTTGCGGGGAATTTGAAGAGTGCAACAACGATATCAGGGGGATGGTTTCAGAAATTGCGTTGGGAACACCCATACAGGCGGTTGGAAATTCAGGAGGGACTGAAATCTAACAAACAAACAAACAAAAACTCTTCCTGAGACAGAAAAAGTCTGAGAAAAGCTTCAAAATTTTCATCAGCAGAGGCAAATCTGGAGGGGATAAAAAGCCCTCAGAGCAGCAGAGCTTCTGTTTGACATCTCTTTAGCATGCAGTTATTAATGAAAATACAGCCAGTAGGGAGGCAACAAGTGGAAGAAGGAGAAGAACTAAGAAGTGCCTCCTACTCCTCAACCTCCGCCTCCTCCACCTGAGAGACGGACGAGCTGGACGCGTTTCTCCTACTGCCGTCTGTCGTCGGAGCCGCCGCCAAAGGCGGCACATTCATTGGTTTGTCAAAGGGCGGCTGAATAATTCTGCTCAGCTATTGATCGGCAGCGGATCAACACATGAGTGACCTTGGTTAAGGGCCGGCGGTGCCGGTGGTCTTTATGATGTATGTATGATTCTTGAGCAGCACAACGAGCTGCTGAGGAACGGCCACTTTGTCCGGCAACCGTTAAAAGCCCATCGCTCATTGGAGGATTTTTATTGGCATTTATGGCCGTTCCCGGGGAAGAAGGGCGGTTTTGACTTGCTGTGCGGCCCATCGGCTGAAAAATAAAGGAGGTCCAAAAAGGGCGGGAGATTATGCAGGAGGAGGGGGGGGCGGAGCGATAGATAATGACCAAGAAGACTGATAGAGAGAGTGAGGGGGGGAGGGGGAGAGAGAATCCAATTATATTCAGCCTCGAGTCGCATGATGACCTCATCACATGGGCCTGGAAAGGCGAGTCACCTCGTCTGCACCTGCGGCGGCTCAATGTTCAACTTCCTGGAATGGCCCCGTCCCATTTCTCACATTCGGCCTCAAACCCCGCCCCCTCCAGATTCCCCACCGGATACACCCCTTGATTTCAGTGCTGCGAGTATAAATAACACTGAAATAACCTTGATGAAAAATAAAGGCACATTTTTTGTCTTTTTCCGCCTTAGGTCCATTAAAACTGGCCTCACCTTCTTCTTCCGGATTATACCTGCTGTGAACATGTACGCAGGCAGGTCCAGCAAACAGGACGTTATTCTCTGAGAGAAGCTGAGCTCACTGAGCAGCCTGATGATGATGATGATGATGACGATGATGACGATAAAAAAAATAACTGTTTCATCTGATTGCTCGACTATCCAATAGAAAAACCCGCTGGCGGTCACGTGATCCCAACTTAAAGGTCCCAGTGATGCTGTCAAAAATCCTCCCGTCTTCTCCAGAAAAATCTGTTTGGGTTCACAGGTTCCTGGTGAAAACTTTCAGAGCTCATGCGATCAGCGATTTGTCTCTCTCTCGACCCGACCAGGTGTCAGCGATCCACACCTCCCACGTTGCCGGGTGACATGAGACGAGCTGCGTGATTGGCGGCGGCAGCGATGCGGCGACATCATGCATTGTTAAAACAAAGACCACTGTCTCCCCCGGACGACGAAGATGATGAAATGTTGATGAAGTCGAGTAGGCAGCTGCCGAAGCTCCGCCCATCAATAATCAATGTGGTCTGGCCGGGGGTGGGGGGAAGGGGGGGGAGTCAGCAGGAGATCCCAGGAGGTGTGGGATGCTTGCCTGGCACCACACACTTCCCCCCTGTGTCGCGCTGAGGAAGCAGTCCCCAGGGGAGAGAAATTAAAGAGGAAGAGACGACGGCAGGGCGACACATTGATGCAGTGGTTAGTGCTGCCGCCTCCAGCATGAAGGTTGTGGGAGCTTTCTGCGTGGAGTTTGCATGTTCTCCCTGCGTCTGTGTGGGTTCTCCGGCTTCCTGCCACACTCCAAAAACATGCCCGTGAGGTGAATTTGGAACTCTAACTGAACCGGTACTGTCCGTCCCGATGTGGCCCTGCGATGAACAGGCGACTTGTCCGGGGTGTCACCCAGTGGCCCTGAGCTCAGGAAGAAGCGGGTCTTGAAAAAAGATGGATTGATGACGGCGGCAAGACGGTGGCGTGGCCGAACTTCATTTAGTGGGAATTCATCTGGTTTGAAGACTCGAGCTGCACTGAGAGTCCAGCGTGCTGGTGCCGTCAGTCAGTGTCTTTTGTTTCCTCTTCCTCTTCCTGGAATCCTGTCAGACTATATTTAGCCCGAGTCGGTGGTGACTTATTTCCCTCATTCCCCGTACAGCTTTTTTTTTCTTTTTTTTTTTTTTGCTTATGAGCCAAAAATATTTCACTCCTCCGTCTGCTGCCTCCCAAAACCTTCCTCTGGACTTCTCCATGTGTGGCTTTTCCTCCCTTCTACCTCATTACCTTCTTTCCTTTCGCTCCCATTTTTTTTTTTGCATGGCAAGGCGACACCTTTACTTCAATCAATCAATCTTTTTTTTTAATTGTACAGCGCCAAATCACATCAAGGCGTCTCAAAGCATCTTTGCACAATCAAAGACTAAAAAAAAAAAAAATTGCTGAACCCTCCAGAGCAGCAAGGAGCCAACTACTTCTGTATGTATATGCTGTACGTAGATGTATATATCAATAAATAATTAAAACATAGAAAGACACACATCTACTGTACACAACTGTATAACTATACCACAAATTGTTTCAAAATTGAAATAGACTAAAGTGAACTACAGAGATTATAGAGACTTATTTCCCTTCTGCATTGTGGTTTTAGTTTTTTTTTCCTCCTTCCTATGTTTATTTTCATGTTTACGTGCCGAGCGGCGCCTCGACTCCGTGTCCGACCTCCCAACCAATTAGCTGCAAAAGTGCAACAAAAGGCGTCGGTGGAGAAAGACCCGGCAGTTGTGTTTTCTTTATGCATGCAGGGGATTGTGTGTGTTGCAGTGTTTATGCATGTGTGTGTGTGTGTGTGTGTACACAGAGATGCTCTCTGGAGGAGCGAGGCAGAGGAAAGAGTAAAAAAAAAAAAAAAAGAAGATGGGAATGCTGACTTCCTCTCCACTAATTACCCGGCAACAGTCCCCACTAATTGTCAGGGTTCTCGTGCCCATTTGATGTCTTTAAATATCCTGCAGCACGGAGCCACGGCAGGCGAGTGTGCAGGCGGCAGAGGGC
The DNA here is from genome assembly GCF_046127955.1 of Nelusetta ayraudi. Classification (NCBI taxonomy): domain Eukaryota; kingdom Metazoa; phylum Chordata; class Actinopteri; order Tetraodontiformes; family Monacanthidae; genus Nelusetta; species Nelusetta ayraudi. The sequence goes on from NW_027466061.1 coordinate 28,080,771, forward strand.
AGAACAAAGGCGGTCATCTCGGGTGTGCTTTGAAGTCATCTCAGTTAAAAATAAATAAATAAATAGATAATTATTATATTAAAACAGCCACTGTAACCTGGAGGACTCGAGGATGTGATGAAAGAGGCCGCGTTAGCGGCGCGGAGGCAGATTTGCTGTTTTGTTTTTCAATGATCCGGCGGCTCGAGGCTCAGCGGGAGGCGACCGACTCGTTTCCCGACTGGAGCTGCGAGATTTTAAAGGGCTGCAGCATCCCGGGTGGAGCGCCATCTGGTGGCGGGAAGGCATATTGGGGGAAGGGGATAAACCGCTATTAAAAGAGCCACTGACCAACTTGCGGTGGGCTGAACGCGACGTTGAAATCGGGTGACTTCAGCGTCACTCTGGCAGCATTCGTTTCCCCCTTTTATGCCAATAGACAGACGGATGGACGGATGGACCAACAGACAGACAGATATATAGATAGATGGATAGATACAATAAAAGCTGCCCTACATTTTATTTTTGGTTTGTTTTTTGTGTGTCTCTGGCAACCACAGAAAAAGGTTCCTGACTGAGGACGGAGCTTTTCAAGATGGATCTGTGAGAATTTGGAAGTTCAAGGTTGAAACCGAATGTTGCCGTTTTATTAAGCAACCGTCAGCCAATGGGAAGGCAGGCACACACACACACACACACACACACACACACACATAAAAGCGCATTATGCCTCCATCTGGCCACACACACACACGTTAATGTGTATTCCAAAACTGAACAAGGACACTGTGTGTGTGTGTGTGTGTGTGTGTGTGTGTGTGTGTGTGTGTGTGTGTGTGTGTGTGTTGTGTTGTCGTGCCACCTTCAGACCACTAAAATGAGTTGCTATGTTTAAGGTGGCACTGCGTGGTGGAAGGACACAGGCTCTCGTCCTCTGGCTCCAAATCAACAGCACCGACTTTCCAGGTGACACCTTCTGGGCTCTGATGTGGTGATGCAGTGCGTGCGCGTGCATGTGTGTGTCCCATCCCACTATTGGCCCTGAGTTATTCATGACGGCATGCCGCTGGTGGATTCTGCTGCTGTCTTCGTCCCCAAAACCTTTTTTTTCCCCTGGAATTCATTATTCATGTTTCTTCACAGCCTGTCGTGTCCGGGTCTTGGCGGCGACGGGGACTTTGTTCCGCCTTGACACCCGATCAACACCTGCAGTCTCCAGCCGTGTCCGTCTCTACTTCCCTTCGTCTCCGTCGTATACCTGCTTCCATCGTCTCCTATACCTCCTCTTCGCTTCTCTTGGCTTCACTTTTATAATAAATAAATAAATAAAAAAAGACACTCACAGTCACTTCTGGGCTCCGCGGGGAACCGGGGAGCCTCAGCTTTGCCTGGTCCCCTGTTACTGTTATATTAAGATTTGAGCGGCAAGTGGAATTTGACAAAAAAAAAAAAAAAAGCTCTGAGAAATTCTCTGGGTTCTGAATATGAAACATCCAGGTGGGCAAAAGTCCAGTCTAGAATTTTTATTACTATCATTTTTTTAATTATTATCATTATTATTATTAATATCATTATTATTATCAGCCTCAACTCGCACCCAACCAGGTTAGCGTGGATCCTGCGTCAGGAGAAGACGCTGAGCAGGGTCACATCTACTTCAAATTTTAAGGGCCAACAATAAAAAAAATGGTGATTGATTTGACTGATTGATTTGACTGATTGATTTGTCATGAGTGATTGGCAAACGGTTTGTGTGTGCGTGTGTCTGTTTTAACCAGATGAACATGTTACAAGGGTGTTTTAAGTTCGGTTTCATTTCACTTCCAGACGTTATGAACACCGCAGTTTTGAACACTTTCTCCTGCACTCATCTGCAGCCAGCAGATCACGGGACGGCCACATCAAAGAACAAACACTCACACTCAGGGACAATTTAGACTTCCCAATTCTCCTCACATTCATGGCTTTGGCAAACCTCTCCTGCTGTGAGGCGAGCGCGCTGACCACTACACCACCTGATGATAACACGTCACTCCTGATTTGGACTCAATCAGAGGAAATGTTTCTGTTTCTATCCGTGTGCACGTTTTGCTGCTGCACACGGTGATAAATGTTGATTGACTTGACTTCTTCTCTGCCTCCTTCTCTTCTACCATAACAATGCCAAACAAATCAATTTGCCAAAAAAGAGAGTGATGGACGTGAAGTAACAAGTGTTGTTTTGATGTTGACAACAACAGTGCGGTTGGGAACAAACACACAGTAAGAGAGAGAGAGAGAGAGAAATCAAAGCGAGCGTGGCAGGTTGTGCGGAGTCATTGAAGATGTTGCACCAGCAGCCCATGAAGACGCAGTCAAACCAGCTTCCGCTTGGGGTTTGAAGTCGGGCTGATCACAGAGCCAGCAGCTGCGGCGGAGCTGCTGTAACCTGCAGAAACATTTGTGTTGAAATTCCACAAAAAAAAGAGTTTCCGCAGCAATCGCGTTGGCAAAACACGGCATCAAAAAGGCAGGGACGGCTAACAAGAGGCGTCGGCCGCTTTGATTTGTCGCTTTTTTTGCAAACACGTCATGAAACGGAATCCATCAGCGGCCAACAAGTGTGGGAGCATCTGCCAGAGAGGCTTTCATCAGTGATTAAATAAAAAGCTGCAATCTGCTGCTCGGACAACACGACTGACTTTTTCAGTTGCACAGCTTCGCCATCAGACACCGGGAGTGGGGGGTGGGGTTGGGTGGAGAGGGTGGAGCGGGACGGTTGAAGGCAACACAAGAACCAGGAACCAGGTTGGAAATGCATGTTGCCTCTTGTTCTGCAGGAGGCGCCCTCCCCTTCTTCTAGTGGCACCATCCCACCACCGTGGTCGCGTCCTGCAGACAGGAGCTCCAGTAAGTGGAATCGATTTCCTTCAGAGTCACTTCCTTCATTCTAACCCCGCTGCCGCCGCCGCCGCCACTGACGCTTATTTCATCTTCAGACGCAGTCGGACTAATTCAGCCACCACCGGGGAGCTGAAGCCCGGCATCAGTTTTGATTTCCAGAGGGCTTAATCAATAGCGGCTCAGACCCGAAAAGCTTTTTGGAAGCAGCCTGATCAATGGCGGAGCGAAAACGAGGCCCAGCGATAAATCAAAATGCATCGTCGAGTGGCGTCTTGTCCAGTCTGCTTCAGGAGACAAAGGGTGCGCAGACCTTTCCAGAAACAATTCCACATTCATCCGCTCCGTCACTTCGATCGGAATATCTCGATCCGGACGCACCTGCCGACCAGATACGAGCGTCTAAGACCTGGAAAGCCGCTGCAATCGCCTGAGCGTGAACCTGCAGCCAGCGGCGAGCACAGGAAGTCATCGGCGCAACGCCGCTGGAGGCGTGCGGCTACATACTCCTCGTCACAGCTCCCTGAAAACCTTTTCTATGTTCTATATTTTTACTTCTATATTTTCCATTTCTATATTTCGCCTGACAACTGGCAACACTTCTGCTAGAAAGTCAGAGGCCAGCGGCTGTACGGCAGCTCAGAGGGCTCACAAAACGCTGTGTGACGACGAGGACTTTGGCCCAGTCCCCCCATGCCCCCCCCCCCCAACACACACACACACACACACACACACACACACACACACACACACACACACACACACACACACACACACACACACACACACACACACACACACACACGCGCGAGGAGGAGGAGCTACAGTCGGCGTACAGTTGCCACGCGTTTTCATGGACGTGACTTGCGAGGCGGCGCCCGCAGTGTCACCCCCCGCAGGCCACGCAACACCCCCTCACACCCTCATCCATCTCCACACACACACACACACACACACACACACACACACACACACACACACACACACACACACACACACACACACACACACACACACACACACACACACACACCCTTCTGCCCTGAGGTCTTCATCCACTGCTGTATCTTTCACACGTACAAGGCGGCACGGAGGGGAGTGACAGCGCGGGACAACGTCCACATTCTGGCCAATTAATCCCAACGCAGCTGAGCTGGGAGGCCGAGCGAGGAGCGGGAGAGAGAGAGGGAGGAGAGAGAGGAGCTGGAGAGAGAGGCTGGTCGCAGGAATCAAGCAGCTGATTTACTGAGTGTAAAATATATATATAAAAAAAGAAGAAAAAAGAAGCAGATTTGGGTATTTAGAGAGTGAGAAAAAACAAACCCTCAGGTCCACACACACACACACACACACACACACACACACACACAC